>NC_062560.1:120493125-120805475 GCF_016906955.1 Phacochoerus africanus | reverse complement strand
TATTAACTGGAAAACATAAATATGTTTTAAAATTTGAAATATTTCTATTTAATAAAGCCCATTAAAAATTAATTTTCAACTTCATTTTGGCATATAAATTATGTAATAGTTATTTAAATAATTTAAGTATATATTTAAATTATGTAGTAAGAAATAGAACAACTAACCAGTGTGTTTTAAATATAAACTCATCCCAAGTAAGATGGAATTAAAGGAATACATAATAAATTGAAACATATAATAATATCACTACTTCATTAATAAAACCAAATTGACCTTTGTGTTCTATAAAAATTTGAGTGTAACTTCATTTAAATTTTAAAAATCCATGTTTTTATCATAGCTTATTGATCTTTAGCTGATTGGTGCTGCTCTATAAAAATGTAACCTTCACACTAATGATACAGCCCTCAGATCTTAGAATTTTTCAGAGACACATCTCACTACAGTAACTGACATTTGAAAACACCATCTGGATATTCAAGATAAGGGTATGCACTACAAGTCAAGTAGCAGCATCTCTCCTGCTGATCTCAATTTAAAATATTAAATTATAAAATCTGCAAATTTTGTGCTTTTAAAATTCTAAGTATTTAACATTTTTAAAACAACTAGAATGCAGTCAAGCAAGTATTACTGAAAATGGCATCATGGTAACAGACCTTTTAAAGGTCAGTCATTTAAAGAAATAAGTCATTCAAAAAAGAAAAAATCAGAAGATATTATATTTTTTAAATCACTCATTTACTTTTCTAAAATGATCACAAAAAATCATAACAGCATTTGAAAAAAACCATTCTGTCCTAGAGTGGTTAACATGGGCATAGAAGTTTTGAAAATTACATTTAGCTCACAAAATTCATTGTTGAAAATAAATAATTAAATATATATAAATAGTATATATAGTATAAAACAAGTTTGATAATGTATTCAAGCACTATGATTTGTTAAAATATAGTAACACTTAGAAAAATAATTTTTTCAGTCTATAGACATTATAAGCAAGTAGTTATCCTTAGATTATATGCTTGATAATCTAAGATGTGACTTAAATGCTTTGCGTGACAGCAGTGGACTCATGTTCTATAAGCATTCCACTTCATATCAGGGAAGCCATCTGAACAAAGGTATTTTTGTGTCATAGTACTCTCAACCAAGGCTAAAGCCCTTACTTAAAAAAGAAACAGGATAGGTTCATTTCCTAATTATTCTTTCCCTCTGTTACAGTTCACCATTCAACTTTTATTTTGTAACACACAATTTTGGCTTTTTATTTCTTAAAAGCCACCAAAATGCTCATAATTTGCATTCACACAAGAGTACAGAATATTCTATAAGCTATCAATACAGTTTGAGATGACAGAACCACATCATTAGTGATTAATGATAAGTTAAAATGTTAAGGCCATTTGAATTAAAATGCAATTAACCTATGGCAGCATTCCCTCTGCTTTTTAGGTAATAGTTTAAATCTTATTCATATTCATAGTTGGTTAGGAGATTCTGGTCCAAATGTAACCACTACAATGGACTTTGGATTTCAAGTATATATATGTATATGCATGTATATATTGAATATATATCTGATTTCATATATATACATATAAACATATAAGGTAACACATAATTTTTTCCTTGGTTGGCAACTGTTCTTAGCATTTAGTAGGAAGTTGCCTATGTCCCTCCATCATGGGAAACTACTCAGAATATTTCTAGATATCTAAATGTTTTGATCATATGGACTATCTTAGTTGTAGCAAGTGATCATTTATCAGCCTCAGTGCTTGCTCCACCTACAGAAAGGACTTCATGTGTGAGTATACATGTGTGAGTCATTAAAAGGATAGAGAGTTACTGCAGGAAAGAATAGTTTTATTAATCATTTATGCCTCCTCCTCTCCTCTTTCTCCTTCTCTAAAAAAAAAAAAAGAAACAAAAACAAAACAAAACAAAATAACAATATATATGAGAAAACAACCAATGATATATCCACAATCCAGATTGCAAGTCAATCTAATAACCTGTTTAACTTCCATGCTTATCCTGATTTTCCTTTTCTCCTACTCCCCATCTAGATAAGCAGTGGTATGAATTTTAAAGTTATACATCCAATCTTTATTTTTTTTTACATAAACAGCTAGAGAAAAAATATAGTACAGTTTTTCTTTTTAAAATTTCATATAAATGACAAGTTTTATGTCTCTATTCAACTTACCTCTTATAAAATCATGAGTATGCTTGTGATACTCATCTGTGTTGAAATGCACTGTAGTTCATTCATTTCACAACTGCATAATATTCTATTGTATGAATATGCAGAAAGTTATTAATCAAGTTCCATGTTGATAGACATTCAGTCTATTTCTAACTTTTAAATATGGTAAACAATTCTAAAATGAACAGTGCTATTTGTGTTTCTTCTCCCTACTTGGGAGAGATTCTATGATGAAGAATTCTTAGTCTATACAGTGTGGACATTTTCAACTCTTCAAAGTTTTGATTGCTAAATTATTCTCCAGAGTAGTTATACCAACTTAGAGTCCCATCAGCTATGTATGAGAATACCATTCCTCAAACCCTCACCAAATTGTATATTATCATACATTTTAATTTTACTTTGGAAGCTTCTCTATTATTTGAGTTGTTAAATTAAGCATATAAGGGTTTTGGAATACACATGTCAAAAATAAAATTTATTAAGAGTAAAAAAACTGCTTACACCACTTGACTATAATTTCATGTCTGAAATCTATTTTAGGAAAATATTGGAAAATTAAAAGTTTGAGGTTGCAGTATGGGAATAATGTTGATAGCAAAGGTGACTCAAGGAGAGAGAAGAAAAAGGATGCAGCAAAACAGGACAATAAAAATGGAAAGAATAGGAATTAGACAAAGTAATACTAGAGAGTATTGTTTCAAAAACATCTCAGATACAATCTGACTACCTCATGATGCCATCTGCTTGGTCCAGAGTTCTTGGGAATGCTGTCTATCCTAGTGTATTGTCTGTTTCTAGGGCCTCTTGAGAGAGCCTAAGTCTCTAATTAAGATGGATTTACCTTCAGAGTAGCTCTTATACCTCTGAAATTTGAGAAATGTGAACCCAGGTTTGGCTCTCCCGAAGTTTAGCAGCAGTGTTAGTAGTAAGAAGGGCCATTTCAACATAGTTCACGATTAGTTTTCCAGTGCTACTGCTTCCAGATAACTAAATGTCCAATTTCTAAGTTCTGAAGTGTTTTGGATATTAAAACTGGAGAAAAAGCAGCCTCAACTTGTTTATGACAAGTGTGGGTATAGTTAATAATTCACTTCTAGTATTTTAGAAAATCTGAATTGACCAGGTTTGAAACTTTGAAAGCCCGGGGAAAATAGGGAGTTCTCATGGGTCAGCCATTTATTATTTTATATGGGGACAGTTAGTGTCACTCTGCAGAAGACTGGAGGGCAGTCAAGGCTAAGAATAAAATATGAGGTCATTTCCAAATACAGTTCTTGTGTCAGTTTAACAAACTATGATTTCGATAGTCCATTAGCTCTCTTTATCATTCCAGATGATGGGGTGAAAATAACAGTGTCATTTTTGGGGATAAAGGAATTCATTGGATTTCTTGGATGATTTAATTGGTGAAATGAGTCCCTAAGTCATTTTAAAAATCCGGCAGAATACTCCTAGTGGGATATTCATTTTAATATAAGTTTAACAAATTGGCATTTTACAAAGAAAAGTTTAATACAGTGACATAATTCACATATGACAATAACATACTTATGGAGTTCCCACTGTAGAGCAGTGGGTTTAGGATCCACTGTTGCCTCTGTGGTGGTGTGAATTCTATCCCCAGACTGGTGCAGTGGGTTAAGGATCTGGCATTACTGCAACTCTGGCATAGGTCACAAAAACTGCAGCTCAGATTCAATCCCTGGTGAGGAACTTCCACACAGCACAGGTGAAGCCAAAAAAAATATATTTATAACCATGAGATTTAGGTGTCAAAAAATTAATTGCCAATGAAGAAAAGTTCCTAGATACCTATATATAGAATTCATTAGGCAAGTGGTGTGCATATGCTATTGAAAAACATTGGCCTAAAATATACTGGATTCAAGTTGAAGAAGTAAACTTGTGACCAAGTTAACATTTTAAAAATTATTAATAATTATGATAATATTTTACTGTTATTGTGTATTATCAGGCAAAGTATCACCAGATCCCGGAGAAATGGAAATATACAATGGAAAAATCTTTAGAAATTATATGTATAATTTTTGAGGTATTATATTAATACTATTTTACTCATACAAATTTAGTCTTAGAGAATAAAAACATTTACTTGATTTGATAATGTTAAATATGATCATGAGTCAGTGAGAAACAATACTTGGCTGCCTATTTAAACACAGTGAAAATAAGGGATTTAAAAGGTAAACTTAGGAGGTAACATAATTAAAAAAAACTTAGTGGCTTAAAAAATGAGATTTAGTTCTATTAAAAAAATCAACATGGGAGTTCCCATCATGACACAGTAGAAATGAATCTGACTAAGACATGAAGTGGCAGGTTCAATCCCTGGCCTCACTCAGTGGGTTAAGGATCTGGTGTTGTCCTGAGCTGTGGTGTAGGTTGCAGACACGGCTCATATCTGATGTTGCTGTGGCTGTGGCGTAGGCCAACAGCTGTAGCTCCAATTCGACCCCTAGGCTGGGAAACTCCCTATGCTATGGGTGTGGCCCTAAAAAGCAAAAATTAAAATTAAAATTAAAAATAAATCAACATGATATTTATGTAGACATGATAAAGTCAACACAAAGTACAGGAAATTATTCTGATAAGACTCAATATTTTTGTTCTCCAAGCAGATTACTCAGAAGTTAAAGAAGAAGCCTGTATAACCTCTTATTAAGGGTAGACCAATAATCCAAGAAAATGTCATTTTAACAGAAAATAAAATTTTAATTTTGCTTCAGTATATTTGACACTAAAGTTTTTTTAAAGTTCTCACAAACTAAATTAAATTTTAGCAAGTTTTGACAAATTTCCTTGTTTATGAACCTTTTAAAATTTTCATATGCACTTAAGTTTTTTCTTACATACTTTTCAGAGTTAGAAAGAGAAGTGATAGAAAGGAAAAGGGCTGAGATAAGCCCAGTTTGAGATCAAAATTTCTCAAAGAAGCTATTGAAGTTCTGAATTATCCTTTGTGGAATTTTGCCATATTTGGAGACATTGGACCAAATGTGTGCCATAGTGGCAAAGCACATATACAGCAAGGGAGGATTAGGTAGTGTCCATGTGAAATGAGAATCACTCATAGAATTAGGCTAATGTTCAAATAAATAAAAGAAACCTCACAAAGCAGCCATGAAGAGTCCTGCTCAACCAAGAATCACATGTTAAATCCCCTCTTAAAAGAGCTAAAATGACTTCTGTCCAGGAAGATTCTCATTCAAGCAGAAAAACAGCAGGAAGAAATCCACTTAATGAAATCAAAGTAACCCCCTACTATGCTACAACAAATGTCTGGAGCACTAGCTTAGGAGTTCGGACTCAGCTGTGTGAATCCCAATTTCTCTAGTCAGGTAGGACACAATGTATCTGAGAAGCTGACCTAAATACATGAGTGAGTCTGATGGGTGGTCAGCATTCCATTCAAGTCATGGCAACATAAAATTTTCAAATGAAACAAATTTGTACTTAGATAAGGAAAGGCTTTATTTAAAATGACCATTGCACTAGAGAGAATACTTCAATCTCAGAAATAACCAAGTGTCTCAAAATCAAACACAGAAGGGCTTCTCTTTCATAGAGAGGGTTAAGCAGTAAGATGAAGTTGAGAAGGTGAGGTAGAGTAAGACTTCATGATTGACAAAGTTTGACAGGAAGTGAGTCTTGCATTGGTTAGTCAACCTGTTCCTCAGAATAACTAATAAAGAGAGCTTGATCTGCATTTTAGTGTTTGCTCAGACTTGGAGGAAAGCCAAAGTTCAGAGGCCTGTGGTGAGGAGAGAAGTCTGACAAAAGTGTGGTCAAGGCAAAGCAGAGACTAAGAAATGGATAATTGTGAACATTTGATCAGCAAAGTGTGTTGTTTTAAACCACTATGTTTGTGATTGGTTATAGTAATGATAGGAAACTAATACAGATAACATAATGTGGAGGGAAAAGGCTACAAATACTTTAAATCTCCATCTCAAGAAGTCAGGCTCAATATGCAAGATGATACAAAGTTTATGACTAGTGTTGAATACTTTTGAAAATCTGGACAAATTCTTAAATAAAGCATGTACACACTTACTGAACAAGACATGGGAAGAAATAATAAATCCGATTTTCCATAAAGGCATTAGATTTGTTTTTTAAGATATTCCCACAAACTGGAGTTTCTGTCATGGCTCAGGTAAATGAATCTAACTAGCATCCATGAGGACTCAGGTTTGATCCCTGCCCTCACTCAGTGGGTTAAGGATCTGGCATTGAGGACTCAGGTTTGATCCCTGGCTTCACTCAGTGAGTTAAGGATCTGGCATTGCCATGAGCTATGGTGTAGGTCACAGATGTAGCTCAGATCCTGTGTTGCTGTGCCTGTGGTGTAGGCCAGCAGCTACAGCTCCAATTAGACCCCTAGCCTGAGAAACTCCATATGCCACTTGTGTGGCCTTAAAAAGACAAATATATATATTCCCACAAACTAAAACTCAATCCCATATTGTTTTATTAGTGAATGCTTTCAAATGTTTCCATGAGAAATAAAATCTATTTTACACAAACACTTCCATAGACATAGGCAAAGGGAGTATTTGCCAATTCTCTTTACAAGTTCAGAATAACCTGGGCCAAATAACTATTTATATGTAAAAATTATCTCACAATGAATTCAAGGTTTATCATAAATCTTAAAAGTCAAAGTTAAAATAAAGCATTTGAGAGAAATCATAGTCTTCACGACATGGAGTAGGGAAAAATTTCTTCAACAAGACAAAAACAACACCTTCAATACATAAAAAAATCAATAGAATGTACCTTATTAAAATCAAGAATTTCTATTTTACAAAATTCACATTTAAAAGAACTTTTAAAAAGTAAGCTACAAAGTAGGGGAAAGTATTTGCAATACATATCCAACAAAGAACATGGATCCAAATTTGTGAACAACTACAAATTTTCTAAAAAAAAAAAATCCAAAAGAAAAATGAATAAAACCAAAACAGGCATGTTGCAAAAGAAGAGGGCCAAAAGGCCAATGAACATGTAAAAAATGTATTCAAAGTAATTACAATATGTAAATTCCAAAAAATTATATTAAAACCGCAATGGGTAGTTAAAATTAAAGACTGGTACAATAAAATGGACAACCTAGAAGAAATGGACAAATTCTTAGAAAAGTACAATCTTCTGAGACTAAACCAAGACAAAATAGAAAAGATGAATGGACCAATCACAAGGACTGAAATTAAAACTGTGATTTAAATTTCCAACAAACAAAAGTCCAGAACCATATGGTTTCACACAAAAATTCTATCAAATACTTAGAGAAGAGCTAACACCTATCCTTCTGAAACTATTCCAAAAAATTGCAGGGGGAGGAATACTCCCAAACTCATTCTATGAGGTGGCCATCACCCTGATACCAAAACCAGACAAAGATACCACAAAAAAAGAAAATTACAGGCCAATATCACTGAGGAACATAGATACAAAAATCCTCAACAAAATACTAGCAAACTGAATCCAACAATACATTAAAGGATTGTACACCATGATAAAGTGGGATTTATCCCAGGGATGCAAGGATATTTTCAATATCTGCAAATCAATCAGTGTAATACACCGCATTAATAAACTGAAGAATAAAAAAAAATATGATCCTCTCAATAGGTGCAGAAAAAGCCTTTGACAAAAGCCAACACCCATTTATGTTAAAAACCCTCCAATAAAAGCCCTCCAGAAAGTGGGCATAGAGGGAACCTACCTCAACATAATAAAGGCCATATATGACAAACCCACAGCTAACATCATTTTTCAATGGTGAAAAGCTGGAAGAATTCCCACTGAGATCAGGAATAAGACAAAGATGTCCACTCTTGCCACTACTATTCAACATACTTTTGGAAGTCCTAGCCATGGCAATCAGAGAAGAAAAAGAAATAAAAGTAATCCAAATTGGAAAGGAAGACGTGAAACTATCACTGTTTTCAGATGCCATGAAACTATACCTAGAAAATCCTAAAGACACTACCAGAAAACTGTTAGAGCTCATCAATGAATTTGGTAAAGTTGCAGGATACAAAGTTAATACACAGAAATCAACTGCATTTCTATATGCTCAGAACAAAAGATCAAAAAAAAATTAGGGAAACAATCCCATTTACCATCACTTCAAAAAAACACAATACTCAGGAATAAACCTACCTAAAGAGACAAAAGACCTGTACTCAGAAAACTGTAATATGCTGATGAAAGAAATCAAAGATGACACAAACAGATGGAAAGACATACCATGCTCTTGGATTATAAGGATCATTATTGTCAAAATGACTATTCTACCCAAGGCAATCTACAGATTCAATGCAATCCCTATCAAACTACCAAGGACATTTTTCACAAAAATAGAACAAAATATTTTAAAGTTCGTTTGGAGGCACAAAAGATCCAGAATAGCCAAAGACACCCAGAAAAAGAAAAATGGAGCTGGAGGAATCAGGCTCTCTTACTTCACACTATACTACAAAGCTATAGTCATCAAAACTGTATGGTACTGGCACAAAAACAGAAATATAGATTAGTGAAGCAGGATAGAAAGCCCAAAACTAAACCTATGCACCTACAGCCAAGTAATCTATGACAAAGGAGGCAAGGATATACAGCAGAGAAAAGACATCCCCTTCAATAGTGATGCTGGTAAAACTAGACAGCTACATGTAAAAGAATGAAATTAGAATACTTCCTAACACCATACACAAAATTAAACTCAAAATGGATTAAAAACCTAAATATAAGACCATATAATATAAAACTCTTAGAGGAAAACATAGGCCGAACACTCTGACATAAACCACATAAACCAATATCTTCTCAGATCCACCTCCTTGTGGAATGATAATAAAAGCAAAAATAAATGAACGGGACCTAAGTAAACTTAAAAGTTTCTGCACAGCAAGGAAACCCTAAACAAAACAAAAAGACAACCCACAGAATGGGAAAAAAATATTTGTAAATGAAACAACTGACAAGGGATTAATCTCCAAAATTTATAAACTCCTGCAGCTCAATACCAAAAAGAAACAAACAACTCCATCAAAAAATGGACAGAAGACCTAAACAGACATTTCTCCAAAGAGGACATACGAATGGCCAAAAAACACATGAGAAGATGTTCAACATCATTAATATTAGAGAAATGCAAAACAAAACCCCTATGAGGTACCACCTTACACTGGCTAGAATGGCCATCATCAAAAAGTCTACAAACAACGAATGCTGGAGAGGGTGTGGAGAAAACGGAACCCTCAAACACTGTTGGTGGGAATGTAAATTGGTGGAACCACCATGGAAAACAGTATGGAGATTTCTCAAAAAACTAAAAATAGAATTACCATTTGATTTGGCAATTCCACTCCTAGGCATCTATCCAGAGAAAACCATGACTCAAAAAGATACATCTACAGCATGTATCTTTTTAAGTCATGATTTTCACTGTACAGTAGAAACATATATATATAAATAAATGATAAAAAAAGATATCTGTATTCCAATGTTCATTGCAGCACTATGTACAACAGCCAAAACATGTAAGCAACATAAATGTCTATCGACAGAGGATAATAAATAAGATGTGGTACATATACATGATGGAATATGACTCAGGCATAAAAAGGAAAGAAATAATGGCATTCGCAGCAACATGGATGGACCTAGAAATTATCATGCTAAGTGAAGTTAGTCAGAAAGTGAGACACCAACTTCATATGCTATCACTGACATCCGGAATCTAAAAAAAGGACACAGTGAACTTCTTTGCAGAACAGATACTGACTCACAGACTTTGAAAAACTTATGGTTTCCAAAGGAGACCAGTTGGGGGCTGAGGGGGGAATGGGCTGGGGGTTTGGGATGGAAATGCCATAAAACTGGGTTGTGATGATCATTGTACAACTATAAATGTAATAAAATTCACTGAGTTAAAAAATAAGTACAATAAAGGGCTGTATCCATCTAAAAAATAAAAAGACTGGTAATTCCAAGTATTGGTGAAAACAATGAGCAGTTGATTCTTACACCTTGCTGGCAGAAGTGTAAACTGATGCAACTACTTTGGAACACTGAGAATATAAAAGAATGCTGAATATATCAAAATGCTAAATTCTAGCATTACTACTCCTGGATGTATAACCCCCCAAATAAGGGAATATTTCTACCAAAAGACATGTATAAGCATATCCATAGCAGCATTATTTCCAAGATCTCAAAAGCTAAAACTTTTGAAATGTGCATCAACAAGTAGAATGCATCATATATTGTAACATAATGACAAAATGAAATAGTATACCACAATGCAAATGATCCAACTACAAAATCTTGTAACAATAATAGTATGTTACATGATTTTCATGTCTGAAAGGAATTGAAACAAAAAGTAGTTTATATATTTTATGATTCCATATCCTGTACATTGATATTCATGGACCACTATCAGGTTATTTGAGAACACTGCATATCATAGAAGGTCAAGTAGCCTCACAAAAATGATGTGAACCTTTCCATATTTATTCTTATTTACTTGCTCCCTGGCTGTCTGCACCTCGACTACACGGCTTTTCTTTCTTCTACACAAAGTAATGAAGTTTTATCTGTTCCAGTGCCTTTATTCATGCTATTCTTTCTACCTGATTGTTACCCACTACTTACTTCCTTGGCCACCTTCTCCTTCTCATATCTGTCCTTTATATCTCAGCATAAATATAATTTCTTTACGAAAGTGCTCACACAAACTCCAGATGTAAATGAGATAAACCCTGTTATTCTCTCCTAATACCCTCTAGTCTTTCTTCATAGCATTTATCACTGCTTTTGATTTTTAATTTGTATAATTATTTGTTAATTCTCCAATATGCTGTGTGCCCCATCAGGGCAGCACCTCTTATGTCCTACATATTTGTCTATCTCAGAGCTTATCTTGGTATCAGATACCTAGTAGATTCTTTAGAATCTATTCTATATTTGTAAATTGAATGAATGAATGAATGAATGTAAGAGGGAAGTTCTTAAGTTGATGTGCTGTGGAATTATATAGACCAAGTTTACAATTTGCCTCCATCACTTACTAGCTGTGTTTCCTGATTTACACCATATGACAAATGGACCTTTTCTTAATAACTTGTCCAATTGCTCTGTTTCATCCTGATTCTGGGTCAAATTTCAGACCCTCTAGAATCCATACCCTTAGTCACCATTCATCTTTATCTTTTACAACCACCTGCAGCACTATAGTTTCTAAAACAATCCATAACTGAATTTTAGTTTTGTAAAAGCTATCTAAAATCAACAAGGGTAGAGATATGCTTTTTGATTAATTAGGACCCAAAGGCCTGTATAATGCATCCAGTTGAATTTATGGTAAATATACTCTAATATTTGTTATTAAAAGCTATTTATAGACACCACAGAATCCTCTAATTTTAGAAAAGGGAAGGCTCTTAGAGATCACCTAGTTTACTTCTTATCATACAGATGGAGCAACTGGGTATTAAAAAGGGAATAGGACTTGCTCTGGTCTTTACTGCTAGCCAGTCACAGAACGAGTACTCCCAGTCTAACATACTGTCTCTCAGTTGCTTCAGCACTGCTAGATTAAACCAGCATCCATCACCAAAGTAGTCATTAAAAGATCAGGGTTTAAACAAGAGAAATCCAGCATATAATGCAGATGCCATTTTCAAAGGAAGTAGCTCTGTTTATTACATTAGCAACATTAGAGAAGGCCCATTTTAAAGTGTGCTTTGTAGTCAGACATTCAACAGGGACCAGCTATAGCTTCCAGAGGGACAAAAAGAGAGATTGTTTTATATTTCATTAAGAACTTATTACACTCAAAAGAAAACAAAGTATTAATTTATCAAAACACCCATTTACCCTTTTTTGTTATTTATTTTTGCTAAGGTGTAGCATAAATTAACCATTTAAAATTTTACAGTTTCAGTAGCACTTAGTTCATTCACAATATTTTGCAACCACCATCTTTATCTTGTTCCAAAACATTTTTATCCCTCCAAGAGGGATCCCTGGACCCACACATACTTTAACTTAGTAAACTTAAATATGTGATCTGTGCTTATACTATGTACCTATTTAGGAGGAGACAAAACTGGATTGAGATTTTTTTAAATGGTTGGAACAAATTCCCCTTTATTGTAGCCATTAACCATGACCTTTTTGTGAACTCTTTTATACATGTTTTTAGAGTTCAGTTTCACTGGGGCAAGATAACTAATTAAAGAGTACCGAAATGAAAAAGAATAGCCCATTTAAGCATTTAGTTTCTCACTATGAAAGCATTATATAAGATCCAAATATGGGGGGGGGGGGTGCTTTCTCGTTTATAATGCTTTAGAAAGCCCTCAGAATATGCCGTTACCTCTATACACATACAAGCATAGGCACACAAACACACACACACGCAAACGTACACACATCCCCCCAGCCCTTACGTGGGCAGCTTTCATTTCCCTGTGGAGCTAGATGCTATATTTGGAGAAAGGAACCTCTATTACCTTTACCTGGTGAAGGGTCTCCTTTTGCTAACTGGCAAAGCGTTTGATTTGGAAACTCAGAAAATCCCACCAAAGTGGGGTCTTGATCTAGTCAGTTATTAATGGGTATGCTGCTTTCCAGTTTGCCAAGGTTTGGCCATACTCTTTGGTGTTATACGCATAGCATGAGAATGTCTTACTCAAAAGGGATCTTTCCCTTTTGGAAACTAATAAAACAGTGCAAAGTGAAAAATCCAGTCCTGTTTATTTTACACATACTCCTCTACTAATCTCATCAGCTTGTGGAATAATATCACCACATGGCCAGATTCTGCTCTCCTAATAGTGACTAATGGAAGCTATGCAGATTGTTAATTCCTTGGTCCTGTTAATTTCCCTTTCCATTTTAATTCTTCCAACCAGTCCCTATCTAAACTGTTAGAGTTTCTAAGCAAATGCATGTTTATTATGGGGTGTATTTGGTGTGCCAACTCAATGCCTTACATTTTAGTCTTATAGAAATGAAGCTAATTTTAACCTCCTGTCCCTAAGAATAGGGTGCTGGGTGGGGGTGGGGGGACTTGAGAATATATTTATATCTGTTGTGATTTAGATTTGCTTTTACTCTTGGAACTTAGCTGTTTACTACATATTATTTGTAAAAGAACTACACAGTAAATGAGATTTAATGCATGTCTGTGTTTGTCAGATAAAAAAGAGCCATTTTGGGAGTTCCCCAGTCATGGTGCAGCAGAAATGAATCCAACTTGGAACCATAAGGCTGCAGTTTGATCCCTGGCCTTTCTCAGTGGGTTAAGGATCCGGCATTACCGTGAGCTATGGTGTAGGTCACAGATGAGGCTTGGATCTGGCCTTGCTGTGGCTATGGCATAGGCTGGCAACTGTATCTCTGATTAGACCCCTAGCCTGGGAACCTCCATATGCCATGAGTGCAGCCCTAAAAAGACAAAAAGACAATTTTTTTTAATTAATAAAGATAAAGTGAAAAAGCCATTTCATAGAATCACAGAATCTTGATGCTAAGCGGGAATCTTTGGAATGCATCAAATCCAACCTTTGCACTCTATTTCAGAGGAAACTGAAATGCCTAACATGGAAGGGAGTTTGTCAAGCTCTGATAGCAAGTTAGTGTCAGAAATGAAGAAATAATCTCTCCTTTGGAAGGTTAGAATTGGCCAAAGAACTTGAGTGAATTTTCTGTGGGGAACCTAACTGACTAAATGATGGCATAAAGTACTTGTGAACTACTTATTAGGAGTCTGGCACTCTTTTGAGTGTTTTACATAAAGCAATGTACAGTTAACTCTTCAACAACATGGGAGTTAAGCCAACCACTGTGGAGTTGAAAAGCCACCTATAATTGCACATTATATCCTCTGTTCCTTTCTATTCAGTGCAGTTCTGCATCCTCAGATTTAACCAACCACAGTTTGTGTAGTACTCTAGTATTTACTATTGAAAAAAAGTCCACCATATAGGTGGACCCATAGTTCAAATACTTATTGTTAAAGCGTCACATGTAATTCATCTTTACCTCAACCCAGTAGAAGATGATATTATCTATCACTTCCATTTTACAGATGAGGAAAAGGAGGAACCTAGAGACTAAGTCCCTTCATTAAAAGTGACACTGATCGAAACAACAGATTCAAGATTTCAACCAGGCATCCTGGCTCTATAGTCAATGTTTTTAATTATGGAGGAAGCCCCATAGATGTGGGAGCAGGCCTGAGCAAATGAGTAAAGCAGTCTACAGAGTACAAAAAAGAAGGCTGATATGGAGAGAGAAGCAGACAATGGGCACCATGCAGCCTCAGAGTTAAAGATGAAGGGGTTCTTATAGACCACCTTCATGAATTCAGTCTTCTGTTTGTCACAGCACTCGTTTTCTAGAGCTCAACCTGACTCCATCTCAACCCCTTTCTTATTTTTCCACCTCCATTATCCAGTCCAATCTTAATTCCTCCTCTCTTTTTGTTCCACCTCCACACTGCCAAGTGCTTCAAATAAAACTAACAAAATGCCCATTTAAAGAGAAAAATATTTTCTATAGCAATACAGCAGTTTCAATACCATATGTCTTTTTTTGGTAAAGGATCTCATGTTAATATCTGTATATGTGTACAGCATCTTACAGTTGTACATAGGACCTTTTATTAGTTTCTGACAATACATTGATGAGGTAAATAAGGCAGGTTTTTAAACTTTAAAAAGTTTCCAATTTTATCGACTTAATTGATAACATTTTGGGAAAAGGAACCAATTTTTATGACACCCAAAGTGCTGGGAGCATAGTGAGCATTTCATGTTGTTAAAAAATGGAGGGTGGGTGAATGAAGAATGGATGAATGAATGGCCTTTTTAAATGGTTATCCACATTTTCTTAATATTACAAGGCTGAACCAATTCTAGAATCAAGGTGGCTGAGTTCTAGTATAAAATTTCTTTCCGTTATATCAGCCTGCCAACACTCAGCATGAATCCTACTTATACACCTTGATAAGTCAGAACTTTTAATATTATCTTGGCTCTGTTAATTGGAAAAGACTATCTCCAATGTGGTATTTCAAAGGCATTTTCCCCAACACTACATTTCTTTTAAGAAAAATCTGCAGATAGGCATTACAAAAAAGTATAAGAGCATAGAGGAGGCATGAATAAAAATAATTGGACATTTTAAAAGCAAACAAACCAGAATTTATACATCTAAATGAGTGCTATCCTTCCAAGTTGCCCCCCCCCCCGGGAGAACACACATGTATTCCAATGATGGTGCCATTGCTCAAAGTGCCTTTGAAACTCTTGTATGGAAAATGATTTCTAAGACAGATTGAGAAAAAAACACAGGAAATTCCATTTTATTGTTTATTTTGACACTTTATATAAAAACAAGCCTCTTTAGACATATTCTACAGAATATTAGGTAAAATTCTAATTAGGTACACATTAATTTCTCAACACAATGTGAATTTCTCTTCATAATAAAATAGGCTGAAAAATTAATATCTCCCGTAGGTAGTGACCACTGTCAGAACTACTAAATATCATCTAAATTAAAAGTAGCCATTTCAGAAACAAGTTAACCTCTTTATCCTTTTCACTGTGCTGTAGTGCCTTAAACATCTCATCCATGTGACAAGAACATCAGAACACTGGTTTGAGAACAATGTGCCTTTATGATGGCTTTCTAGAAATTCAGTGAGTCTGTTGGGCTCTCCTCATGTGTTGATAATAGCTACTTTTGGTTGCTGTGCTTTTTAAGATGAAAATAGCAGAGGGAACCATCCAGAATTTTGATCCTGATCATACTTTCTGAAATGGATTTCAGTGGCATTTATATTGGAAAGATACCTGGCACTATGTTTCTTTATATATTTGGTTCAGTATTTTCTTAATCCATTCATTTATTCCAGATTGTTCCTGTCATTTTGCTAAGGCTTTGAGAATCCTTGGTGTTAGGTAGTTCCAACAGTGAAAAATTGCCTGTAAAATACAGTAACAACCAATTGAAATGCAAGCACGAGCAGCTGTAGTATAGTGAAAATACTTATAACTAGGCAAGTAGACTATAACATGCCTACTAGCTGCAAGACCTTGAACCAATAATGTTCCTTTCTTAGTCTGTTTCTTAAGTTATGGAATGCAAAGTGTAATACCTGGAAGATTTTGTTTGTAAAGATAATATATCTTTTGTCTGGCATTCAGCACAATGCCTACACATATTATGTTGTCCACAAATAGTAGCTGTTACTGTTGTCATTGTGATTATTTAAAGCTATTATTTTATCCATGATATATTTAGATAGAAAAAAATGCCCCCCCAAATCAGTGGCTCAAAAGAGATGCGTTTCTTACACTATCATCCAATGGTTTGCTCTTAATAAGTATGAGCATTTTGTACCACCCCCATCACTCAGTGTTTTGTTTCCATTTTTGCCCAGAATTGTGAGAGAGACAGCCTAGAGGAGACACATTTACTCCTATCTGCATCACAGTAGAAGCATCTCATCACTTCTCCTATTTCTATGGAGCAGAACTTAGTCACATGGCCCCCAAAAAACTATATGGAGATATGGAGAACAGGGAAATGTGTTCTTCATGTATGTCAAGGAAGAGGCAATGCTGGGCTTAAAACTTAGTAATTTTTTTTGCCAAAGATAGTTTCTTTATCTTGATAATAAAATAAATATCTAGACAATAGCAACAATAATCAGTTACTTCCTTATACAATTCCAAGTGCTTCTCTTATTTCTTCCTCTATTGAAGCAAATAAGAGTTTTGTCATCTTTGAGACAGCACTCGGCTGAAATCTCACAAGTAGGTTTCCTTGCGAATGTCCTTTAAACTTTTGAACTGGTTTTTGGCTGAAAATGAAATGACCTTGTTGTGTAGGGCATCTCTAAGAAAACTGTTCCAATTAGCAACTCAATTTGAATGAATGAGGCTTTGCGAACTGAAAGCATTCATTTTGGTACTGCAGCTGCCCGATGTGGATAGAGTACAGAGGCATATGGGTCTGCCCATTGGACAGTGAGACCTATGCTGCTGGGACATCTCCAAAACTTCTTCCAGTGCAGATGACAGGTTCATCTGGGATGGTTTGTGTTCCAACTGGGGCTCCCTCTTCCAGGACCAAGTTCCAAGAGATATCGTTAGCATTTCTAACTAGAAATAATTAATAACAGGTCAGTGTGTCATAATGAGAAGGAATCGTGCCACAGCAACAGCTGATACCAGGGAAGAATAATTCACAGAGAAATTAATGAGGACCATTTCCATTCAAAGGAACAATTTATCAAGATCTCCCACTAAAAAGTGAATCCTGCCAAATTAGCAATCAGTATAAAAAGCACTCTGCTCAGATGGAAGCTGAAGCTCCCTTTGACGGTACATATATAAATTACCAGGAACGACAGGCTACATCTTTTCAAGTATGACTGCAGTGCTCGATAAGGATATCCTAAGTTATATTTTGTTATGAACCACCGCATTAAAATCACTAGTTGCTCACCACTGTGCAGAAACAAGTATATTCATCACAGAAATATACAGTTGAGGCAGTTCAACCTTCCTCTCAGGTTTACCCTTCTGTACAGCCAGATAATCAGCAAATGCATAGGCATTTTTGATGTGATACTATCACTGTATGTTGAGGGGCATATAAGAGAAAGTGTTACACATGTGAAGCTGTGTTAGCTCTTAGTTTTATTTCCTACACAGCTCTCTTAATTCTGGTCTCTGTTGCCACTAACCCAGCTCTCAATAGCTTTCCCAGGGGCAACACCAATAGCTACAGGCCTCAGATTCTCTCAGCTCCCCTCTAATCCATTTTGACCAAAGCACAAAGGTAATACACGGTGTGCCACTCCTCTGCTTACAACATTACCAATACCTTCCCTTACATTTAGAATAAATCTAAATTCCCTTCCATGACCTCAAGGTCCTATTGGATTTGGCTTCTTCTCATCTCCCCAACATGATTTACTACCTGGGCAAGACCTCAAGATCAAATACATTTTGATTACACTGCTTTTGCCCCAAACTTTCTTGAGGCTCTCTTTGGAGAGTCCCATTGGAGGTAATTCTCTGAGCTTATAAGAAATATTTCATTACTTTACAGTCTCATATCATTCTGAGTTGTATGTATTATTAGTTGTAAAGTATTATTAATTACTTTAGGTGACAAATTCATTGAAAACAGGCTCCAAGTATATTTTGGCTGCTGCAAATAATCTCATTGAATGTTAAGAATGACATATGTCTGACATGAGAATATTCAATATAATGTAAATCAATTTTCAGAAGGGATTCCAGAAATTATCTGTGCATGACCAACACTGGTATCAGAAGTCTAAACTTCCAGAAGAGACTCCCTTTTGGAAAGGAAATACCTCACTTGGTCACATGATTTCTCATCTTTTTTGGCAAGCACTCTGTGTTATTACCTTACCACCAGGTCTTCTATGACCAGTGACTTTTGATTTCCTCAGGAATTTGGGGACAAAATTATAAAGAGGTATGGGGTCACAGTTATGTCTTCCAGGCATCATCCTGCAGTCATTCCTCAGCATTGGCAAGGGCAGTGAGTCTCCAATTTCTTCCCTAAAGAGTATAAGCAAAGGTAGGCTATCTGGATTTCGATGTTGTCATCAAAACTGCCACCATTCTTCTAGTGAAGAAATGATGGGCCATGAGGACCTCGGAGTGAATGATTTTCTACTAAGCACTTTTCATATCACAGAGAAAACACATCTCCCACTCACTCAGATCCAGCAGAATGTTTCTTAAGTTTTAATGTATGTAACCCCTAGAGGGCCCAGGCTGCTTATCAAAGGTTCCCCAAGAGTATTATCAAGCTGATCATTCACAGTAGCTCTCATGTCAAGACAAGCAAGATGCTATGCACACTTACCAATCTGACTTTGACAGCTCCCAGACAGTCTTCACAGCATCCTCAATGTGACTTCAGGGCTGTTAATAAGCTCTGCTGCTACATTCATCTACTTAGCTTTCAGCTCTGCTAGTTTCTCAGTCAGAGTAAGCAATCACACATGTGCCTTGCCTGTTCATTATATCACCTTCCCCAAAGAATAATAGCATGGGCCTAGGAAAGAAACTCACATTGGACAGGCAGAAGTTTAAGGGTGACTTCCTTGACTAAGAATACATCCTGCAACGTCAGAATGAGTAATGGTGATCATTGAAGTAACATCTGCTCATTTTTACATACTGGGTTTACAAGCTCCCCTCAAAAGCTAGGGCAGCAGTAGGTAGTCAGAAACCATTAGGATTAATTGAGTGACTCAGCAAGAAAATAAAAACAGTAAGTCCTGCCTTGAAAGGAATTTCTGGTATTCAGGAAGCAGCTGGATAAAAAGACTTATGAAAGGTCAAAGCTTGACTTTGATATTAAAATATCAAAGAAGGAACTCAAAAAGAGAGACAGAGAACTCCAGCTCAGCTTTTGTTTGAGATGTATCTGTCTATAGGCTACTTAGGTTCCTATAACAAAATACTATAGACTGGTTAGCATAAACAATAGACATTTATTTCTCAAAGTTCTGGAGGATGGTAGTCTCAGATCAGGGTGCCAGCATGGATGATTTCTGGTGAGACCTCTCATCCTGGTTTTCTCTGTGCTTATAATGCCATTCTTTGGTGTTTTCATGAAGAATGAACTCTTTCATGTGTCTCTTCTTATAAGGACACTAATCCTATCAGATCAGGGCCCTACCCTTATGACATCATTTAATCTTAATTAGCTCCCTAACAGGCTCTATTCCAAATACAGTCACAGTGGGGGTTTAAGCTTCAAGATACAGATTTTAGGGAGACACACCTCAGTCCAAAGCAGCATCTTTGAGAATATCCTGGATAAGTTTGTCCAGGTTACTGTTTTTGAGCATCAAATTTACTAGGTTTGTTTATTTCAAAGGGAACAACCTCATTGGTCTCACCTACTTATATAAGAGATGAGGAGGAAGCCAAGCAAGAAAAAAGATGAAGAGGATAATTCTTATGCTGCAAATGCGAGTCTACTTTTACTTCTCTATTCATTTGGACAGGGAGTGAAATGTCTCTATAGTCTTACCTCAGTTTTAACTAAGGCCATTCTAATTTTGTAGAATTTCACATAAAATTTGTATGAACAAAGGATTCTATTAATTAAAAATAGTTTGAAATCCATGGGTTCAGATGAGGAGTCAGCAAAATGCAGTTTTTGTTGCCACCTGTTTTTTTAATTATAGTTTTTATTTCTTTCTTTTTAGCACAGGGAGCTATATCCAATCTCTTGGGTCAGAACATGATGGAAGATAGTATAGGAAAAAAGAATGTATATATGCGTATGACTGGGTCACTATGCTGTACAGCAGAAATTGACACAACACTGTAAATCAACTACACTTTAATGTAATTGAAGTTTTATTGGCCCGGGGCCATGCCCACTTGTCCCTGCAGTGTCTATAACGGCTTTTGCTAAGAGGACAAATTTGAGTAGTTGTGAGAGGAAACATATATGACCCACAAGCTTAAAATATTTACTATCTGGCTCCTCACAGAGACAAATTGGCCAGCTCCTAATTCAGATGATCTTTAGAAAAACACATGATCAGCTCCTTCACTGACTAACTTCAGATCTTAGAAGTATCCCCTGACCCTACAGACTGGATTAAATTCTCCTCTAATGCACTTCCACCATTACTTCTGTTTACTGCTACCTAGCATATTCTGGTATTGCATTATACTGTGAATGTCTGTTTACCTGACGTGTTGGTACACATAAATATAAGTGGCTTGAGCACAGTGATAATATCAGTCTAGTTCTCCATTGTATCCTCAGTACCTAGAATATTGTCTAGAACATAATAGATTCTTACTAAATATCTATTAAATAAATGAATGAATGGATTAGAAAATGCATTTGATATTCAACAAATATTTATTAAGTACTTGTTATATACTAGATACTTTTTGAAGCCCTGAGGATGCAGTAGAAACAGAGAGAACAGAAAGCATTCATTGCCATCATGGTGTTTGCACTGAAGTCTTGGGAAGCAAACCACAAACAAGATGAACAAATTTTTTGAAGATCTGTTTGAGTATTATAATCCTTAAGAAATAAAAATTAAACCAGAAGGTGACATATGAAATATTGGTATTGGGGGTATGAAGAGGGTATGGATTAAAATTTGAGATAGGATGGTCTGGGAATGTAGACTTTGAAAAAACACCCGAAGTTAGTGATTAACATAGCTAATAATTATAAAAAATAATTTAAGTAGGAGTTGGCTCTGTGAGTAGGAAGGAGAAGAAATGGAAAAACAACTTACAGGTGGGAGAGATCTTGGCACATGTATAGAATTGAAAGGCATCCACAAAGCCTGCAGTTATATGATGTGATAATGCTTAAAAAGGGAGAGAGATAGAAAAAGGAAATCAAATTTTTCTGGTTCCAGTGCTATCAGCAAAGAAAAGGGATCACAGTAAATGGTTACAGATATCACAGAAAATCTGAGTTTATTTATTACTGCATGCTGCAGTAGAATTAGCTGGGAGTCAGGTTTAAATGGTATCCAAAAATGATTATTTACCATCCTCTTCTATCTATTTTAGGATTTTATGGGTTTCTGTAGAAAAGAAAGCATTCAGGAAAAGAGCTGCAATTGATAAACAGCAGTTCCTACTGATAAACACAAAATTCCCAATTTTAAGTCTATTAAAGTAACTCAACAATATGGTTTAAGAGCCTCGTGAAGTGCTGGGAGAGAAAAAACATAGGCATTCATTCTTAGGTTCTTTTATTTGTATAATTTATGTTGTAGAGATGGATCAGAGGGGAATAGACTTCAAGACATTTCTCTTCTAATAAAAGGGAGATAATATCTACCTAGATAATGAAAGCATAGGCTGACTGCAAGAGGTAATGTGATGAGCTATGAAATATGTGAGTTTCAGAACCAGTAGCCTTGGGTTCTCATCTTGGAAGCTGATATTTTGTGTGAACTTTGTCATTTATATATGCAGTCTTTGTTTCAGTTCTTTCAAATGTGAAGTAGGAAAAATGCTAATTGCCTCATAAGTTTATATACGATCTTTTGAGGGTGCTCATCATGTGGTGAGCACAATATTAGTTTTTTTCTTAAATTATCACTAACTATATTAATTTTGAACTCCTTATTAAATACCCAGATGAAAACAAAAATTAGGCACTTGGGGTTTCAGGGAGAGGTGCATGGTAAGGATATAATTCAAGCTGTCATATGCACATGGGTGCTTTGTAAAACAATTGGACTAGATAAAGTCCCCTGAGGATGAATAAGAGGACATGTCTAAGGACTGAACTCGGAAGCTCTCTAGCATTTCTAGGTCCCAAGGATAAAGGGAAAGCAGCAAAAAAGATTAAGAGAAGAAGCTCTTTTGTAATGGACAGATTTTTGTCCCTCTAAAATTCATATTATGAAGTGCTATCCTCTGTTACTTCAGAATGTGAGTGTATTTGGAGAGAGGGCATTTCAGGAAGTGATGATGTTAAAATGAAGCCATTAGGGTGGGTGGGCCCTCATCTAATATGAGGAAATCCGTGTAAGGACACAGTGAGAAGATGGTGATTTGCAAGCCAAGGAGAGATACCTCAGAAAAAAACAAACCTCCATGATACCTTGATCTTAGGCTTCTAGCTTCCAGACTGTGAGAAAGCAAATTTTTGTTGCATAAGCCACCTAGTCCATGATATTTTACATAACATCTCTAGAAAACTAATATAATTCCATATAGTAGGTCAAAAACCAGATATGTATGTTATCTCATAGTCAAAAAAAAAAGTGAGCTTTAGGAATGGAGTGATCATCTGAGTGGAGTGCTACTGATAGGACATTGGAATATGGCAATATGGAGGTTATCTGGTGTAATTCTGATTAGAATCCTTTGAGAAAAAAAGCAGAGGTGAGGATTTTGTGGCCGTGAAAATAGACAACCCTCAACAAGTTTTGCCATGAATGGTAGGGGAATAGGGTTGTCTCTGGAAATATATGTGGAATCATGGGAGGGGTTTTCTATTAGCTGACAGGCCCTAGATCACTGTGCATGTATATTCTCATAAGGATGGCCAGATGTGAAGAATAGAATAGCAGCAAAGCTGGTTCCTGGATTGAACCACAAGGTAGATGATTATGGTATTTTCTAAGACAAAGAATGCTAGAATGGGAATGAATTTGGGAGTTAGGTGATCACAAATCCTTCCTTGGGTCTTCCAAAGATTCATAACTAAACTTGATTCTACATATGTATCATTCAAGTTTAAGAGGGATGGGAGTAAGGTAAAGGTTGCTTTCTCAAGTTAATACAGTTCTATGACTGAATGCAACCAGGGTATGCTGGGCAAATTGTAACCAAATGCACCATTCTCTAGTGTCTGCTTAGGAGATTAAATACAAATCTGGCAAATGTTCATAATTTATTTTACACCTACAGATCAGTATTCCATGGAGATGAAGTCCTGTGCATAAAGAAATTTTAATACTTCTTTGGTCATACTGCATAAATACTAATGCAATAAACTAAGTTGCACCTACTTACACACAGAGTGGTGTGTCTTTATGAAAAGAACCAGTAATGGAGTTAGGAAAGAAAAGTATTTATCTTGTTTAGCTGAGTCACACAATACACACTAATTAAGGTTCATGCTCTGCCTTTCTCTACCTCAGATTGGGGACCAGTCTTCACTCCTCTGCTATCTAGATAGGACACTATCCTAAATCCTAGTTGGCAAATGGTGAAAAACATTGAAAATGTGCATATTATTTTATCTAGTAATTGCACATTTAAGAATTACTCAATAATAGAGTAATTAAAATGTACACAGTTGTATACAATATATTTATCAATCTAATATCCATTATTTCTGCACATATTTATTGTCTTTTGTCTTTTTAAGTCAATACCTGTGGCATATAGAGGTTCTCAGGCTAGGGGTCGAATCAGAGCTGTAGCTGTTGGCCAACACCACGGCCAGAGCAATGCGGGATCCAAGCCGAGTCTGTAACCTACACCACAACTCACGGCAATGCCAGATCCTTAACCCACTAAGCAAGGCCAGGGATCAAACCTGCCACCTCGTGGTTACTAGTCAGGTTCATTAACCACTGAGCCACGACGGGAACTCGGATCTCTGCACATTTTTAAAAGTCCTATTTCTTCAATGAGACAGAAATGAATAAATAAAACATGGAATAGTATATATCTATTAAAATTGTGTTTTTAAAGATATTTATTAACATGCAAATAATCAAATTGTTTACTATCATTATTTGTTTGGTAATTCACTATATTTTTATTTTATTTTTATTTTTTTCCTTTTTAGGGCCACACTTGTGGCGTATGGAATTTCCCAGGCTAGGGGTTGAATTGGAGTTACAGCTGCTGGCCTACACCACAGACACAGCAATGCTGGATTTGAGATGCATCTACAAACTGTACCACAGCTTGTGGGCAATGCCAGCTCCTTAATCCACTAAGGGAGGGGTTTAGGAACTGAATCCGCATCCTCATAGACACTATGTCAGGTTTGTAATCCACTGAACCACAATGGGAACGCCTATTTTATTTTTTGATGACGGTAAAATTTACATGTTGTGAAACTCACAGCTCTTAAAGGTAAAATTTGATGAGTTTTGAAAAATGTATATACCCAAGAAATGATCACCTTAAACAAAATATCTCCATCACCACAGATATTTTCTTCAGGTTCCATTCTAATAAATCTTACAAGCAACCATTTTGTAGATTTCTTTCATCATCATTAGTTTTGTTTATTCTGGAACTTCATTTGAATAGAATCACATAGCATTTATTTTTTGTTTCAAGCTTCTTTATTACAACATTTTTAAAAGGCTTATCAAATTATTGGGACACATTGTTATATATATGTGTATGTATATATGTATGTATACACACATATATTCTGAATGAAAGGAGGGAAGAGAGAGAGAGGGAGGGAGGAAGGAAGGAAGGGAGGGAGAGAGAAGAAAAGAAAGAAGGAAAGAAGCCGTTCTTCTAGTCCAGTGTTTTTTTTTTTTTCATTTGCTTTATGTGTCCTTTTTAATGGACAGACATTTAAAATTCTGATGATGTCTAATTTATGAGGTTTTATTCCTCCTATGGTTTATATTTCTTGCGTTAAGAAATTTTAGTGTATACCACAGTCACAAAGATAGCCTCATGTTTTCCTATTGAACTTTTATAACTTTACCTTTTATGTTTAGATGTGTGATTCATGTCAAATTATTTTTTACATGTGTTTTGAAGTAGGGATTAGAATTCCTTTTCTCTCTGTACTTTTATTTAATTGTTCCAGAAGCATTTAATGCAAAAAAATATTTTGCTTTCTTCATCATTGAAGTTTCTTGGCACCATTGTTGAAAATCAATTGACCAATTACATGTGGTTCTATTTCTGATCTCCTATTCTGTTATATTGATCTATTTGGCTATCTTTATGATAATATAATATCGTCTTCATTACTGTAGCTTCATAGTATATTGATATTAGAGTAGTTATTCCTCTAAATTTGTTCTTGTATAAAACAGTATAGATTTGTTTAATCCGTATTAGTCCTTTTGTTTGTCTATATAACTTTTAGAGTCAGGTTGCCAATTTCTACCATAAAATGTTGGAATTGATATATTAACAATGTTGTTCTGGTATTTGATGATATGGATCTCTTTGTTTATCTTTGTCTACTATAATTTTGTTCAGTGCTTTATAGTTTTCTGTTTAGAGATTGTTCACACCATTTGTTAAATACATTCTTAATTATTTTCTTAATGCTATTGTAGTTGGGATTTTCAAATTTTTACTTTCCATTTGCATGATTTTGGTATAGAGAAATGCAAATGACTTTTTGGGGGTATTTGCTTTGTGTCCGGTAACCTTGCTAATTTCACTTATCTGTAGTGGCTATTTTATACATTCATTAGAATTTTAATGCAATAATGTTATCTGTGAATAAAGACACTTTGATCACCTCTTTAATGACTTTCGTAAACTTAACTGTCCAAGGTCCTCATTCAATGTTAAATAGGAATGATGAGAATATCCTTACATTATGCCCAGCTCTTACATTCATTAGCTGTGTGCCTTTCAATTCACTTCATTGTGCCTCAGCTTTTTCATCTTTAAAATTAGGACAATAATAATAATACCTGCCTCAGATGCAAACTATTGCCTTTGGAATGGATAAGCAATGAGATTCTGCTGTATAGCACTGGGAACTATATCTAATCACTTATGATGGAGCATGATAATATGAGAAAAAAGAATGTATACATGTATGTGTGATTGGGTCATCTTGTTGTACAGTAGAAAATTGACAGAACACTGTAAACCAGCTATAATTAAAAAAAATAAAAATCATTATAAAATAAAAAAGGTAAAAAGCCACTGCTTCAGTGGTTATTGTAAATACTAAATGAGTTAATATATGTGAAACACTAGTGCTTGACATGTAGTATAAGTACTACATAAATGTTGTACATTTATGTACTACATAAATGTTATATACAGTGTTTTTTTCATTACTGTTCTATACTAAAATGTAATGTTATGAATATTTCTTTTTTTGGTTATTAGTAATACAGTTGTAGAACTGTATTATTTTATTGTACAGTTGCATTATTTAATTATAATTATCATAAATTCTTTGATGGAGAGGAAATCAGAATCAGATCTAAGAAGACTTCAGCATTCCAAGAATGATGTCAAATGACCCCCTTCATGGTGGATTATGCACTTATTTACTATGAGATATATTTCTTCTCCAGAGATTCCTTGTTTGTGTATCAATTGTAGATTTTTGGTTTGCAATTATTCTGAAGTTTTGATATGAGTCTATATGTATATGAGATTGTTTTAAGTCTATATGTATATGAGATTGTTTTAAGTCCTAATTGCAAGTTCATCTCCAGTGTCCTGCATTTGTACCCACCTCTTCTCATGATTTCTGATTTTGGTGGTATAATTGTGCATGGATGATTTCATATCTTTACTGTATATATACCTTTACTGGTGAGCCTTGTCATTTGTGGAAGTTTTGTTTCCTGTTGCTGTCTTTTCTTTTCTGCCTAGAGAAGATCCTTTAGTATTTGTTGTAAGGCTGGTTTAGTATTGCTGAATTCTCTCAACTTTTGCTTATCTGTGAAGGTTTTGATTTCTCCTTCAAATCTGAATGAGAGCCTTGCTGGGTAAAGGAATCTTGGTTGGAGGTTTTTTCCTTTCATCATGTTAAGTATATCCTGCCACTCCCTTCTGGCCTGCAGAGTTTCTGCTGAAAAATCTGCCAATAACCTTACTGGGGTTCCCTTGTATGTTACTTGTTTCTTTTCCCTAGCTGCGTTCAAGATGTTCTCTTTGTCTTTAATTTTGGTCAGTTTGATTAATATGTGTCTTGGTGTGTTCCTCCTTGGGTTTATTTTATATGGTACTCGTTGTGCTTCCTGGATTTGAGTGAGTGGTTCCTTTCCCATGTTAGGGAAATATTTGGCTATTATCTCTTGGAATATTTTTTCTGTCCCCTTCTCTCCCTCTTCTCCTTCTGGCACCCCTAAAATACAGATGCTGGTGCATTTAACATTGTCCCAGAGTTCTCTGAGACTCTCTTCATTTCTATTCCATCTTTTTTCTCTTTTCTGTTCTGCATCTGTAATTTCCACGAATCTGTCCTCCACCTTGCTTATTGGTTCTTGTGCCTCCTGTATTCTGCTGTTAGCTGCTTCTAGTGAATTTTTTATTTCAGTTATTGTATTTTGCATCTCTTCTTGTTTAAGTTTTATATCTTGTATCTCTTTGGTCAGTGTTTCCTGTAAGTTATCCATCTTTGCCTCCAGTTTATGTCCAATGTCTCGCATCATCTTCAGCATCAACAATCTAAAGTCTTTTTCCTGGAGGCTGAGAATCTCCTCATTGCTTAGCTGGTTTTCTGGGGTTTTTCCTTTCTCTCTCATTTGAGTTATAGTTCTCTGTCTTTTCATTTTTATAGGGTTTTGGTGTGGTAACCTTTTGACAGATAATAGAGTTGTAGCCTCTCTTACTTCTGGCATCTGCCCCCCTTGTGGCTGAAGTCAGTATGGGGGCTTGGTGTAGGCTTCCTGATGGGAGGGGCTGATGCCTGCCCACTGGTAGGTGCAGGTGATTCTAATCCCTCTGGTGGGTGGGGCTTAGTCTCTGGATGGGATTAGAGGCAGCTGTGTGCCTGAGGGGTCTTTAGGTAGCCTGTTTCCTGAGGGGCAGGGCTGTGATCCTACCTGGGTTGTTTTTTGCCCTGGGGCTTCTCAGTGCTGACTGACAGGTGGGGCCAGATTTTCCCAAAATGGTCCCCTCCAGAGAAAGGCAGCTGCTGAATATTCCCAAGAGCTTTGCCTTCAATGTCCTTCCCCCACAGCAAGCCACATTCACTCCTGTTTTCCCAGGATGTCCTCCAAGAACTTCAGTCAGGTTTGACCCAGATTCCTATGGAAACCTTGCTCTGCCCTGGGACCCAGTGCACGTGAAATTCCATATGCACCTTTTGAGAATGGGGTCTCCGTTTCCCCCAGTCCTGTGGAGTTCCTATGCACAAGCCCCACTGGCTTTCAATGTCAGATGCTCCAGGGGCTTTTTCTCCCAGTTCCAGATCCCCACCTGTGAGAGTTTGATGTGGGGCTCAGAACTCTTGCTCCTGTAGGTGAGTCTCTGTGAACCAGTTATTTTTCAGTCTGTGGAGCTTCCCACCCGGGAGGTATGGGGTTGTTTATATCACAAAATCACCCCTCCTACCTGTGGATGTGGCCTCCTCTTTTTCTTCTGGAGTAGGGTATCTTTTTAAGGTTTCCAGTCCATTTGGGTGGAGATTGCTCAGCCTTTACTTATGAATTTTGTTGTTTTTAGAAGAGAAGTTGAGCTCCAGTCCTTCTATTCTGCCTTCTTAATCTTGTCTGGGGTTGGAACAAGATAGTTTCTTTCTGGAGGCTCTGAGGGAGAAGAAATCCATGCTTTCTCCTAGTTTCTTCTGGCTCCTAGCAATCCCACGAATGTCTTAAACAAAAGTTTTTATGATATAGACATAAGGTTAGTCACTGCACCATTGCTTATTAGACCAAAAAGTTTGGAAAAAACCTCAGTGTCCACCAAGAGGGGAAAAGTTAAGTCAATAGTGAGCCAGCCACAATGGAATGATGAATATTTCTTTGATTAGATTTTGTTTGGATCACAAATGTTTTAATATTTGGTGTTCTCACTATGATTATTTTTTAAACCACTTTATTGAGGTTGATTGACATGTAAAAAGCTATAAATATTAAATGAGTACAACTTGATGAGTTTGGGGATAAGTATACACCCGTGAAATCATCACCATCATCAAGGCCATATACATACCCATCATTCACTGTGATTATGTTTTAAAGAGAGTACAATTGATATTACAATTTAGTCTTTAAAACAGTCAATATGTAGACATATGATTGAAAATTTTCAGATGCTAGCATTACTGTAATTTAAGTTTATAGTGTTTTACTCCATTTTGGTCCACTCTGTACAGATATAGTTCTTTTGTATTTATGCATTTTATGATTTATAGAGATTTTCCATGTGCTCTATTCTGCAGTCTTTATTTTATTTTATTTGTCTTTTTGTCTTTCTAGGGCCACACCCGGGGCATATGGAGGTTCCCAGGCTTGGGGTCCATTCAGAGCTATAGCCGCCAGCCTACACTAGAGCCACAGCAATGCAGGATCCGAACCACATCTGTGACCTACACCACATCTCATGGCAATGCCAGATCCTTAACCCACTGAGGGAGGCCAGGGATGGAACCCGCGTCCTCATGGATGCTAGTTGGATTCATTAACTGCTGAGCCACGATGGGAACTCTATTCAGCAGTCTTCAAAAAACAATAGTCTATTCTTGGCCTTTGTTAGTGTTATTTGGTATTTTATACTACTTATAATATATTATTAGTTTATATGCTATACCATGCTTTCTCAACTTATGATGGGATTATGTCCTGATAAATCCATTGTAAGTTGAAAATATCCTAAGTCAAAAATGTATTTAACACACCTGACCTACTGAACATCCCAACTTAGCCCAGCCTATCTTAAACATGCTCAATACATTAGCCTACAGCTGGGCAGAATCACAAGTACAAATGCTATCTTATGATAGAGTGTTGAATAAATCATGTAATTTATTGAATACCGTCCTAAAACTGAAGGGAATGGTCATTTGGGTCCCGAATGGCTGTAAGGGGATTGGTTGTTTACCTTTGTAATCCTGTGGCTGACCAGTAGATGCAGTGGCTGCCAGTGTTCAGCATCAAAAGCGGGTGTCAGACTGCATATAACTAGCCTGGGAAAAGATAAACATTCAAAATTTAAAGTATGGTTTCTACTATATTTATATAGTACTTATATTTATTTTTCTACTTATTTTTATTTATATGGCTTTCACACCATCATAAGCTCAAAATATCATAAGTCAAACCATCATAAGTCAGGGACCATCTGTATTATCAAGAATAATATTTAGTATTTATATCTAACTTTTAAAAAAATACATCAATTTATATTTTTCTCCTTATTTCCTGGCTTTGGAGTTCACCTCCAGGCCTTCTTACATCCTTATTTTCTGGTATTTGAACATTTAATTTTGTTTCACCTTTGGGTCGGATATAGCACATCTTTGAGTTTTTGATTATCCTTTTCTCAAGTGTGTATTTGAGGGGCATGATTTCTGAGCACCTTATATATTTGAATATCATATTCTTTTCCCCTCAGTTATGGAACACAACCAAATTGTGTATTAAATTCTCTCTCTCTCTTTTTTTTTTTTTTTTGATGGCAACACCCATGGCATTGGAAGTTCCTAGGCCAGGGATTGAACCTGTACCACAATTGCAACCTATGTCACAGCAGCAGCAATGCTGGATCCTTTACCTACTGTGCCACAAGAGAACTTCCTATTTTTAATTTTTGGATCACAAAGTTTTATCTTCAAACTGTGTAGAAATATCCCCAGCTTGTTGAGGTCAGTTGTGCATATGTTATGTCCAATTGTGGACTACTTGTTTTTTCCCTCAAGCATTTCAATTTCAAGATCTGTTTATGTGTAGAAATTTTTACATTGATTTTGCTGGAAACTCAAACATTGCAATCTCTGTACTCTGCTTTTATTGTTTATGTTGCTTATTTTTATGACTTCAAAAAGTTTTCTACTCAGATTGTGTTTATTTTATTTATTGTTTGTTAATTCTTTCACATTTTACCTGGTACTTTTTTTATAGTGAAAAAGAGTATCTGTGTAATATATCTCTGTCCTCTACTTCTCTGTAGTTTTTGTGCCTGTTCTTTTCTTCTGCATTCAGACTTGAGTATCTCAATCCTATATTTTACATGGCTGTTACGTTTACATGATTGACTCATTTCTTATTGCCTCAAAAATATTTCTATGTAGTAAAGAGAGTGTGGCTTAAGGTGCTGATTGTGCAGAAACCATGATTCTAAGCAAGGGTGAGTCATTAATGGCAGGAAGAAGTGCTTTCTATCTTTTATTAAGCACATTAAGCAGACTCTACTTTATGAAGTAAAACTTGGTTAGATTTTACTGTTTTTGTTCTGAGTCCATCTGCCTTATACTTGGTGAAAATTCCTATAAATGGGATCATTCTTTGCCCATTAATCATATGTTTTAGTGTTGTTTGAGTTTTTATGCATTTTCAGAGCCTTTTCACATGCATTTGAGTAGGGAGATTTGAGAGTCTGCCTCAGATCTACTAGGCAGGTATCATTTTAAACCAGAGTTTCCTCATCTATCTTTGAATCGTGCCTGTCCCATCTAATTCTATGTTCAATTATTTTTAACCTCATCTTTCATTTATGTGACTTACTGAAATGTAAATTTATCTAGTGGATGCTGTCTAAAATTCTCTCTGTTATAAATTTGCACTCTGAAATATAAACACAAAGTTTCCCTCCTTTTTTGCTTCAGAATTTTCATAGGCCCAGGCAAATGCTTGTTCATTTTCTCTCTTCCCACTCTTTAAAGTTCTGTGAGGATAAGGATTGTATTTTTTCAGTCCTGTGTCTCCATCATGTAGCACCATCCCTGGCACATAGTAACTGCTGAGTATGTATTTGTTGCTAGAGCAATGAAAGTGAGATTTAGTAGCATACACGGTTTCAACAGTAATATGAGCTGTATTTTTGTTGTGTTTGAGAAATTCCTTTGACCTTGTAATATGTCAAGGGTGCCTGTGATAGGCATAACAGAGCTCACTCATATTCTACTCTTCCTACTATACTTTTCAACATCCAGAATACTTTTCAACATTCAATAATTTAGGCAGGGTCATGCAACTAGTTCTAGGCCATGGGATGTAAGAAATGCTGTGTCTTGCTTCTGGTGCAAAGCATAGAACAGGTATGAAGTTTTAAGAACTACATTTCCCTGCTGCAATGGCCAGTGACAGTCCCATCTGCTTGGATCTCCAATTATATCCAATATACGTTAAGCATGTGGCAATAATGAATAAAATACAGGTATATTAAGCTATTGAATATATTTATAAAAGGGAAGTAATTGTAGTAACCACCCAGATAAATAGTTAATTCCATTATGCCTAATTCTGCAGCATGCTATTCAAAATAATAGATTTTTGTAAACATACTCCATAAAGTGAACTAGAACTCACTTTATGAATAACAGTGAGGTTGATCTCTGAAAAAATTCCTTTGCCCAACATTCTTACATGTTACTTGTAATACCACCAGTAAAAAGAGATAAAACTGATTTCAGTAAAGAACTATTGGTATATTTGCCTTTATACATTTTGTTTAGAGGAAGATGTCATTTTAACCAATTAGGTAACTAACAAATATTCTTCCTAAAAAGAGGTGTTAATGGGTGATAGTTGTCATAAAGTGGTCTAAAATTTAACAGCTTGAAACCCAACATTATACTGCATCACCAAGTTTGTTTGTTTGTTTGTTTGTTTTTAAGGCTTATGGGTTACCGATATAAGGATTACAGGAAGGAAAACCAGAGTTGAAATGGCATGAGCAATGATATAAGAAAACATTTTTGTAGGACGAGCTTCCTTCAAAAAGTTTCAAGAACTTTGACATTCCTCCCACCATAGATTTTACACCATCAATTAAAAATAGCTGAAAATCATAGAGGCCGTGATCTATGTAATATCCTGTATTAGAACTCAAATGGAAGTCTAGTAACCTACTTAGACAAATTATTTAGGGTTTTATCATTAAATTAGAAAACTACCTAATAGTTGAAAATAATAGCTGGACCACAATGTCATGGTTATAATTTTTGTTAATAAGTTGAGTAAAATAAATATACTATAAATCATATATATCTTATTTGCACCTTCATACACCCCTCAGTGGCTATTCATTTGGTAGGATTTGGTTTGACCCTACATTATCCATCCTCATAAGTATATCCTTCTGTTTTTCAGATACTGTCATAAATTTTACTTTAGCACTAGTGGAGTACATTATGTTGAAAATTGATAGTAGAACTTAGGCTTATACAATTGATATTTCTTAAGATATAACTGACAAGGAAGCCCGGGGTGTGTATCATATATTATGTGATTTAAGATTATCAAAGAAGAGAGATCTTTCATCCTCTTGGATTTGAATAATGGGAAAATCTTCAAAGGGCAAAAAAGATTTTGACTTTATATTCTATTTGAGTCAATTTTTCTTCTTCCTTCCCTAGGAAAATACCCTCAATCTCAAAGTCTAATTTAATGATTAAAGAACTACAGAGGAATAAAGGCATTATCAAGAGAGAAAAACACACGGATACTATTTTCAAATATTAGGATAGGGAAGATGTACAGTGGGAAGCTACAAAATATGGTGATTCTTCCTAATGTGAATAAATTGTTTTCTATCTATGCGAAAATTATAGATCAAAGAACCTTATAGAAATGTTCTTGAGTTGTAAGATTTTAGTGAAGTGTTCATTGTGAGAAGCAAACAGGCCAAATTAGACTTGGATCAAATCACAACACTGAGCCTTATATTTTTTGTCCATAACATGTTGATAATAATAGTACCTATGTCGGAGCTCCCACTGTGGCTCAGTGGTAATGAACCTGACTAGTATCCATGAAGATAAGTGTTCGATTCCTGGCCTCACTCAGTGGGTTAAGGATCTGTCATTACAATGAGCTATGGTGTAGGTCACAGATGCAGCTCAGATTGGGCGTTGCCCCGTAGCCTGGGAACTTCCATATGCCACAGGTGCAGTCAAAAAAAGCAAAAAAAAACAAAACAACAACAACAAAAAAAACAAAAAACACCCTGTGCCATAAAATTGTGTTAGAAAAGTAGATATTATAATAAAAGAAATACATTTAGCACAGTGCCTGGTATGTAGTGCTAGATGATTGGTTGTTATTGTTACATGGAAGGAGAAAATCAATTTTCTTTTAAAACTTTCCTTTTTTTTTTTTTAACTTTCAATGGCATCGAGATCCTGTATAGTGAGGAAGGACGGATTTAAAGGAAGTTCTCAGGGTCTTGTAAAGGTGAAAGTTTTTAAGCATTTCTCAGAATAAACTTCAAAATTCATCCACGTATTAGGTTTCATTTAACTTGGAAAAATAGTAGAGCCTTTGTTCTATTGTCAAATAACATAGTAGGAATTGAAATGATTTAAAAAAATGGTTTGTTGGGACAGGAAATAATTTCATCCAAATAACTTCAAAAATTCCAGTAATCTCTGAGAATCAGTTAAGAGAATCTGTGAATTATGGAAGCTGAAAATCCTCATATTGTTTATGGAATACTGGAATACTCTCTCACATAGCCCTATGCATTTCTTTTTTTTTTCTAGCCACACCTAGGGCATGTGTAAGTTCCCAGGCCAGGGATCAAACCTACACCACAGCAGTGACCCAAGATGCTGTAATGGAATGTCAGATCCTTAACTCACTGCATCACAAGGGTCCCCTGTTATGCATTTCTTTTTAAAGTCTTCTTGATTTTCCAGATTGTAGATTATCATTTCATACCCCCAAATCATGTCTTTGACTTATCTTTCATGGGCAACTTCAAAGTAGAAAAAATATACTTCAGTATTTTTGTCATGAGAAGTTTTTGAGTTCTTAATAATTTAAATGTAACAGTCACAAAGACCTCACACCTCAGAATCACCTTTTAAAAACTTATCAACAAACTGGTTTTATTTGGACCATTTACAAAATTACCTGGATGCATCAACTTAGTTCCACATCCACTACTACCACCTTGATAATCCAAGCCATCATCTTCTCTCATTTGGATAATTATAACAGGCTTCTAACTGGTTGTCCTGCTTTGGCCTTACCAATCCTTAATCTAATCTCCATGTCAGTATGATCCATATTAAATATAAACAGAAGCATGCAAGTTCCATGTCAAATAACTTTCCAGTACTTGGAATAAATTCCACAAAACTTACCATGGACTACATGCCCCGGTGATGAGAATCCTTCTGATACTACAACACCAATTCTTTCTACATGCACCCCCCCCTTTTAAAAATTTTATTGGAATATAGTTGACTTACAATGTTGTGTTAGTTTCCAGTGTATGGCAAAGTGAATCAGTTATATATGTATATACACATCATGCCCTTTGGAAAAACCCAAGCTCTTCCCTGGCTTTAGAAACTTTCAGAATGTTATTTCTTCTAGCTCAAAAACTCTTTTAATTTATAAATGCAGCAGTATTCATGGTGTTTACTATGTCAGGTATTATTATAGCTGATTGAGATATGCCTGAACCAAGTCACTGGAGTTGGTGAATACTTGGCACTTTTGAGGAATGACTAAGAGGTTAGTGTAGTTGTGACAGAGTGAGGAAGGGGGAGAGTAGTGGGAAATGTAGTCAGAGAAACAAGTAAGGAAAAGTAATAGAGTAATAGGTCATTGTAAGAATGCTGGTTTTCACAGTGAGTAGACTTGGAGCCATGGAAGGATTTGGGGCAGAGGAGTTGCATAATACATACTATGTATTTTAAAAGTCTCAATCTGGCTTCTCTGTAGAGAATAGACTACATGGAGGTAAGTGTGGAGGCAGGGGAACTAGTTATTAGGCTAGTACAATAAATCAGGCAAATAATGATGGTGGCTTAGACCAGAGTAGGGACAGTGGAGGTGGTGAGAAGTAGTGCTTCCGTATATTATTTTGAAGGTAGAGGTTATAAAATTTGTAGTAAGGTAAGATGTAGGATGTAAGATTTTTTAAAAATATTCAAGGATGATGCCAAAAATTATTGGTCTGAGGAATTTGAAGGATGGAGCCACCATAAACTCATCCTAAGACAGTAGTTGGAGTAGGTTTTGACTGAAGGAAGATAAGTTAAGTTTTGGACATGTTGAAATGTCTCTTAGAAATCTAAGAAGAGGAGTTCGCATCATGGCTCATTGGTTAACAAACCTGACTAGTATCCACGAGGTTGAGGGTTCAATCCCTGGCCTCGTTCAGTGGGTTAAGGATCCTGTGTTACTGTGAGCTGTGGTGTAGGTGACTCAGATCTGGCATTGCTGTGGCTGTGGTGTAGGCTGGCAGCTCCAGCTCCGATTGGACCCCTAGCCTGGGAACCTCTGTATCCCATGGGTGTGGCCCTCGAAAGAAAGAAAGAAAGAAAGAAAGAAAGAAAGAAAGAAAGAAAGAAAGAAAGAAAGGAAGGAAGGAAGGAAGGAAGGAAGGAAGGAAGGAAGGAAGGAAAGGAGGGAGGGAGGAAAGGAGGAAGGGAGGGAGGAAAAGAAAGAAAGGGAAAGACCCAAGAAGAAATGTCAGGTCGGTAGTTGGATAAACACTTCTGAAGTTCAGAAAATATATTTGGACCGAAGGTATGAATGTGGGGGTCACCAACATTTAGATACCACTTAATGTCATAGGAACTGATAAGATCATCAAGGGATTGAGTATAGATAAAAAGAAAACCAGAAATGAACCTTCTGTTACTTCATTGTGACAACCTTAGAAAGAAGGAAACAAATTAGCAAAGGGGACTAAAAAGGGGCTGTCAGTAACATGGCAAGCAAACCAAGAGGGCATAGAGTCCTGAAAGACAAGTGCAGAATGTGTATCAGAGCACCAAGAAATGAATGACAGTGTCAAATGATGGTGATACGTCAAGTAATATAATGACCCAAAATTGAATGTTGGATATTATTGATGATCTTGACCAAACTGTTGTTGCAGATGGAAGTGGGGGAATTGTTGACTGGAATAGGCTTAAAAGTGATTAGAGGCAAAGAATTGGAGGCAATGGATACAAGCAATCATTTTGGAGATTGTTCTGTAAGTGGGAACAGAGAACTGGAACAGAGGCTGGTAGACAAAAATGAGATAAAGAGAGGCACTTATTGTAATATGTGATAAATAGTATATTTGTATACTATTGGGAAAAGAAGGAAGACTTAGTTATGTAAGAAAAGGGGGGAGGAATTACTAAAACCATGTATTACTGAAACTATGTATTCCTGAGAAGGAATGGAAATTGTTTTGTGTGAGAAAGTACTGATTTCAGGAAGAAACAGGGAAAATTCCTCTATAATCGCACACTAGATAAGGAGAAAATGAGTACATCTGAGGACTGGAAGATGAAATTGTGGTGAGAGAATGGGGGCATTCCCTTCTAGTTTTTCAAATTTCTCAGTGAAGTGGGAAGCAAACATTTCTGTTAGAATGAGGATGAGAGTGAATTGTTGAAGTTTTGGAGGGAGAAAAAAGGTATAAATTGTTTATCTGACAGAATGAGAGAGTGTAAGGACAAAGGAAATACAGTAAGATGGATGAGCAGGATTAAGGGTCTGTTAAAGCACTGGATTTCAAAGTGTGGTCAACATCACCTGAGTATTTGTGAGAAATGCAAATTCTTGGGCCCCGTGTCAGACTTATTAAATATGTAGCCCCGGGAGTGGAGACTAGAAATGTGTGCTTCAGTAAGCCCTCCAGAAGATTCGGCTGCACACCAAAGCTTGAGAACCACTGGATTAGAGGATTCTGGCCATGGAATTAAATTCATCAGCATGATTGTGTATTTTTATCCAAACAAGTTCCGTGGCATGCTATAGGAGAACACAGGTGGATTGTCATTATAACAAAGGTTGTGGTTTCACCAAGCAACTATGTCAAGCTGAAAGAAGGACTAGAAAGTTGATGTATGGAAGGAAATACTTACAATGATTGACTGTGCAATATACACTGGAAAAGGAATAAAAAGAAAACATCGAGGATGTGAATAAGAGTGTAAAAGGAATAGGATCAATGGATCAGCGGTCCTGGCAGTATACTAGAGGGAGTAAGCTGGAAAGGTAGGGGATAGTTGTCAGAGAGGATCAAGTATAAACTTGGGGCCATGGAAGGTTTGCAGTTATTGATCGTGGGGATGAGTCTACAACAGGGCTGCCCAATAGATATACACAAGTCGGGAATGTAACTGTCAATTTTCTAGTACCCATAAATATTTATTAATGTAAATATCCAAATAGTCTCATTTTGACATAAATATTAAAATATTAATGAGATGTTTTACATGTTTTCGTACTAAAGTTTTGAAATCCGGTGTGTGTTTTATACATTGAGTACTTCCCACTTTGCTGCACACATGAGCCTAGTGACAACATATAGGACAGCGCAGGTCACACGTATGATCATAGGGGAGGGTATTGTGGTAAGTTGGTGGATAACACCACTGGAGAAAAGGGAGTTAGAGCTAAGGGGCTGGAAAAATTGTCTACATGCATATATGAGGTGCTATAATTAAAGCATGAGCAGTGCTAGAGAGAGTGTCAGGGAATCATAATCTACAATGAGTAGAGGAGTAGATGACAGCAACAATAAGAGGTTGTAGGCAATGTAATAGGATAACATCAGATTTAAACCTGGGTTATTGAGCTGAACAGAGGGAGGATGATCTGGAATCAGAGAGTGGAACAAGGATCACATTTTCTCCACTTCCAGGCCTGATAGTAAGATAGCTGTAGAAAAGTAAACAGCCATCACTTGGAAAGGCAACAGTTTCTTTGGAGGAAGGAAGTCAAAGAGATTAAGTTTATCAGGCATTTTGGTACTGATGTACCATGAGTTGCAGAAGGCACAGTGAATGTGTTTCAGAAGTTAAGGAGGAATTAACAGTAAAGACAAAACTAGAGATGTGCATAGACTTAATGGGGATTAGAGTGTGGAAGATTAGGGGAGATATGAGTTTAGGGTTTTTTCAGTGACTGACATAACAAGGGTAAGGGACTCGGTGAGATTGATTCAAGGATTCAAGGCAGCAGAGAGTGTGAGTTCCAGGGTACAGGGAGGCAGTGTATCTGGATATATCTCAAGATCCCTGCAGGTGAAAGTGAAAAAGTTATATTGTGCAAGGTACATAATGTATTCCTATCAGGGGAAAAGCATATTTATTCCAAGGGTGTGTGACTCTCTATTTGATACCCTTTGATGGAATTAAGGTTATCTAGGGAGATCCAATATTATTCTGGTTGTGTGAGCCCCAGCTTGACCTTAACTTGTGGTAATGTGGGCGTAGAAGGCCTAGGTTACTAGGATAACATTTTATTTCCACTATTTGAGTGTTTATGTGTGTACATATATATGTACATGTGTGTATATGTATATATGAATTTAATGAGATAATTTAAATGAAATAATTTATGTATGTATATTTATAAATAAAAAATGGAGTACCCGTAGATTATTGGGTTGATACATAGATAAAGAATTGAATTAAATAAGGGTGCTGATGCTAAGGAATAGCAACATGTAAATTTAAATTTGTTCTGGAGTTTAATTTTATGCTGGCAGCAGCCTTCCAGATTTTAAAAGAAGATACTGGCCTTTTTCATTTTAGTTTATATATCTGTGTTAATTAGAACAACAGCTTACCCAGGAGTGTTAAGGGAAATCATTATTTAGCGAAAGCTGCTGCTGCTTCTTTGTGAAAATATTTTGTATTTGGTCAGGTATCCCAAGGGTTCATTCTAGGTTGTCTTCATATCTACCCTTAATCCATAGCACTGTTCTGACTTCTGAAGGGATACAAAACGTCATCATTTTTTCCACTGCTCTGTGCTTTGGAGGGATTACTGCCTGGTGATGTGCACAATGCTTAAAGACTACAGAGGGTACCAGTGATATGAGAGTGTCCTGAGGACAAAAAATAATGATACTCATGGATATCCTACTGATTTTATGACCTCTTAATTATCTGTCTGACAGAAAATAGAGCCCATGTCAACCGGAATATAACATTAGAGTATAGACATTTTCTTACTTAAGGAAGGTCTTAGTTTCTCACCAAACTTGGAATATAGATTACTCTATGGTAGAAGATTTTGAAACTGATTTTATTCAGTCCCTAAACTTATACAGAAAAATATTTATAAATTTGGTTATACAAAATGGAGACATTTCCAAATTGTAAAGCTCCTATGAACAAACTCAGAAGACCACAAGCAACCTGGGGGGTAATATTTGAAACTCCTATGACAGAGTACATTTTTGAAGGTCAGGTATCTTTTTCCTGTTTCTTCTATCGCCAAATATGTTGTGAAATTTCTATGTTTATTATGCCTTCCTCTTAACATCACTATTATGATTAATATTTGATTGTTCATCCTATAGCTAGTTATTAAACATCTACCCTATATCAGGTATTGTACTTTGCTAACTGCTTAAGGAGGAATCCAATTTTGAGCAATTATATTGTGATATTTATTGATTAAGTGTTTATTTTCTATCACTTCTGGGTCAGATACTGGTCTAAAATCTGGATCACATAATGACGAGGCCAGACATAGTCCTTGAACTCATATGGCTTACAGATCAGTGGATGAGACAGACATTGAGTACATCACCAAAACATAGTTACTTCCAACTTTAATAAATCCTTGTATAGAATGATAGGAGAGCATAAAACCAAGGAAACAAAATTAAGTCTGTGAAGTGAGGAAATGTTTCCTAAAGGATGTGATGGTGAAATTGAGATCCAAGAGATGAATAGGCGTTAGTTAGGTGAAAAGTGAAGGATTTCTATTCTATTTCTCTTCCAACAAGTTAGAACTGCATGTTCAAGGGCCTTAAGAGGAGACAGAAAGATGGGTACAGTCAAGCAGCTGAAAGAGTTTAATTTGCCTGGCATGTGGAGTGTAAGGGGAATGAAGTGGTGAGAAATGAAACTGAAGGGGTTTGCAAGAGCTGGATCATGGTGGCAGGAGGAGCTTTATAAGCCATGTTAAGGAGTTTGAATTTCATTGTAAAGACAATGGAAGATGTTTTAGGGCTTTAAGCAGGGAGAAATATGATCAAAATTATGTTTTAGAAAAATCACTCTAGATATCCCATATAGAATTGATTTTAAAGTGAATATGGCAGTGTGGATCAGAGACCAGTTGGGAGGCTATTTCAATGATCCAGGTGAGACCGACAGTAGCTTGGACCTGAAGAGTGGCAGAGGAGAGGAAAAAAAGTAGTTTGTTTCCTAGGATAATTTTCAAAAAAATAGGGCCTCCTTCCCTATCTTCCTGGCCACTGGAGATTGAATATGTTTAAACAAAAATGGAAATAATCTATTTGGGAAGGAATACTTAAAAATGCAGGAAAGAAAGGACATGATCAATGGAGGAGCCTACTAAAAATGCAAGATAGCATGTGTCCAGAATATCATAGAGATGATCACTCTTAGCAGGGAGGACATGTAATTTACTGTGACAAAAAAGGGAAAAACTGATGAGTATTGTTATGGTTACATTGTGTCCCCCCAAAATTCATATGCTGCAGTCTTAACACCCAGTAGCTCAGAATGTGACAGAGGTCATTAGGTTGGTCCCTAATCCAATATGATTGGTGCCTTTATAAAAAAGGGGACATGGGGACACAGTGCTGCACAAAGAGGAATAGAGGATGTGAAGAGACACAGAAGACATAAAGAATTGAGAAACAGCCATATCAGAAGAGAGTTATATTAGGCTTCAAATATATGGATTCCACTTTTCTCAGCAGTAATTTTTTCCTATGAACAAAATAAGCCAAATCTAATACTTGGGAATATATAGTATTTTCCAAATATTTTCACCTACCCTGTGTTTTATATTTTATCTTTACTTATAGCATCTTTTACCCTACCAATGTTTTAAATTTGCATATGTCTAATCCCTTACAGATTTTGCATGTCATGCCCTGCTTCAGAACATCATCTTCAATTAGTTAACTCCCAAACATACTATATTTTAAGTGATATTATGAAAATATACTGTCTATTCTTTTCTTTCAGACATTTGAGTTATTTAATGCACTTGGAATTATTTTTTTTTCTGCATGAAGTGACATAAGAGTTTCTTTTCTTTTTCCCTAAAGCAGTGATTCTCAACTGGGGCAGATTTTTCCCCCGAGAGATATGTGGCAGTGACTAAAGACAATTTGGATTGTGACAACTGGAAAGGGACATAATAATGGCATCTAGTGGGTGGGGGCCAAGAATGTTGCTAAACACCATATGATGCACAGAAAAGCCTCCCACAATAAAGAATTATCTAACTTGAAATGTCAACAATGGTGAGGTTGAGAAACCCTGTCCTAAATGGATGCCATTGGAGAAAAAGGACTGGATTTTGGACAAATTAACTAAATTCCTTGCTGAGGTGACTGACATATTTTTAGCTACATTAACTTGATAAAACCAGAATTCATACTTTGACTGTTGACCCTTTAAGATCTACTGTGAATAGTTCATGCTTATGTATTTGGGGAAACGTGTATTTTTCTATGAAAAGTTGAAAACATGCATACAAGTACACACACATATACACACACAGTCTCAATCATGCAGTGCTGTGTAGGATGTCAGCATTCTAAAAGAGTGCAAATGCATCCTACTGAAATCATGCTGTTAAGTCTCCACATCACTGCTACTGGACCTATATTATCTTCCCCTATCCTCATGGATGATGAGAATTTAAATAATATATGTTCAAGTAGTTTTTGCTTGTTTGTTCTTTTTTATTGTAATTCTAACTACTGGTTTTCCAATTTTATATTCTATGTCAAAAAATAAACACTGGAAATAATTTATATTCTAAAACAATTAAAAAGTGAAAACAATGTTCCAACATAAGTCTTTCCTTACATTCATTGATCAAACAAAGGAGATATCATAGACACTAAAGATTTATCTTACTCTGAGGTGATCCTGTCCTTAATTTTGGACCTGGATCAATGCTGTTTCCTGTTGTTGCTACTGATCTTTCTTAAGTACACATTCTAGTAAATCTGGAAAACTTAGCATGAATCTGCTGTTAATATCATATCATTCCCATGGCTCTGACCCATAAGATGTTCCAGTTGTTAATAGAGTAAAAACATAAGATTAAAAGTGAAGTATAAATTTAAGGCTTTTATTTATTCTACAAAAACCCCCACAATATTTTAAAAAAATGCTTTTAAAACTGTTGGCTGTAAGTCATATACCAGGAGTGATCTTAAAATATTATGTAAACTACGGCCTGACATAGCTGGGAAAAAATACATTGTAGCCATTGTTTTTCCAGGTCGGACTTGAACACTCTTTCTGAATCTGATTTCCTTTTTTTTAAGCATTTCCTTAATTTCTGTTTTGTTTTGGTTTGGTTTGGTTTGGTTTGGTTTGGTTTTTTTTTTTTGCTTGTTAGGGCCACACCCGCAGCATACAGAAGTTCCCAGTCTAGGGTTTGAATCGGAGCTACAGCTGCCAGCCTACACCACATCCACAGTAACGTGGTATCTGAGCCTCCTATGAGGCCTCTACTGCAGCTCATGGAAACCCTGGATCCTTAACCCACTGAGCGAGGCCAGGGATCGAACCCACACCCTCATAGATACTAGTGAATCTGACTTCCTATTTTAAAAGACAGAAACAGAATTTGTTAGGAGGATTGGTATAAGTGTACAGTTCTTAATACCTCTAATGGGGCAAATTTGGAGAAAATATGCATTTTTGAGGTAGTACCACTGATGCTGCCATGTTGTTATGCCTAGAGCCTGGTGTACCGATGAACTTTGCATTACTTTGGCAGTGAGGGCTTGCTTGGTTTCTTTGCTTTAGGAAGATAAGGAGGGTATTTCTGGGACTCTCTAAGCTGCCTGACCTTAGCACTCTGATTAATAGATATACTGTGTATAGGGAATAGCTATTTTCTTGATATAAACTTGGCTGTGCCTTATACCCAGCATAGTGGTATGCTGGCAAATGTTGGATGATGCTCTCTTAAAAAACAAAAGCAAAGCAAAACAAAACAATAACCCCTGATCTGTAGTACTTGCTGATTTCTATAGTATAAATACTAGGAACATAGCTGATGTCAAATTACCAACTTGACATAACTGAACACAGAGTTGGGAAGAGTTGTCACATTCAGTTCCCATAAGCTAGTACATGCTCATTCCAGCATGTTCTTTCTGTCTTCAGTTTAACACAGTAGTTAGCTACTCACACATAGAATAGAAATAATATTTTTTAAATTTGTTCATGTATAGAACCTTCTTCCTAGGTATCTTAAAACACGTTTATTCTTATGTTTGGGGGAAGATGGTTAAAATTGTCACAAAAATAGAAATAGAGATGGACTGGGAGTTTGGGGTTAGTAGATGCAAACTCTTATATTTAGAATGGATAAGCAATGAGGTCCTACTGTACAGCACAGGGAACTATATATCCTATCTCTTGTGTTAGAAAAGAATGGAAAATAATATAAGAAAAAGAATATATATATATGTGACCGGGTCATGTTGCTGTACAGCAGAAATTGGCACAATTCTATAAACCAAATATACTTTAATAAAAGTTAAAAAAAAAGAAAGTTCTGGAGTTCCCGTCGTGGCGCAGTGGTTAACGAATCTGACTAGGAACCAGGAGGTTGCGGGTTCGGTCCCTGCCCTTGCTCAGTGGGTTAAGGATCCGGCGTTGCTGTGAGCTGTGGGGTAGGTCGCAGACGCGGCTCGGATCCCGCGTTGCTGTGGCTATGGCGTATGCCGCGGGAGCAGCCCAAAGAAATAGCAAAAAGACAAAAATAAATAAATAAATAAATAAATAAATAAATAATAAAAAAGAGAAAGTTCTGATATTCTAATTCTAACAGTCAAAGTAGGAAGCCAATCAGCTTGAAACCTAGTGTTTGTTAAGAAAGAAGCCTATTCCCTTCTGGTCCTGTAGAATCGTAGAAGAAAAGATAGAATTTGAACAAAAAATTTAGTCACCAGGTCTTTGGCCACATCTTCAGTGCCACATCTGGGGGTGGTGAGCATATGATTCAGAAATATGTAGACCATTTTAAAGGAATACCAAATTTAGAAAGGTTTAGCCCCATGTTCTTAGAATAAACTGCAGAGTGACATCACCCCATTCTGGAGGGAGGTTGCGACAGAAAAAAAAAAAATTGTAGTACAATATGGTCAGGAATTGCAGTCCCCATATGATGCAAAAAGCATATAAAACTTCTCAATTTCCCTGTAGAGTATAAAAGAGATAAGGAAGGATGTTTTCTAGAGAATTTGAAGGAAAGACCACACATGTAGGTTACATGGCCCTAAAGCTGAGTGCTTTGGGGAAGACTGACTTGAGTTGGAGTGTCAACCCTAACTCAAGGGTCTGAGTCACCTGCACAAACAGAGATACAGACCAATTAATAACTTAGAAATGGTCACTGAGAACCAAAATGCCAGGATGTGAGGTCACCAGACACAGATTTTAGAACTGGGGAGCAGCATGATAGTACATATTCAAGGAAATGAGGAATGTGCCTAAGGGTAAACAGAGAAGCTACAGGACAATGGAAGTCCCTATCCAGGAGAATAGTAGACTTACCTCTTCATTGCAGTCCCCAAGTCATGTAAGTTTGCCTTCCCCACGCATCTAAAAATTCATCTTGGAGAGGAGCAGGGAGTGGAGGAATGAAAGACTAGTCTAAGCCATTTAGGTAGAAACTTGTTACCTAGGTATTTCCATGTGACATGGTAAGGAGATGTGTGTGTGTGGGGGGGGGAGCATTGTTCATTAGGAAAGTCAGAGAAATTATATAGAGAGAAGCTACATTTTTTTTTGCATACATAGACATGACAATTTTGTGATTTCCTGTACCTGTAATTTCCTCTTTGTCAAGATTAGGGAAATGGAAAATAGTCATTCTGAATGTCTGTGAGTGCAGAAGGAATACATGAAGATGGTACTTTCTACAGGCCTACTTCTGCAAAGAGAAGGCAATAGAGAAAGTTAAACTAGGTTCATGGAGACTGGAGGCATGGATGAGGAGCCAAAGTCTTGCAGAACCAATGCCTTAGGAAGTGTAGAAAAAGATCTTATCTCTAGAATCTACTTTGAAATTTGCAGAGTGCTATGCACACACGCACACACACACCCTTGTAATATATTTTCTAAGGGTGTAATCAAATTTATCATGATTATATTACCAAGCCATTTGCCATAGGAAGGCAGGAGAATAAAAGGCAGACGTCTAAAAATCCTCCTCCCTAAATCAGCCTATCAAGTTTTCTAGCCTCTTGTTTTTTTTCTTGTCCCTCTTCCTTGATGTTTTATTTCACTCTCTGCCCCATCCAGTGGGTCAATTCCCCTCACCTACTAAGCCCAGTGAGTGGTGACCACCACTTACGTTATGTGATGCATAACACATGGAGATTCGCTAGGACTGTTAGCACAACATTTAACAAAGAGAAAAGAGAGCTCTTGCTGAGAAAGAGTAATGCACTGGCTAGAGTCCCAAAGCAGCTGAGATCAGAGGAACAAGGTAGGGGACAAAAAAAGAGAGAGGGAAAGCTAGCTTAGCAAAAAGAAACTTTAGGTCTACTAAGAGAATGAATGCCCAAGAGAAAAGACTTGGTAGCTAGTACTATAAGGTGGCAAAAATTCAAATGCCCATCCACCTTCTTTGATGCTGCTCTGCATGTGCTCCTGTCAATGTTGCCCTCACTGTTTCTTCCTGGATTTTAAAGCATTTTCCTTGTCCCAGGGGTACTAAATCATGTCTCTTTTAATCTGCTTCCTCCATCTCTCACTCTAACACATAGCTCTCAGTAGCCTCATTTACACATTTCTCTTTTGGTTGTCCCAAAATCCTCCGCTCTTATCGCAAACCTTGGCCTCTATCCAAAGGTCAGCTTACTGATTCCTCATGGCTTTAGCTTTGTTGGATATACCACTGTGATAAGGTGCACATGCCACTTCCAGGCTTTTTTTTTTTTTTTAATCTTCCAAGGCCATCAAGAATGTTATCTAATATAATTTTCCTCAGTAATTATGAGAGCCCCAGGGTCAGATTCTATACCAGCTTAACATTAGAAAAAGATCGATAAATATTGACAATTGATGTACTAAGAAGAAAACAATGAGCTAGTTTCCATGCAGAGCCAAGAGAACAAAGGCAAAGCCTTTACTTTCACAGAGCTGTCAGCTTAATTGAACAAACAAATTTGTAAACAGATACCTTCAATACAGTGTAGTAATTACAGTGATGGAAAAATTACAGAGCATTGGAAAGAAGGGGCATAAAAAAATGTAGGGGATTTTGTTTAACCTAATTTGGTTCAGAAGTTCAGAGAAAGCTTCCTGAGAAGTGAGGCTTTAGATGGGTTTGAAATATGAGTAGGTGGGTTTCCACTAGAGGGCCTTTGAACATTCTGTTCTGCTTGGAAAACTTATCTCCCAAGCCTTTGAATAGCTGGTCTCTTCTTGACATTCATGTTTTACTTTATATGTTGCATTTCTAAAGAGGCCTTCTCCAATTACCTTTCCTAAGTCCCCCTACCTTACTCTCCTTCATAGTATTTTCTTGTTTATTTGTTTGATACTATTTCCCCAACCCTATTAGAGGGTCCATGAGGAAACAGATCTTGTTTATCCTCTTCACAACTGTAAAACTAGTGCTTGTGGCACTTACAGGCACACAATACATGCTTGCTGTATAAATTCATGAAAGATGACTGAAGGATAGTGTTCAAGGTAAGAAATGGTCATGGATGTGGCATCTGAGACAGGTAGAGGCCAGATTGCAAAGGATGTCTTAAGTCAGTTGAAATTATTTTTCCTGTAGAAAATCACAAAGAATCGCTGAGTGCCTTGAAGCTGGTGAATGACATGATAAGAATCACACCTAAGAAAGGATCATTTGGCAGCATCAGGAATGGGTGGCTAATAAAGGTGGGGGCTAGAAGAAGAGGATGGAGTTTGTCTATTCCTCTAGGCTAGGCTTTGAATCTTCTTTGGAAGCTTCCCCCAGGGAAATAAGGCAAGCTCTTTAATCCAAATGCTGTGGCTCTTTAAACACACAGACTTTGTGCTTGACTATATGTAATTCAGTTATGCTCAAAAATTATTGCAACGGGTTACAAATTTCTGGAAAATTCTCCTAGTTCTACATGCAGAAATAGAACATACGTAGTATATGTATAATAAAATATTATCTTCATAAACTCTTTCTTTGCTTCACTTCCCTTTCTTTCTTTCTGATTCTTTCTTTCTTTTCTCTTTCTCTTCCCCCTATCTCCCTCCTTCCCTCCTTCCTCCTGACCCTCCCTCTTTCCCTCCCTTCCTCCCTGACTCATCCTCCAAGGCACTATTTCCACTGTGACTCCCGACTCTGGGTACCAGTTCTCATCCTGGAATGCTTGGCTAAAACAGAGCCATCTATCTGAAAAGTGGTTGATCTTTGAGTGGCTACATATCAGTAAGGAAAAGGTAATTCCTTTGGCACTACATGTCACTCAGGATTTGTAGAAACGATAATTTACTGAAAAGAATATGCTCTGGGGGAGTTATGGGGGTTTTAGCTCAGGCTTTAGTTTAATAAATAGGACATATCAATGGCAGACCACTGGGCTCCCCACTCCAGGATTTAAGATCATTCCATATCTTTTAGGCAGAGGTGTTTTTGAACACCAGCTCATTGAGTGCACATACACAGCCATACCCCTCCACACCCACACATACTTTCTTCTCTTTAAAGGCATAAGACATTTATTCCAGTGAAGATAATTCTTGCCTTGAAATGACTATATGGGCTCCTTTCCTACAGTCAGTACTCAGCCTCTTCATGGTTTCTACCTTGGTAGATGAAGACATCTATTCTTGAAAGCAAGAAAAAAAAGGAATAAGAGAATTCATTTCTACCTGTTTTCCAAAACTTTTTTAACATTATGGCATACATAAATATTATTTGCCTAGGAAAATGGATAAAGATGACCTCTAGGATGGGGAGGGTCATTGCTGAGAGAATCAGTATATCAGATACACCCTTTTAAGATCAACTGGTACTCTGTGTCACCCCAGTTGCGAAGCTCTGCTTCAAGTACATATTAACAAATTGACTAATTAATTCGTTTATCCATTCATTTATTCAACAAATATTTATTTAATGCCTATCATGTGGCAAATACTGTTATAAGCATGAGTAATACAACATTCAACAAGTTAGAGAAGGAATCAGCTCTCATTGATCTAAGATTCTAGCAATGGAATATGGAAAGGTTATTGGACAATATTGTACAATTATTATACAGTAATTTTGAATATTAATAAATACAATAGAATTTATAAAAGAGAATACAATAGACAATGACTGGAGTTTAGCCAGACATGGGAAACTAGAAATGGATAGGTCCTGTCTGAGTAGGAATATTTGAGCTGATACCTGAAAGATATGAAGGAGCTGGTGCTGCAAAGACCTAGAGGAGAAATGTGGTCCAAGAAGAAGGAAGAGCAGACAATATGGCCCTGGAGACTCCTTGATGTTAGGAACAAGACAAGAATATATGTTCTCACAGTTTCTGTTCAACATTGTACTGGTGGTTCTAGTCACAGCATTCAGGCAAGAAAAAGCAGTAAAAGGCATTCAGATTGGAAAGTCTGAGCTATTTTTACCCACACCACTTATTTATTTATTTAATGTCTTTTTAGGGCCACACCCGTGACATATGGAGGTTCCCAGGCTAGAGGTCCAATCTGAGCTATAGCCGCTGGCCTATGCCGCAGAAACACAGGATCCAAGCTGCGTCTGCAACCTACAGCACAGCTCTAGGCAACACTGGATCCTTAACCCACTGAGTGCAGCTAGGGACCTGCATCCTCATGGATGCTAGTCAGATTTGTTTGCTCTGAGCCATGATGAGAACTCCACAACACTTTTTTAAAATTAAATTTTATTGGAGTATAATTGACTTACAATTTTGTATTCATTTCAGGTGTACAGCAGTGTGAATCAGTTATACATGTATGTATATCCATTCCTTTTAAGATTCTTCCCCATATAGGTTATTATAGAGTATTGAGTAGATTCCCCTGTGCTATATAGTAGGTCCTTGTTACTTATCCAGAGTACTACTAATCCTAAACTCCTAATTTATCTCTTCTGCCAGTGTTTTCCCTTGGGTAAACATACATTTGGTTTTAAAATCTTTGAGTATGAGTGTACTTTGTTAACAAGTTCCCCTGTATCATTCTTTGTTAGATTCCACATATTAGTGATATCATATGATATTTGTCTTTCTCTGTTTGACTTACTTGACTTAGTATGATAATTTCTAGACCCATCCATGTTGCTGCAAATGTCATTATTCCATTATTTTTATGGATGAGTAATATTCCATTGTATATATGCATCACCCCTTCTTTATCCATTCTTCTGTTGATGTACATTTAAGATGCTTCCATATTTTGGCTATTGTAAATAGTGCTGCAATGAACATTGGGGTGCATGTATCTTTGTGAATTATCGCTTTCTCCGGATATATGCCCAGGAGTGGGAATTTTGGTTCATATAGCAGTTCTATATTTAATTCTTTTTAAGAAAATTCCATAATGTTCTCCGTAGTGGTGGTACCAATTTATATTCCCACCAACAGTGTATGAGGGATTCCTTTTCTCCACACCCTCTCCAGCATTTATTGTTTGTAGAATTTTTTATGATGGCCATTCTGACTGGTGTGAGGTTATACCTCATAGTAATTTTGATTTGCATTTCTCTAATAATTAGTGATGTGGAACATCTTCTCATGTGCTTTTTGGCCATCTGTATGTCTTCTTTGGTCTATGGCCCAAAGAATGCACCCCATCTCAACTGAATGTCTTCTTTGGATAAATGCCTACTTTGATCTTCACAACACTGTTGACCCCAAATGTGTGGTTCCCCCCCCCACACACACACACACTAACCTGTTTTCCAACTCTCCAGACATCAATCGTATATCCTACAATTCAATTTAATTCTGACACAAATTAACTGGAGTTAGCACAGACCCCATAGATTAAGAGCTCAGTCCCACAAGACCACCCCTACTTTGGACTCCTGTACTTCTGACTCACCAGCTATAAATCAAAGGTTCCTACAACCTCCTTCTTGGGTTTGATAGTTTACTGGAACAACTTACAAAACTTAGGAAAATGCTTTACTTACTATCGCCATTTATTTTGAAGGCTACAACCCAAAAAGTGTCAAATGGAAAAGATGCATCAGGCAGATTGTGGGGATAGGTGTGCAAAGTCCAGTGCCCACTCTGATGTGCCACTCTCCCATCATTTTGATGTGTTCACCAACTCAGAAACTCTAGAACACCATCATTTACAGATTATTAGAAGTTTCATTACACACACACACACACACCTATATAATTGATTAAGTCATTGGCCAGTGATGATTGACTCAAGTTTCAGTCCCTCTCCACTCCTTGGAGATCAAGGGGTAGGGGTGAAAGTTCCAACCCTCTAATAAAGGGTTGATTTTTCTGGCAACCAGCCTCCATCCTGAAGCTATTTAGAATCACTCAGCCAGGAGTCATTTCATTAGCATATAAAAGACTCTTATCACTCCAGAGATTCCAAAGATTTTAGGAGCACTGTGCTGGGAACTGAGACAAAGTCTATGTTTTTAGGACATCACAAAAAGAATGAGGTAAAACTGATTATGACATGGTTTTGCTTGTAGAAAATACTCAGAATCCACAAAAAGCTATTAGAACTAATAAACAAGTTCAGCAACATTGCAGGATACAAATCAATATACAATAAGCAGTGGTATTTCCATATACTAGCAATGAACAATCCAAAAGTAAAATTAAAAAGTTAGTCCATTTTTAAAGCATAAAAATTTTTTAAAAAATGCTTAGGAATATATTAAGCAAAAGGACCCCTAAACTTGTACTCTAAAAATTACAAACTATTTTTGTAATTATACAAAAAAAGAGACTAAAGTATACCTGAATAAATAAAAAGTCATCCCATGTTCATGGATCAGAATGCAACATTGTCAGTATGGAAACCCTCCCCAAAGTGATCTACAGATTCAATGCAATCCCAATCAATATCCTGGGGGCATTTTTTTTTTTTTTGCAGCTATTGACAAGCTTAGAGTAGCCAAAACAATCCTGAAAAATAACAAAGTTGGATTACTCATACTTTCCTGTTTCAAAACTTAGTACAAAGCTACAGGGCTAAAGACAATGTGGTACTAACATAAGATTAAAAATATCAGTTAATGGGATAGAATTTAGTGTTTAGAAATAAACTGATATATCTGTGGTCAGTTGAATTTGGAAAATTATGTCAAAGCCATTCAAATGGGGAAAGAACTTTTCAACAAAAGTTTGAAACAATGAAATAGTTGTACAACTGGATACCCATGTGCAAATGCATGAAGTTAGATCCCAGGCTGTACTTGTATTCAGAGTTATCAGTCTTACCTAGAATAGACAACTCTTAGACATATGTGCATCACCTCAAAAAACCCAGTCCTCTACCTTAGGTGGAAACTAGAAAAGAAAATGCTATAAAGCACAATAGACTCAAGATTACATAAATTAATAAACTGCTTTTAAAATGAGTAAGTTTCCCATTACTGATGTTCTAGGACACACTAGAAGGCTTTTGTTGAAGACTGCAGTTAAGGAGATTCCTAAAATGGGTTATTTAGATAATAAAGTAAGGGAAGTACAGTATAAGTAGCAAAGGCAGAAATGTGTGTTTTGATTCAAGGGCAAATAATTTTAAAGTGTTTTTGATATTTTTATCAGTTTAGGGCCATCTTTTTTTTTTTTTTGTCCTTTTGCTATTTCTTTGGGCCGCTCCCGCGGCATATGGAGGTTCCCAGGCTAGGGGTCCAATCGGAGCTGTAGCCACCGGCCTACGCCAGAGCCACAGCAACGCGGGATCCGAGCCGCGTCTGCGACCTACACCACAGCTCACGGCAACGCCGGATCCTTAACCCACTGAGCAAGGGCAGGGATGGAACCTGCAACCTCATGGTTCCTGGTCGGATTCGTTAATCACTGAGCCACGACGGGAACTCCAGGGCGATCTTTTAAAATCACCTCATGTCGAGGCTCAGTGGTTAATGAACCCGACTAGTATCCATGAGGTTGTGGGTTTGATCCCTGGCCTTGCTCAGTGGGTTAAGGATGCAGCGTTGCCATGAGCTGTGGTGTAAGGATCCAGCATTGCCATGAGCAGTGGTGTTGCCAACGCAGCTGGGATCTGGCATTGCTGTGGCTGTGGCATAGGCCGGCAGCTGCAGCTCCAATTCGACCCCTAGCCTGGGAACTTCCATATGCTGCAGGTGCGGCCCTAAAAATACAAAAGACATACATACATATATACATGAATACATACATAAAATCATCTCATGCTTGTTTAACCCAGCTTACTCCTGGGTTCTATCCTGTATTTACTATGTCAAAATTTCTGTGAGGAAGGCCAAAGATTTCTATAAAGCATCCTCCAAGTGATGGTTATGATAACTAAAATTTGAAAAATACTGCTCTGTAAGAATGCCTTTTTCCAGCACCTTCAGTAAATCATCTCCTGTAGTTTTTGATCTGCACTAAACTTGTCCTTGACCATTTCAGTTATGCATGCCCTTGAATCTTCCCACATGAAGTTACATTACATATTGTATATCATCTGTTCATGATTTTGTTTAGAATTTTTATTGCTCTTGGAATTTCCTAAAATTCATTTGTAAGATTCTAGGTTCATACAGTAGAAGAAATAATAGCTACAGTTTTGTCTGATAAGCAGGTTTTACCATCATTCAATGTCTGGCTCCTTTGGGAATCTGCTCTGGTACTTGCAGGGTGTCCAACCATATGGATCCCTAACTCAGCCACAGAGGAGAGCATCACTCAGGTTTAGCCAGTCATAGTACTGCTACCCCTGGTGTTTGGTTACAAGCATACATTCCAAACTAGGGCAATTGAGGTATATAACAACACTTTTCTTCCAGAAAAAGCTAAATATATAAGTTCTTTCAGCTAAGAATACTAAGCCTTGGAAGTATAAATCTAAGATTATACACCATCTTCTTGACATTCAAGCAGACATAGAGGTGAAGAGTTCTTGCCCCTCAACTTAAGTCTATGGAAGGGAGTTTCGAGGGGACCACATGGTTGTCTTAATTTGTGTCCCATATCATTTGATCTACTCTCATTCACACCAGAGAAATCTAAAGGGCACGAGAGCCAACTTAAAGGCGTTTTTATAGGGCTATTTATATTTCCTGAGTTTGTTGTGAAAATCCATGAGAGTTTCCCAAAGGGTCATATCCATACTACCTTTGGTACTGAGCAAGAAGGACACCTATAAATAACAGACCTTACCAGAGGGAGGTTGTAGATATTAGAAGATGCCTAGGGGCTGAAGACAGAGTTAGAGGGGAGCCAGAAGGAAGATTCATCTGCCCTTGTTCTGGCAACCACCCGCCTGCTCTTCAACATCGTTTATTTACCCCTCTATATCTACTCTGAAAGGCTAACCTTGATGCACTGCATAAAAGGGTTCCCTTATCCTTTGGCTTCCTGTTGGGTTTCCCAGTGGGGATCCACATAGGAAGGTCTGAGGGAAGGAGGAGATCAGGTCAGGATATTCATTTCCTTGCTCTTTTCCTCTGAGGCTTCTCAACCTGTCATATCGCTTTACCAAAGATCTCTGTATTTCTTTTTCTTTTTTTTTTTACTTTCTTGCGCTGCCTATTTTATTTTTATTTATTTTATTATTTTTTTATTTTTTTATTATTCAATGAATTTAATCACATCTTACTTGTATAATGATCATAACAATCCGATTTCACAGGATTTCCATCCCACAATCCAAGCACATCCCCCCACCCCCCAAACTGTCTCCTCTGGAGACCATAAGTTTTTCAGTCTGTGAGTCAGCATCTGTTCTGCAAAGAAGTTCCGTCTGTCCTTTTTTCAGATTCCACATGTCAGTGAAAGCATTCGATGTTGGTGTCTCATTGTATGGCTGACTTCACTTAGCATGATAGTTTCTAGGTCCATCCATGTTGCTAAAAATGCTGGTATTTCATTCATTTTAATGGCTGAGTAATATCCCACTGTGTATATGTACCACATCTTCTTGATCCACTCCTCTGTCAATGGACATTTTATATTGACCTTGTCTACATGATGTATCCTTCCAGGTACAGATGACTACTCCCTCCCCTTACCTATTCTGGCCTAGAGGTGGTAACTCCCATTGTCTCTAACTCCAGGTTATTTCACTCTCCTTTTGTTTCTGCCCATGCTCCACCTCCAATTTTGTAAATAGTCCCTCTTAAAATAAACCTACTTCAAATTATCTGGACTGGAGGATGCCATCTGTATCCTGTGGGACTCTGATGGCTACAGCCCTCACCAAGAAAACTGCAGATATGAATCTTAGAAATGTGGTATGCTTTAGAACCCATGAATCACCCTACTAGAAAGGTAGCATCAAGTACAGAGAATGGAAGATTTAGATTACCAAGTCAGTATTATTCATACACAGATAGTCCTATTCCACTGCCTCTCTTCTCACCCCCTCCTCCAACCCTTGTTATACTGAAAACTTTAATTAAGTTGGGGGAAGAGGAATAAAAAGGCAAGGTGTGAAAGGACAAAATCTCTTTCACCAACTTTAGTGGGGAGGATATGTGATTTAACTTCCTATGAAATATGGTTTTAATTATTACATGGGGCTGGATATTTTTATTTGTTCTCAGATGATCTATATCACATAAATATAATTTTTTAAAAATCCATTAATTCCTATAGGATTTTCATTTCCTTTTTCATAGGTACAGAAAGAAATAGCCACACTAAATAAATATAAGGGTTCAATGAAAACAATAGCAATAATTAATGTGCTTTTTGATTGCATTGTGCTTGTTCAAGGTGAGAGATACACAAGTCACATAAAGCTGTTATTTGCTTCTGAAATGAAAGAAGAATTTCAAATCTTCTTTGGGCAGTAATACCATGTTTTATTTTTAAAAAGAGTTAATACTGATGAACCACTTTGCTGCTTATTACATGAAGACACTTGCTAGACTGTCAAACAGCTACTACTTCTAAGCCTGGGCTAATAATACATTATGAGGAGCCTAAATAGGGTTTTCTTACCATGATAATTCACACCCAGTGTTGGAGTTGACTGAGCTACAAAGACAGTTGCCCTAATTCTGTTCCTTTGTCATAAGTAGTTTGATTGGATAAGACCTTACCTGTGGTTCCCCAAAATTGTAGCACTAGGGTGTGGGATATAGAACATACTAGAGAAGAGCCAAAGTCAAGACCTAGATGATGATACCTCCATATTACATTGCAGGGTATGGTTATAAGAATTATATAAGAGAAGACATTGTGAAATTGGTAGCTGGGAGAGTTCAATTTAGGAAAGTGTTAAGTGTAGGCCTTAGAGTTTCCTGGTGTTGCAGCAGGTTAAAAATCTGGTGGTGTCACTGCTGTGGCTCTGACACTGCTGTGGCACACGTTCAGTCCCTGTCCCAGGAACTTTCACATGCTGCAGGCAAAGCCAAAAAAAAAAAAAGTGTAGGTCTAATTAGGTCATCTAGAAAGTTGTTTTATGAAGAAGCAGACACACTACTTATATGAAATGCTTACGTAAGGTGGCAAAGAGGGACACAACTGCTAAGAGGAGCTACTGATGGATGAACAGCAAGAAATAGCAGATTAATCAATGACATTCCTTCATCCACAGTATATAGCTTGATAAACTTTTTCTTATGCCATAGGGATTAGGATAACCATTGATTTCTTGGTTTTATTATTTATACCTTTTAGTCTGATATATTCCACAGAGTCTTTAAGACAGCTGTATTGAGTCTTCCATCTGGCAGCGTCTTCATAAGCCGCAGATCTCTTTGGGGTCTAAGAATAAGCAGATACTTCTTAGAACACAGGAATGCACTGCTGAGATCTTTTGCTTAGTGATTATACTTAATATAATTGGTTAGTCTGAGGTAGCTGAAGTGAAGTAAAATAGTGCTGTGCACATGTATGGGTGCTTTAAAGGGCTTTAACCTTATTTTTCTTCCCTGACATTTGAATATATTTACTATGTAGGTCTTCTATGATTTTGAATTCTTTTATTTTGTCTGTATCCAAAACTCTGGCAACTGTTTTGATTGTTTGTTTGTTTTAGTGACTATTTTCCTTTATTCTGGCCATATAGATTTGTTTTGTTTCTTTTCACAAAAGTCAATGTCCTTGAGAGTTCTTTTGTATTTGTTTTTTTGTTTGTTTCTTTTAATGTATTGTCTTCTTTTTAATTTTATTGTGGTATAGTTTATTTATAATGTGATATTACTTTCAGGTTTACAGCAAAGATAATCAGTTATACATATACAAATATCCATTCTTTTTTCCCATTAGGTTATTACAGAACCTTGACTAGACCTCCTGGTGCTATACAGGAGGTTCTTGTTAGGTATCTGTTTCATAGATAGTATTGTGTATGTGTTAATTCCCTCCTCCCAGTTTATCCCCACCCCCATAGTTTCCCCTTCAATAACTGTAAGTTTGACTTTAAAATCAGTGAGTTTCTATTTTATAAATAGGTTCTTTTGTATTTTTTTTAGATTCCACATATAAGTGATATCATATGATAATTGTCTTTCTCTTACCTCACTTAGTATGAGAATCTGTAGGTCCATCCATGTTGCTGCAAATGACATTATTTCTTTCTTTTTTATGGCTAATATTCCAATGTATATGTGTACCACATCTTCTTTATCCATTCCTCTATTGATGGACATTTACATTGCTTCCATGTCTGGCAACTCTTGATTGATATTCTGTTTCTGTCGTTGCTGCTCATCCCTGGTTGATTTCATGTAGAATATGTGTTTGAGTTAATTGATATTTTAATTGTCCATTTTTCAAGCATGTATCTCCTGTATACAACATGACCTTCAGACAACTAGAGCAATTCTCAAGGTAATCACTATTTGATAATCAGTCAATCAACAAATACACTCATACAAATTACTGTGTTCTTTTGTAAAGATGTACTTTTAATTTTAAAAATTGGTATTATAATTATTAGTACTTTGATTTACTCATTCCAATGGTATGTATTATGTAACTTAATTAGTAGCAGCTGTTATACCTACTGATACATACAGGGCTACAAAGTTGAAATTTATTTTTATTAAATATCAAGTAGACACACACATATAAAAGTACACACACACATATATGTATAACAAATATATATAAATACACATATATTTTTCATCGAGTATATTTTAATGAGTTTCACTGAGGTATAATTTCCATAAAATGAATCTGCCATTTTTAAGTGTACAATTCAATGAGTTTTTACAAACGTATGTAGTCTTTTGACCATGACTATAAGAGATATATTTTATTTCCCAAAGTTCCCCCTGACAATTTACAGTCATTCTCTTCCTCCCAATTCCAGGCCCTGGTAATTATAGATCTGCCCTCTGCAACTATAGTTTTGTCTTTTCTATAATTTGATATAAATGAAATCATACAGTGGTTAGAGTTTTTTATTTGGCTTCTTTCACTTATATTGCTTTTGAGATTTATACATATGTCCATATGGCTACATATGCCAGTAGTTCAATTCTTTTCCTTTTCTAAATTGGATTCCATTGTATAGAACAAACAACTGTTTTATCTATTCATTAGTTGCTGAACATTTGGGTTGTTACTAGTCTGTGGCTTACATCTTCATTTTTTGACAGTTTATGTTGAATATGAAGTTTTTAGATGAAATCCAATGTGTTTTTTTTTTTTTTTTTTTGCTTTTGAGGGCCACAGGCCATATAGAAGTTCCCAGGCTAGGGGTCGAATTAGAGCTATAGCTTCCAGCCTACACCACAGCCACAACACCAAATCTGAGCCATGTCTGTGACCTACACCACAGCTCAGGGCAATGCTGGATTCCTGATCCACTGAGCAAGAACAGGGATCAAACCTGCATCTTCATGGATACTAGTCAGGTTCATTTCCACTGAGCTGCAATGGGAACTCCTCCAATGTGTCTCTTTTTAATGTTTCATACTTTGTATATCCTTTCTAAGGAGTGTTTTCCCTACCCAAGGTCACAAAAATTTTATCCTACACTTTCCCTAGAAGTTTTGTTAGAACTATTCTTATATTTAGATCAGTGATAAATTTAATTTTTGTATATGGCTTTGGGTATAGATATATACATTAATATTATATATGCATATGTGTATATATACATTTCTATATCTATATATACCTGTTTATGCATTTGCATATAAATAGCCACTTTTTCTGACTCTTAAACAATCATTTCCTATTTAATTATTTTAGCACATTTATTAAAAATAAATTGACCATATATTTGTGGTTCTATGCCTAAATCCTCTCTTTTGTTCCACTGATATGTACATCTATTTTTATGCCAATACTACAATATTTAGATTACTATTGTTTTTAAAATGGTTTGTGAAATCAGACAATATGACTTCTCCAAACTTCTTTATTTTTGAAATCATTTTGGATATTTTAGATCTTTTTATTTCAACAGTAATTTCATAATTAGCTTGTTGATTTCTACAAAAACTGCCGACAGGGATTCGGTTTGTTTGTATGAATGGTCAATTAGGAGACAAGCCAGCATCGGAGACAAAATCTGAAAGATGAAATGGAAACAGTGAATCTCTGATAATTGCAAAGAAATGTGAAAATGAGGTAGACTTTGGGATGGACAGAGTTGTTTGTAGAGTAACATCTGGATAATAAATGATACCCTGAGATAAATATACTCTTTTAAAAACCCTAAACAATGATGAAGGGCATAGCTAGTTCATTTCTGATCATTGTCTCTGTGGTAAATATTCAGTGCTGAGAGAATTTCCTTCTTTTAGGCAATCTGCAATAGTAAGATAGGTGGACCCGTTTCATGGTGATGGTACAAACGTGGGTCAGAGTGTAAACTGGATCTATGGTACACATAGTCCTATGGGCCTCATTTAAATTTTGCTTGTCTTTGAAAGTAAGAAGCTTAACACCATGGTGAGAGCTAGGGAAGTGATATTCTATACCTTGGTTCACAGTCAATGTGGAATATATAGTGGCTGATAAAAAGCACTGGATTTCTTTTTTTTTTTTTTTGTCTTTTGTCTTTTTTGTTGTTGTTGTTGTTGCTATTTCTTGGGCCGCTCCCGCGGCATATGGAGATTCCCAGGCTAGGGGTTGAATCGGAGCTGTAGCCACCGGCCTACACCACAGCCACAGCAATGCGGGATCCGAGCCGCGTCTGCAACCTACACCACAGCTCACGGCAACGCCGGATCATTAACCCACTGAGCAAGGGCAGGGACCGAACCCGCAACCTCATGTTCCTAGTCGGATTCATTAACCACTGCGCTACGACGAGAACTCCAGCACTGGATTTCTTAGTCTGGTGCGTTACCTTGGCATGGGTCATGATTCTCTATGTTTTCCAAAGTTTACAGATACCAAAAGTCAGAGTCATAGACTGCCCTTTCTTAAACAGATATACACAGAGGGGAGGGGAATCAAGTCATAACTGTAGAACTAAATTGTAGAACCAGCTAAAGCTCTATCCAACTGAGGTATAGAAATGTAAATGAGGGGACAATATATGTCTATTACATACATTCTTCAAAGTAAAAACCAAGGTGAAAAAAAAGGAGTTCTCTGGTGGCCTAGTGGGTTGAGGACCTGGTGTTGTCACTGATGTGGCTTGGTTCACTGATATGGCTTGGGTTTGTTCCTTGGCCTGGGAACTTCTGCATGCCATGGGCATGGCAAGAAAAAAAAAGCCGGTGGCCAGGATCTCATTGTTGGATATGTCCTGATGAGCTATACTTAAACTAATCAAGAGTGGGGCTCAAATAAGGTTTTTCTCAGATTGCTTTGGGGTAGATATTATAGATTTCATAACAGTACTCTGGTTTTATGAAGAACACAGGTTGTAGAATATAGCGTAAATTTAAAACAAATGAACTTCCAGCAGAAGATTTGCTACTTCTTAAATTTTTGAGCCCCTGTAGAGGTATTTTTAGATTCAACAAGGAACCTAAATCTTTCTGCGTAGAGCTTCCAGGTTTTGAACTTTCCCTTGGAGATTCAGAACACTTTTTCTCAAAGAATATAACCCTAATCACCATGTACCAACTTGTAGGAAGAGTCCCTGTAAGAAGGGACTAGCTTAATTCTGTGATGGGCTGAATCACAGTATCCTCTGCCACAGAGATTTGCCAATGGCTTACTGGCAGACCAGGATAAAAGTTGAGGCATATTGTTGCTTTTGATTCACAAAGACGTGGTAGGTCATAAATTCTCCTAACTTAGCCATGTACAGGAAGTCAAAAGCCTCAAATTAAAACTGTGATAAGAACAAAACTTCTAGCATTACTATGATTTATAACCAAGAGAAAGTATGTAATTCTTTGGCATAATCACATTCAAATTAGGGTTTGATTTTAATCAATCATACAGGACTCTAAGGAGAAATTGCTCCTTGGTATGGAACTGGTCATCATTGGGGATAGATAAATGATTAGAGGGCCACATGCTGCACCTCCAGGATATGATTTGGGCTTAATTGGCATTCTCTATAGGGCAGCTGGGGACTGAACAACCATCTGACCTGAACTCGCCTTTCATCATTAGAACTTTTAAGAAAGAATTATTTGGAGATATTCTGCAAGCTAATATGAAGAATCCAGGCTGTTTCTGGCCATTGACATTCTAAATGTTACCAGCGGTGCCCTTTTGTGCAATTAATCCATCCTGTTCAAAACTCCAGAATGCAAAACTAACACTCTTGTGCTGTAGACATTTTTAAAGTATTCTCTAAGCCTCATGTCTTAGTCTGTTTAGTCTGCTATAACAAAATACCAGAGACTTGGTAGCTAATAATCAACATAAATTTCTATTTGACATTTCTATAGGCTGGGAAGTCCAAGATCAAGTCACCAGCATGCTCATGTTTCAGTGAGAACCCTCTTCCTATTTCATAACTGGTACCTTCTGGCTGGGTCTGTATATGGTAGAAGGGGGGCGAGAGAGCTCTGTGGGGTCTCCTTTATAAGAGCACTAATCCCATTCATGAAGGCTCCATCCTCATGACCTAAATACATCCCAAACGCCCTACCTCATAATAACATATTGGGCATTATGATTTCAGCATATGAATTGGGGAGAGGCATATTCAAACCACAGCACCTCGGTAATCTGTGAAAGCTTACAGATATTGGCCTGTGAGTTTGAGTACTCTAAAAATACCATACTGTACCAAGAGATTAAACTTATTTAAGCACAGCCCATGTTTTAATGATTAAAAATAATAGACTCCTAAAAGCTCCCTTCAGCCAACCAATACTATTTGGAAAAAAAATTCAAAAAACCTTCTGTTAGGATGATCTTAACAGAAAGTAATTCTCTTTTTTTCTGTTGTTTTTGTATTTTTCATTCATTAATCTATTCTTTCTTTTACAATAAAATAATAATTTAAAAATATTGAGTACTTACTACCTGCTAAGACTTATGATATTATTTTTTAATTATTTTATTTTATTTTATTTTATTTTCATACTTTAGGGATGCACCTGCAGCATGTGGAAATTCCTGGCATAGGAGTTGAATTGGAGCTGCAGCTGCTGGTCTATGCCACAGCAACGGTGGATCTGAGCGGCATCTATAACCTACACCACAGCTCATGGCAATGCCAGATCCTTAACCCAGTGAGCAAGGCCAGGGATCAAACTTGCATCCTCATGGATACTATTCAGGTTCATTACTGCTGAGCCACACGGGTGCTCCAATTTATGATACTTTTTATGTTTTATCATGATTTTTTAAGAAATGTAGCAGAGGCATTTAAATATTATGGTATACAATGGTAACTATTATCTTTAGGGTACTCGACTATTTGGATCTTGGTGTTGAAGATCTGTTAAAGTGCATACCTACTCTCTTTAGGCTTTACACTGAGCAATAGAGGACACATAGAGTTTTAGCATATACAGAATCTGTCTTCCAGAGGTGCAGAGTCTGGTAAGGGAGAAAGGATGTGGTCAAAAATAACTATAAGAAAATAATTTCAGTTGGAAGAGACAAAGTGCTACAAGAAGGAAAACACTGTGGGAGGGTAGTTGTTTATCATGAAAATCTTTTTGTGAGACAGAGATTTGAACTTGATCTTGAATAAGGACAAGGGTTTAGATATACAGTGGTTGGGGTATGTGGAAGGCATCTAAAAAAGAAGTTAACAAATAGGATTCCATGCTCTTTCATTCTAGTAGGAATTCTTAGTTTCTGTTTCATGCATTCTCCTTTTGCTTCTCTAGATCCACTCTTAGCCCATCTCTACTGGTCTCTCTGCCTCAGAAGTTTGACCTGTATTGACAATATTAGTGGGTACCATATCTTCCAGATTCCTGTTTAATTAAACCATTGGATGGCCCCAACAGAATGATCCAAAAAAACAGTATCATAAATCTTAGCAGATAGTAAGTGCTCAATATTTTTAAATTATTATTTTATTGTAAAAGAATAGATTAATGAATGAAAAACACAAAAAGCAACAGAAAAAAAGAAAATTACTTTCTGTTAAGACCATCACAAAAGTATATGAAAAGAAAGGAGGAGAATTAGCTAGGGATATTAATTCCCCTAGGCACACCTCCTGACACACACACATAGGGAATCATCTTGAATAAATGTATCTCAAACCAGAGGTCACTATGCCTCCTAAGGCAATTATACAAGATTTTCTGTTTTCAAGTTCTGGTAGCTGCTCCTTCCCCTTACTACTGCATCCTCTTTCAAGGTCCCTCTATACCCACAAATTAGTAAAGTACCCCTTTGGAGTGAGTTTATTTATCCCATTTTGAGTATACTATCTCTTATCTAGAGGCCCTATCTAATACATATCTTACTTCTACTCTTTGCCCCTCCCTCTACTTTCCTATGACATAGGTTGCACCCTTGCTATTAAGGACTGTTAAGGAAATTGTAATACTCTATTTTTCTTCATATATTTATTTCTGAGCTGTTTTTGATGTTTTTCTTTAAGGTCCATCTTAAACCAATGCAGCCAATGTATTATAAGTGACTCTGTGGACCGTAGGGATGCCATGAGCAATGTCTGGCATGAGAAGCTATTGCCAAAAATTATCTCCTTCAACATAAACGTGTTGGTATTCCTTAACAACACTGCCAATGTCACGAGTATCTGTGGATAGTCGGGAATCTGCTCATCAGAATTGGAAAGTTCAAAGGAAGGCTGACTATATATTCCTTCGTTTTTCTTGCATTATCCTTGACCCAGAAAATGAGTTTTATGGAGGCCCATCAGCAGCTTGCTTGCTCCTGAATCAGGGGGTAATAGGAGATTGGCATCAACTACAAGTCCCATGTAAATAACTGAAGTATATCTCCTGGAACCGTCTCCAGGAAATGATGCTTTCTCCTATCCACCTCCACTATATGGAGGCATAGCCAGGAAGAAGATGAAATATAGAAATAGAGGCTCTGCCCCTGCTCCTGCTCTTTGATCCTTGATACTTTCCTATAGTGGGGTCACCAAATAGGCTAGCAGATGCGGCACATACTCAGTTCCTCAATTCCATTGGGCATCCATAGAAGCCTTATCACAGTACCCATAGTGTAGACATATGATAGTACCAATTCAAAAGAGATTTGCCCTCTATGTCTCTGTAAACACCATCTCTTTGACAAAAGGACCAGGATGAGAAACACTTGTCACTCTTCAAATTCCATAAACCTATCTCCACTTAGCCAAGTGCATTTCTATGTTCAGATGACTAAAGAAAGTAGGTCTTTTTGTGATAACCAGGGATATGCAATGAAAGCAAGAGCACATGCTAGACTTTAATAGTATCCCTTTGTTTCTAGTTATGCTGCTGGCTTGGCTTCATATCCCATTTCCCTCCCTCCCTGTTACCTCATTCTTTGGCTTCTATTTCAATGGTAGGATGCCTCTAATTATGAGCTTTTCACCTTGTCCTCCTTTTTAATCATTAATTTCCCCTCATTATATTCATTCATATGAGACCTCTTCCACCTGATAATTCATTGTCTCTATAGAAAGTTGCTGCTTTGAGAATTGATGAGGCTGCCTTGGATTCAAAGTTGAATAGATCTGGTTTGAGTTAGTACATTGCAAGTGGTCTGCAGCATGTCAGTTAATCTCTCTGAACCTTCCTATACAGTTATTAAGATAAATCTGGAAAGAATCATTTAAGTGTGAGGAATTATTTTTCTACTTTCACTACTACTCTTTCTGTCCAAGATTTATCACTTTTTCAGGGGGAGGGGGGTAATTGGCTTGTTATTTCTCTGTCTTTGCAAATAATTCCAGCTGCCATGAGGACAAAAGCTATGTTAACTTTATTATTTATTTTTGGCTGTGCCCACAGCATATGGAAGTTCTTGGTCAGGGGTCAAATCTGAGCTGCAGCTGTGATCTGCACCACAGCTGTGGAAACACTGGACCCTTAACCCACTGTGCCACAGTGGGAACTCCACATATTAACTTTAGCTCATCACATATTAACTTTAGCTCATCTACCCATTGTCTAACATGGAGCTGATCCAGATCAGATGTCCCCTAAGTGTTGCAACTTAACTGTCATTGTCAAGGACTGCAACTACATTTTCACAGCAAAAAGCAGATTCATCTAATTCACATTTGTAGAGCCTGATGCCAACCAATACTTGAGACTATCCAGTACCCAGCTCATCCTTACTTAGGTACCTCCCTTTTCCTTTAGAGGCATTTCATAAACATCTTGGTAACTAAGCCTGAGAGAGGCAGGAAAATGTATGACTCTGATGAATCTGTGCTTGCAGAAGGACGGTAATAATAGGTTCCATTCCTTTAACTGCCCATCTTCAGTATCAGTGGAGAGAAATGCATCAGAGGAGAAATATCTACTCTATTGCTGCTACAACTAAGCTATTATGTTTAGAAAATTCAGTCTGGCAGTCCAGAGCTGCGGCTGATTTTTGTATGGTGTCCTAAGATATACTTATCTAGAAATTAGCTATTGTACTGTTTCCTGCGGCTTGCCAGGTGAGATTGCAATAGAGGACAAATGGAGGACATTGGCGGCAGACTTCCTCCACAACACCAGCTATTAAACAAATGGAGACAGAATTCTGCTGCACAATGCTCACTGAGATGATTTTACCAGCAAGGAAATCCCAGATAAAACATAGTGAATGTCAAACCCATGAATGCCATGCTGCAAAGATTTCTGTTACGAGAGAAAGAAAACAGATGCTTTACATGTGGGGCAATACACTAATTTTTATAGATGTAATATTTGTTGTTGTTCATCTCCCTGCTTCCACATACCATTCCACTTGGTGTTTTTCTTAAGTGTACTTGCTTGGCTGCTTTTATCAAATGGGTAGCTTGTTGATGAAGAAGTTTCAATAAAACTACCCACAGTGGGAGCTGACAGAACCTAACACATAGTAGGCATTTAGTAGATCTTTATTTTATCTATTTAATTTATTTATTTGCAATGCCTATGGCAAAGGATCAAACCTGTGGCACAGCAGTGACACGAGCCCCTGCAGTGACAATGCCGGATCATTAACCTGCTGGGCCGCAAGGGGACTCCCTAATAGATCTTTATTCAATTGAGAAGCGATGGTGCACAGGGCTCTGTCCAGGGGAAGCTGCTTCAGAAACCTGACTTGTTAGACCCAAAACAGTTGCTTCTCACCAGTAGACTCACACTAAGGTCACAGGGAGTGAGGTCTAAACCAAAATTACAGTTAAGTCCTTTGTCATGTTATGTGACACTGTCAAGGGACCAAAGCTCTCCTGTCCTTTAGCTAATATATTTTAGGTACACCTATGAGGGAAGTCAAATGAAATTTAGAAGTTTGCATTGTTAGCGTGGAATCAGAAGAAGGGGTGTAGATAACTATTTACATCAGATATGAGTTTCTCACTGCAATACAAGCACCATTAACACTGCCAGCCTTTTTGGACCAGTGCAGCCTCTTCCCCTGAACTATGTGTGAATGGACACAGATAATTTTTCCTTGACAATTGTAATAGATATCTATTGCTGTACAACAAACTATACAAACTTAGTAGCTTAAAAAAAAAACACAGTTATGTTTTTCCTGGATGGCCCAGAAGGTTAAGGAAACAGCATTGTCATTGTTATGGCTTGGGTCATTGTTGGGCACTGGTTCAATTCCTGGACCAGGAACTTCCATGCTTTGTGGGTGCAGCAAAAAAAAATGCCCCCAAAACACTGTTATTATTTCACAGTTTCTATGAGTCAGGAGTTGGGGCACAGCTTAACTAGGTCCTCAAATCAGGATCTTCCAAGGCTGTAAACCATGTGCGTGTTGGCTGAGCTGGGTTCCTTTCTGGAACTCAAGGTCCTCTTCAAAAATCATGTGATGGTAGCAAAATCAGTTCTTGGAGGTTTCATAAGAGTGACTTTCCCTTTTCTTAGAGGTTGTCAGCAGAGGACTGTTTTCAGCTTCTGGAAGCCTCCCCCAGTTCCTTACCAGATGCCCCTCTCATAAGGTGGCTGTTTGCTTTTTCAAGAACAGCAGAAGATTCTCTCATCAAATCTAAGACAAAGTCTCATATAAAGTAGAAAACACAAGAATGACTGTTCCATCCCCTCTAACATGTAAATTAATTAAGCAATGTGCTATCCTATCATGTACATGTGTGTACACCAAGGGACTGGAGTCTTGGGGACCAGCTTAGTATTCTTCCAACTATAGTAACTCTCCTTTCTCTGTGCTTAGTGAAGTGGGTCTTCACTACCCAATTACTCATATTAAATGTTTGTCCAAGTACAGTTTCTCAGAATCAATCATTAGAATCCAGATCTGGTGTACATGAGGCAGAACAGAAGCATTTCTATATTCAGGCCCCATAGGTGATTCTCATGAGCAGGCAGGTGGCAAACCACTTGAGGTTCTGTTCCAGTTCTGAAATCTGATCCACATGTATCTGAATTCTGACTTTGGCCCCCTAATCACCTGCTGCATGACCTTGGAAATGTCACTTGCTCACTCTAAGCCTTGGTTGCTTTATCTGTAAAATGAGGGTGATAAAAAGGCTACTTTTGTCTGACACACAGATTGACTAAACCTACACATGGAACATGGTTAGCATATGCCCAGGACATTGTAGGTGTACATATAATATAGCTGTTATTATTTGATCGTATGGATAACACACCTTCCTTCTGACAGTGAGAGCTCTCAAGCCTTGTATTGGTTATCTATTCTGTATCTTTATATGTCTCTATAAACAGCTGATCTTTACTATTGCAGGTTGTTTTAGAGTAACATAGCTTAACTCAAAGAAGGTAATCTCATATGCTAGTCCTGGATATAGAGGCAGAGAGTAGGCAATTCATGTTTGTCTTTAAGCCATGCGCACACTGAGATCTGTCCTTGCAATGGTATTGCTAATATATGATAGCCCAGAAGCATTATAGTCAGACAAGGCTGGCCATCTCTAGCTGGTTTTGCCTATTAGTTTGCAACATTTGGACCTGAATTCTCGTTTTCATTGTGGCCTATTTTAAGGGTAGTGATTATTTGTGTAGACAGTGGAAGAAATTTCCTCCCAACATACTAATTGATTATTTTTTCTTTTGTCACTGTCTTCAGATCAGGCCAAAAGAAAAACAGACCTGATTTATCAACAACATAAAATCTTGCTGTATTGAAATCATCCAAAAGGCTGTTGCTCTCAGATCGATATTCTGTTCAAATGTAAGGCAAAAGTTTTTCACCCCGTGAAAGTCAATTTTCAAACACTTAACAAAGTATAAATTCCTTTCAAAGACATTGCATAACAGTGTCATTCCCTTGTGTGGGTACTCAATAAATACTTACTGACTCACAGAGCTTCTAACTGTGTGATGAGGCCTATACTAAAAAAAAAAAAAAGTCTATTTAATACCTATATTTCAGAGTTCCTTCTTGGCTAGACTTCATGTAGGAATCTCTCTCAGATGCTGTAAGGGTGAGAGATAAATCAACATGATGGAAAGTACTAGATACCAGTTATCTGAGACCTAGTCTAGTTTCAGCTTCACTACCTCCTAGCTGCATCAAAAAAAAAAAAAAAAAAAAAGAGAATATATCTGACTTCTTAGAACTTCAGTTTCTATAAAATGCTTCCCACCTGACTGGTTCAAAACATTGTGAAATTTAAATGATAGAAAGTTTGTGAAGTTCTTTCTGGACTGGAGGATAATATATCTTAGTATCTGCACTAAGCTACTCTGATGAAGATGATTTAAGAGACTCACAGCAATCAGGGCAATTTTAGGGAGCTTTCAGTACATGTTATAAATAGCCTATGGCTGGTTTTCTCTAACAAGCTAAAGCAATGTAGGGGTAGTTGGGCTCATTTCTTTCTTTTTTTTATTTGAACAAAAATTATTATGTGGTCTGTTTTAACCAATGTATGTTATGTTACTATACCAGAAAATTCAACAAAGAAAATGAACCCTGGATCCACCAGTAAGTTTATATCTGATAGAGTATACAGTGTAATAATAACATCTGTTTAACAAGGCTTCTCTGAGGTCAGGGGAGATCTAAGTATTTCCAATTTTTTAAATCTCCATAAATATTAAAAGTGAAATCAAAATTACAAAAATTATATTGACATATTTAAATTGATGTTATTTATTGTGTACTTCAAAGAGTATAGCTTGAAATGGATAGAACTTTAAACCAGCATTAAAAAAATGTCTGCTAGGACAATGTGTATAAACTCATTAGGGATAATATCAGAAGTATATGCTGGAGGTCTTTCTGAATACAAGGCATCAACCCAATGGCCTCTAGGACGGGCCTCACACTACACCAACGAACAGTTTGCAAAGATTTGCACACACACCATACATAAATATATGCTCTTGTCCAGCCAGGTTTGACTCTAAACATGGGAATTTGCCTTCATGTGGGAAGGGGTGGTAGAACCCTTGATGTGCCTCTCCAGTGGCAGAGAGAATGCTATGGGCTCCATCCACGTTTCTCTTTTCTTCCTTGCAACACAGGAGGATTAGCTATCCAGAATGCCCTCCCCCTCCCCCCTTGCTCTAAAAGGGACCCTGTGACTGAACTCTGGGTAATAAAATATATGGGGCAGTGATGTGCACCACTTCCATTTCCAGCTTCTAAAATCCTCCTTATAATCTTCCAAGCTCTTGCTCTTCACCATCTCTGTCTCCTTGTACTAGAAGTAGAGGACTTTCATGTGCCAGAGCTACAAGTTATCAATCAGATAAGAGCTGCCCACTAAACAGCCATGGATTTATGCTGAGGGGGAGACAGATTTTTGTTATGTTGAGACCCTTAGGTTTTTAGATAATTTTTTATACCCACTCCCATTTATTAATTCTGATTAACATAAACCCTCAAGCTACAGGGTCTGTGCTATGTTTTTGTTGCCCTATCTTTGACAACAATTCAGACTGATGCATTGCTAATAATATTTTCCCCATCGAAACCCCAAGGTTAATTGAGTGTCTGGAAAATATAGTTCATATTATCTACTAATGTGTTCAAGTCACATCCTTGGAGAACAGAAAAATCATAGAACTCCAGCCGTGAACATTTATAGTCACGTAGTCATTTATCCCACCTCAAAAATCACACATCCTAATTAGAGGCTGTAGCTGCCACTAGTAGGCCAGGGACAAGAATAAGGCTTGTTAAGAAATGAGATAAGAGAACTTCATTGAGATTCCTAACTGATGTCTACTAATTTGCAGAGAAGCCAATTCTATCCAATGTGTGACCTTCAACAAATCTCTTAAATTCTGTGACCCTCAGTCACTCAGATTTCAAATCAGTATACTGTTCCATTCACCTGTTTTTATGAGGATAAGTGAGATAATGTACATGGAGATAAAAATTATAAATTCCCACATAAATGCAAAATATTTTGCTTATTAACAAGTAATTGCCCTTAGGCAATGTAATATAAATTGGTTTATTTAGATTCATGATCAAGAGTTATTTTAATTCTGTATTTGATGTAGACACCAAGTTATATAATGAATCACCTTATTTTGTTCATGGGAATTTGCCCAAATCAACCAAGAATAAAATATCACAAAGTAAGCAAATAAATTTACCACAAAATAGATAAACTGTAGAATATAGTGGCTATAAACACAGAATCTGGATTCAGAATGCTCTGGTTTACTTTCCAGTATCACTTCTTACTGTACGATGTTAGACAACTTATTTTACCTCTCTGTGCTCCAATTTCCTCACATGAAAAGTTCATGTAATGACCCCCATTGTCATAGGCTTGTTGTTAAGATGAATTTTGCTGAAATGTGTCAAGTGTTTAGAATATTGTTGGACATGCATTAAAACTGTGTGTGTGTGTGTGTGTGTGTATGTAAGAGAGAGAGATAAAATAACTGCATAGCATATGTTACATTTGGGTGGGGTTTGCTGTTTTCGATCCATCCTTCAAAATGGCCTTCCATATTATTTGGTGCAAAACTTGCTATATCTATTGTTAACATGAGGAGCTTCTCCTTACCTCACTGTTTAATTTTAATTGACTTTATAAGAGGAGGCACAATACAATACAGTCCTTCAAATCCTGCCTTCACTTTCATTGACCTCTAAAATGTATTCTGATAAATTGAGATGCTTTCACACTGCCAAAGGATTCTGCAGGATGGCTTCAGTGCCCTGAAATATTGTAGATATTAACACTGACCTGAAGCATATAAGAAAAGCACTGCTTTCCCAGTGTTAACACCTGCTGTCACCTGCGGTGCATTCATGTTTGAGGCAAACGAAACATGTGCTACTGCTGCCTTGCACCTGGCACAGGCTGATCTCCCTCCTTTCTCTTTTCAGATGTATATGTGCAGGTATCTAAGATGTCATAAATACACACATGTCACTCTGTGTTCTTTTTCAAACATCTCTGTAATGATGACTTTTTTCTGTTCTAATAATATGGAAAAAATTGAAGATAGTAGAAGTGACTTCTATTTCTAGCATGAGGAATGTAACTAGAAGAAAGGGTAGATATTTGAAAATCTTACAATTCAAAGGAGAAACAATTTCCAAGTAAGAAAGGACATTTTTATTCTGTCTTTAGATATCTTTCTTAAAATTTATAGTTGTGGTTGGCTGAATGATGTTCCTCCAAAGATGTTCACGTCCTTGTCTCCAGAACCTGTGACTGTTAGCTTCCATGGCCAAATGTTCTTTGTAGATGTGATTAGTTAAGGATATTGTGATGTGGAGTGTTTCCCAGATTACCCAGATGGGCTCCATTTAATCACAGTGTCCTTATAAGAGGAAGTCAGGAAGGCCAGACAGAAAAAGTTATGTGATAAGGGAAGTGGAGATTGGAGTGATGCAGCCACAAGCCAAGGAATTCTAGAAGCTTCTAGAAACTGAAAGAAACAAAGAACAGACTTTCTCCCCTAAAGCCCTCAAATGGAACCAGCCCTTCTTATACCTTGATTTTAGCTCTGTAGCTCTCATCTCAGACTTGTGACCTCTGGAACTGCAAGAGAATGAATCACTATCATGTGAAGCCACTAAAAGCATGGGCATTTGTTACAATGGCTCTTGCCATTAGAAACTCATATAGTAGGTAACATTTAAATGTACATAATGTAAAAATAAAGGAAAATACTAATATGTATCAATAAAAATATTTGTAATTTGAGTTTGGAGTAACCAGATACAAACTATTATATCTGTTATACAAAACAGATAACAAAGACCTACTGTAAAACACAGGGAATTATTTTAAATATCTTGTAATAACCTATAATGGAAAAGAATCAGAAAAAAAGAATATATGTGTATAATACATATATGTGTATATATGCGTGTATATATATGCATATATATATAACTTAATTTGCTGTATACAAGAAACTAACACAAAATTGTAAGTCAACTATACTTCAATTAAAAAATAGTGCAGTACAATTGAATTTAGCTTTTCTAGACCATGACAGTATTATTCCACACAAATTTTGTCTTTATTCTCCATTCCCAGCTTCTCTACTTCTATTCTCTGACTCCTTTTCTCATGTACATAGCATTCATGTTTGAATCACACAAAATGTGCTGAGGCTACCTCTGCACCTGCACATGTTGAGCACCCACCCACCCCCACCTCCTTCTCAGACTTGAGTTTCCATCACTCCACCAAACTAATTAGCTCTCATCAAGGTGAGCAATAACTCCAGTTTTCCAATGCCAGTAGATACATGTTCTGCTTCACTTTACTTGACTCAGCAGGAGTTTATACAGTTGATGATTTTATGACTCCTACTCTAAATACTTTCTTTTCTTGGCTTCCAAGATATTCCTCTCTTCCTTTTCTATTCCTTTCTCTTTGATTTTGTTAATCCTTTACTGTCTCACCTTTATCTCTCTGACCTGTATACATTGAAGTTCTCCAGAAGTCAGTCCTATGACTGCCTTTCTTTCTATCCATACAAATTCCCTACATGATCTCATCTAATCCTTATTCAAACATGTTTTTCTTGACAAATTCCTATTTTACATCTCTGGCAACACTACTACCTTCAACTCCAGACTCCCAATGTTCAACTGCCTACTCAAAATCTCCAGTTGAATGTTGTGACAAATTATATCTTACAAAAATGGTAACAAGCAATATTTCAAATCTCAAACACTCTACTAGAACCTTGCCACTCCCCCACCCAGAGACAGTATCTATTTCTTCTTCCCTTCAACTTGAATAGGCCTTTGTGATTGCCTCCATGATAGAATGTGGCCTAGTTGACACTGTGTAACTTACAAGGCTAGGTCATAAAAGAATGCATGATTTGCCATTTTCTCTCTCATTATGATTGCCCATGAAACCCAGCCACCATGTTTTGAGGAAGCCTGGGTCACACAAATAGGTCACCTGCTAGTGCTCTAGCAGATATTCACAGGCAAGTTTCCTGTAGACAGCTAGTATCAGGCATATGAGTAAGAAGAGTTTTAGATCATTCAGCCCCTTATTTTGAAACATCCCAGTTAACACAGTGAAACAGAGTTGGGCTGTCCCTATAAAGCCATACCAAATAGCAAAACAAATGTTTTTATTGTTTTTCTAATCCACTAAGTGATGGGGTTGTTTGATGCCCAAAAGTTGGTAAGTGGAATAAGTAGGTCTCAAGAAGCATAAAGCTAATCCATATCAAACTGAATTCCTATTTTACCTTCCATCCCACACATCTGGATTTTCATAATTGTCCCCATCTTAGCAGTACCTCTATCCTTTGAGCAACTCAAGCCAACACCAGTGGAGTCACTGTTGATTCCACTTTCATTCACGGCCCACATCCAAACTACAAGCAAAACCTTTTAGCACATCCTTCTAAATACAATTAATATTCTCATTATCTTCACTGATAGCAAATTGTCCAAACCACCATCATCTCTTATCTCAGCTTTCCAACACTTTTCGCCTCTGTCCCTCTATAGTCACTTCTCAACACCGAAGACACTGATCATTTAGAAAGTCAGGTAATTTCCTACCATGGCTCTGTTCAAAACTGCCAAATGGCTCCATATTTGACTGATAGTAACAAGCACAGTCTCACCTGTTATGAACAAGGTCCTGCATGATCTACAATCCCCTCACTCTCATCTGCTTCCCTGATCTCATCTCCCACTATGTATGCTTCCTCTTGATCATTCTGCCTCATCACACAGAGATGGCTGATGTTTGTTTGTTTTTGTTTTTATCTTTTTAGGACCATACCTGAGGCATATGAAAGTTCCTGGGCTAGGGGTTGAATTGAAACTGCAGCTACAGGCCTATGCCACAGCCATAGCAACTTTAGGATCCAAGCCACATCTGCAACCTACACTGCTGCTTGAGGCAATGCTGCATCCTTAACCCACTGAGTGAGGCCAGGGATTGAACCCACATCCTCATGGACACTATGTTGGGTTCTTAACCTGCTGAGCCACAATGGGAACTCTAAGGCTGATGTTCTTTGAACATTCAAGGAATGGTCCTTCTTAAAGACCTTTGTATATGATCTTTCCTCTACTCGGAAAACTATTTGTCTCCGTACATTTATTGTTGTCTCAGTGGACCATATAGAAAATAACAGTTATTGATCCCCTCCACAGTACTCTCTGGGTGCACCTTACTCTGCTTCAGTTTTTTCTGGAACACTTAAACATATGTTTTGCTTATTCATTTACATTCACTCCCTCTCCCCCACTAGAATATACACTTCATATAGAAAGGACTTTGGATTATTTGCTACTCTATCCTTGAGCTTTGGATAGTGCCTAGCACATCAGTAGTAGGTATGCAGTAGGTGTTTGCTAAATGAGCAAAAAGAGAGTGCTATGCATTTGTGCATGTGAAAACTTTGTTTTTTAAAATTATTTAAATATAATAATAACCCTATGAAGCGGATGATGTTATCACCATTTTATAGGAGTACTCAAGAGAAAAAAATGAACAGTGAAAAAAGTAGTACTTTTTTTATAATAAACTATTACATTTAGACTGGGTCATTTGCTGTATAGCAGAAATTGGCACAGCACTGTAAATCAACTATACTCTAATAATTTCTTTAATTATTTAAATTTAACAACCCTATGAAGTAGATGATGTTATTGCGATTTGATAGAAGTGAGTGCTTAAGAGAAAAAAAAATGAACACTGAAAAAATTAGTTGAATGGATAGTGCCTAGAAAAAGTGTTTAGATGGCATGAATGCTAGTTTCTGCCCCATCAGTCACCACCCATGTGATGCTTGCCAAGCAAAATCAACTGTTTAGAATCTGCAACCTTATTGGTAAACTGACCATAAAACCTTTCCTGTCTGCATAGTGTTTTATGAGGAGCAAATTAAACAATAGGTGCTATAAACTTTTTCCAATTTGAATAGCAGTGTATAACTGTGTGTGCCAATATTATTCTCAAAACAGAACAAAAATATATCTTTACACAAACGGACACTCTCTTTGCGATTTTGGACCTTCTCCCACTCCCTGTTCTTGCCGTCTTCCAGGTCACTTCTATACATGGTGTTCATGGTCTGTCCCTGCATACTTGTTTTCTTATCACCAAAGTACAAATCCCGCCTTCAAGCTCCATTTTTAATGGAGTTCTCCCTGACCATCAATTTATCAGCCCTGTGAATGAATAGTCTGTGCTCTGCAGGATGCAGGTAATTAAAATAACACCACTTGCCAAATATATCTCCCTAATGCCAGTCACCTATCATCATCTGGTGATTTATATTTTAATTACCTTATCTTAGATTGTCAGCCCAATAGGGAGATAGTTTTTCAACTTCTTTGTCTAGGAAAGGTCCTAGGACTCTTTCTGCAATTTAGTAAAAATTCAATCATAATATCATTTGTTCTGATATGCACAGTATTAGATGAAGATTTTCAATATGCTGATCTGAAAAACACAGAAAAAGTATAAAACTCCTGCCCTGAAAATCTAGTAGAGTTTTTGCCAGAGTCAAAGGAGCTAATGCAGTTGGAATCACTGTGAAAACTTCAAAAGCCATGTTAAATATAAATGGAAATAATTAGTAATAATAGTAACAATAATAATAAAGTGTGTTCATCTTCGTTACATATTCATGTCTAACCAGGCAAAATAAGTGATTGTGAAAAAAATTAAAATAATTTTGTTTCCCTTTTAGGGAAATTGTTCTTTTGACATGTCCTGAGACATATCTATGTTTCAGCTGCTAAACCTAAACTGATGAAGACTCTGCTAGAAGCCTCAGTTTATTTCTTGGTTTAAAAAGAAAAAAAAAGCAGCTGAGATAGCCTGAGGGATATTACAGGGTGTTAATAGATACACTGTCTCCATTTTTGATGGAATAAAGAATCTGCTTGATATAAAACTTCAATCACAAAACCTTCAGGCTGGAAGAGCCCTCTAGAGACAGCTCAGCCCATTACCCTACTTGGCAGGAGAATTTCACTTCAGATTGTGCCTAAACAAAGAATAATCAGATGGTCTGGGCCATTGAAAAAGCATGTTGCAAATAATTGTGTGATAAATCAGAAATATGCCAATGAGATGGTAGGGAAATATACTGAAAGTGGTTCACTCCATGCTCAAACATCAGGGTTAAGGCCATCTTGACTATATTTGAAATTAACTCTCAAACACTTTTGCAAAATGTCACATGCAGGAGTTGTCTTTTAGAACCTGGACTCTATATATAGAGTTAGACTGCCTAGATTAGAATCATGGCTATTCCACTTAATAGCCATGACTTTGGGCAAATTATTTAACTTCTCTATGCCTCACTTCCCCCACCTTTAAGATGGGGACATTAGTCATATCTATTTCATAGGATTGTTGTGAGATGAATGAGTTAATGTATTTGAAGTGCTGAGCAAATATATAGATGGTGATCAAAAATATTTGTTGAATAAATAAAATGAATAAAATGTGTTCTTCCTATTGTGTTTTTTTTTATCTTTTAATAGAAAAAAAAAACAATCTGACATGAGCTTCCTTATACTTTTTACTTGATGCAAATGTTTAACTAGGGCCTATACCCAAAAGTGGAATTGTGGGGCTATGTGTTATGTTTAGCTGGCCCTTTACTAGTTAATGCTGAAATGTTTTCCAAAGTTGTTGTACTAATCTAAATCCTTGTCAGCAATGTGTGAGTTTACTTGGTATCACATCTTGGCTAATCATTTTTATTGTCATTTTTAATTTTTCGATTTAGAAGGGTATCATTGTGGTTTTTAATTTGTATTTTCAATAGATAATGTTGATTTGAACACTGTCTTAAAAATGTGTGCTGTCATCTTCTGTGAAATACCTGAGTCTTCAGGATATTTTAAAGTTTATATCAGGAAGAATTCATTTGTATTCGATACTTAATATTCCTTGAATTTCAAGGGTAGACTCTATCTAGTTGATAAAGTACTCAAAGAAACATAAAATAATACCTTCCTATAGAGCCAACGTTTATGTAGAAGGAAATATAACAAATAATATTTATAAGTAAATCATAATTACCCCAAATATATAAAACATAGCATATTTATGCGATGGAATATTACATAGCAGTAAAAACAGCTATATATATGTCAATAGGAATGTTTAAAGTAATGTTTAGTTGAAAAATAAAATTCGGAAGAGTGTATACAGTTCTATTTTATTTGAATAATTTTTAAACAAATCAAGCAATATCAATCAGCATATATCTTTTTGGAGTAAGTAATACAAATACACAGAGATGATAAAGTTACCAAGGGGTTTCTTAACACAAACTCTGTATGGTGCTTACTTCTGAATTGGAAGGAAAAACATGCAACTGAAAAGGGACATACAAGGTTTTCTTTTTGCTTTTTTTTAGAGTTTATTTTTATTATTTAAAAATTTTATTTGCGTTTAGCTGACTTGTAATGTTGTCTTACTTTCAAGTGTACAGTAAAGTGAATAGTTATTATATACATAATAGTGTTTATCTGTTTTATATATATATATATATATATATATATATATATATATGTATAGTGGTTTTTTCATATATAGTAGTATGTATCCGTTAATCCCAAACTCCTAATTTATCCCTCCCCCCATGGTTCTCCTTTGGCAATCATAAGTTTGATTTCAAACTGTTTCTGTTTTGTAAATTCTTTCATATAACTTTTCTTATATTCCACATAGAAGTGATACCATATTTGTCTTTGACTTACTTCACTTAGTGTGATAATCTCTAGGTCAATCCATGTTGCTGCAAAAAGTATTATTTCTTTTTTATAGCTGAATAATATTCCACTGTTAGTATGCACCACATCTTCTTTATCCATTCCTCTGTAAATAGACATTTAGGTTGCTTCAAGGCCTTGGCTATTGTAAATAGTGCTGCAGTGAACATTGGGTTGCACATATCTGCAAATTAGGGTTTTCTCTGGATAGATGCCCAGGAGTGGGATTACTGGGTCATACGGTAGCTCTCTTCAGTTTTTTAAGGAACCTCCATACTTTTCTCCATAGTGTATACACTAATTTACATTCCCACCAACAGTGTAGGAGGGTTCCCTTTTCTCCACATCCTCTCCAGCATTTATTTGTGGACATTTTGATGATGGCTATTCTCACTGGTGTGAGTTAATACCTCAATGTAGTTCTGATTTGTTTTTTCTAGCAGTCAGTGGTGTTGAGCATCTTTGCATGTGCTTTTTGGCCTCCATCTGTCTGTCTGCTTTGGAGAAATGTCTATTTAGATCTTCTGTTAACTTTTTTGATTGGGTTTTTTTTTATATAAAGCTGCATGAGATGTTTGTATAGTTTGGACATTAACCCCTTGTTGGTCGCTTTGTTTGCAAAGGTTTTCTCCCATCCTGTGGATTGTCTTTTCATTTTTTTAAATTGTTATTTCCCCAACACAATTTTCTTTTTCCACTGTACAGCATAGTGATGCAGTTACACATACAAGTATACATTCTTTTTTCTCCCATTATCATGCTCCATCATAAGTAACTAGACATAGTTATCAGCACCACACAGCAGGATCTCATTGCTAATCCATTTTGTAAGCTGGTAGAACCACTGTGGATAACAGTATGGAGGTACCTTAGAAAACTATACTTAGAACTACCATATGACCCAGCAACCCCACTTTGGGCATACATCCAGGCAAATCTTTTCTTAAAAAAGACACATGCACCCACATGTTCATTGCAGCTCTGTTCACATCAGCCAAGACATGGAAACAACCCAAATGTCCATTGACAGCTGATTGGATTAGGAAGATGTGGCATATATACACAATGGAATATTACTCAGCCATAAAAAAGAACAAAATAATGCCATTTGTCTTTTCATTTTGTACATAGTTTCCTTTGCTGTGCAAAAGACTTTAATTAGGTCCTATTTGTTTATTTTTGTTTTTATTTTTTTATTAAAGTATAGTTGATTGACAATGTTTCTTCAATTTCTGTTGTACAGCAAAGTGATCCAATCACACACAATTACCTATGCTCTACAGTAGGACACCATTGCCCATCCATTTTGTTTTTATTTTCATTACTCTAGGAGGTGGATCTGAAAATTTTTGCAATATATGTCAAAGAGTGTTCTGCCTATGTTTTCCTACAGGAGTTTTATAGTATCTAGTCCTACATTTATGTCTTTAATCCATTTTGAGTTTACTTTTTTGTATGATGTTAGAGAGTGTTCTAATTCCATTTTTTACATATAGCTGTCCAGTTTTCCCAGCACAACTTATTGAAGAAACTATCTTTCGTCCACTGTATGTTCTTGCCTCCTTTGTCATAGATTAGTTGACCATAGGTGCTTGGGTTTATTTTTGGGCTGCCTATCCTGCTCCATTGATCTATATTTCTGTTTTTGTGACAGTATCATACTTATTAATCACTATAGCTTTGTAGTATAGTCTAAAGACAGGGAGCCTGATTCCTCCAGTTCTGTTTTTTTTTCCTCTGTGCCTACTTTTGGAGGGTTTTACTTTTTAAATCAGAAATGGGTGTTGGATTTTGTCAAAAGGTTTTTCTATATATTTAAAGGATCATATGGTTTTTATTCTTCAGTTTGTTAATGTGGTGTATCACACTGATTGATTTGTGGCTATTGAAGAATCCTTGCATCCCTGGGATAAATCCCACTTGACTGTGGTGTATTATCCTTTTAATGCATTTTTTTAATAATGATTTTTATTTTTTCTATTATAGCTGGTTTACAGTGTTCTGTCAGTTTTCTACTGTACGGCAAGGTGACCCAGTCACACATACATGTATACATTTTTTTCTCACATTATCGTGCTCTATCATAAGTGACTATAGTTCCCAGTGATATACAGCAGGATCTCATTGCTTATCCATTCCAAAGGCAGTCGTTTGCATCTATTAACCCCAAATTCCCAGTCCATCCCACTCCTTCCCTCTCCCCCTCCCACTTGGTAACCACAAGTCTGTTCTCCATGTCCATGATTTTCTTTTCTGTGGAAAGTTTCATTTGTGCCATATATAAGATTCCAGATATAAGTGGTATCATATGGTATTTGTCTTTCTCTTTCTGACTTACTTCACCTAGTATGAGAGTCTCTAGTTCCATCCATGTTGTTGCAAATGGCATTATTTTGTTCCTTTTTATAGCTGAGTAGTATTTCCTTTTAATGTATTGTTGGATTTGATTTGCTAATATTTAATCAGGGGGAAAAATATGCAATTGAGAAGGGAACCAGAGTATTTTCAAATATGCCAGTAATGTACTATTTCTTATGAGGAATAGTGGGTATAAAGACATCCATGTATTCAAGTTATTTTTAATATCTTTAATACATTCATAAATAAAAAATAATTAAAATATTCCAGAATGGATCAAAAATGTGGCAAATACAGAGTTCCCATCAGGGCTCAGTGGAAACGAATCTGACTAGCATCCATGAAGATACAGGTTCAATCCCTGGCCTCACTCAGTGGGTTAAAGATCCGGCATTGCCTTGAGCTATGGTGTAGGCTGCAGGCACAGCTCAGATCCCACATTGCAGTGGCTGTGGTGTAGGCCAGAGGCTACAGCTCCAATTCGACCCCTAGCCTGGGAACCTCCATATGTTGCCGGTACAGCTCTAAAAAGACAAAAAAATGTGGCAAATATGTGGCTGGTTTTAAAGCATAGTGTTGGAATATTGACTGGATATTAAGGCAAAGCCAATGTGTATCTTTACCTCATTCAAAACACCAAAATAAATTACAAATGGGTTATACATTGAATCATAAGAAGGTTATAACTTTCAAATTATTAGATTTAGACTTTTTATGCTTCCAAAATACAAATAGTAGAAGAAGGAATCAGTAGGTATTGATGCATTTAAGGTCCAGATAGACAAGCTTGCTATTCTCAAAGGCAACATGATGTATGTGCAAAGAGGAGCCTGGCCTGTTATTTTGTAAGAAAAGGAAATCATGCTTTGTGAAGATGAAATGTATTAGTACCTAAAGCAAGTCAGCTGTACATGCTCACATCAAGTGTGCAATGTTTTTTCAACTTAGAAACATTGGATCCTTCCTTCCCACCCAAATAAAAGTAACAAGTGAAAGAAAAAGAGCTTGCTATACAGACTGACTACCAAGACTCTATTTCTCTTAACCAGACCAAAAAATGACAGAACTTTTTTCTTTTTTTTTTTTTTCATTTAAAATGCTTAACCTTCAGGAATTGTCAGTTTTTTTGTGTAGCTAGATAGGAAAACCTATCAATTTAATGCAACAGAAGGAAATTTAGATAAGTTTTGGTGTAATTATCTCTGTTAGAATATGCAACTGTAAGGTGCATTATCCTCTATATGTAACATTACCATGAATTATACATCTGCACTAAGAGCAAGGCTTATCTTTTATCCAAGGCTCTTTTTAGAAGGGAAGTGTATTATACATTTACACCTTTGTATGACTCAGCATAAAGGAAATATTTTCCTAGACTTGAAGCAAGAGGCAGTACTTGAGGTAACAGGAAATATGAACTTAAGAAAAGACAGATTGATTATAGATATGGCATGTCAAAATGCTCATAACCTTTAACTTCCATTAAAATAGCTATTAACTGGTCTTTCTTTACATTTTCCAGAAGTATTCTGATTAATCTAGATATTTCAGAACTCTTTTTAAAGTCAGTATTGGACTTTATTTATCACATGCAATACAAGTTTGAAATGTTCCCTCATGGACTCATTAAATTCATCTGCAACTGCTTTCTGAATCTTTTTGTTGAAATATGTACAACATTTCAAAGTAAAGTCAAACTAGCAGAAATAGCTAAGTATAGGGTAGTAGTGAAGTCCAGTTTTCTATAATTCAGTGAAGGTCAAGAAACTTTGGTTTCTTTCAAGAAAACTCTGTGACTTTATAAATGTGGTGACATAGTGCAAGACAGCCAATTATTGCAGGAATGTCCAACACTGAGATTTTCCAGGCAGGCATTGGACAGTTTCCTCAGTACAATTTCCGGAAAATGGAGCCTCAGGAGATGGACAGTCTGGAATGTTGTGTTATTTTGCTCAGTGGTCACTTGAAGGAATAAGAACAGTTGAAAGAATGGAAAATGTTTCAATTCTCCAATTTCACACCATATTGTATTCTATTGACTAATATGAAAAGTAGTATGGATTTAAACAAGGGTCAACAAACTTTTTCGGTAAAAGTCTGGATGGTAAATATATCCAGCTTTGTGAGCTATTAAGATCTTTGTCACAACTATTCAATTCTGTCAGTAGCACAAAAGCAGCCATAGAAAATACATAAATGATAGACATGGCTGTGATTCATTAAAACTGTATTTAATAACACAGGTGGCAGGTCATATTTGGCCCATGTACCATAATGTGCCAAGCCCTGCACTAAACCCTAAATGTAGAATAAATCTAAACTCAGAGTGTCCAGACCCAGGAGAAGGTAGAATTCAATAAAAGTGACAGCAGTAGAAACCATTAAAGATTGTGGTCAGGTATCATGAGTGGGAAAGAAGCATTTTTACTAATCTGCACAATTCCTACTCTTACATATGGAATTCCAGCCCCCAAGTGACTGCAATGTAAAAAAAAATGTAATCCATTATTTATGATTCATGAGGAAGAGAAAATAAGCTCTAACATCCCAGGTCAAAGCTTGGCAGCCATATGAATATGTATCGTCTATTACTAAGTGTTCATAATAAATAGCTATAGAGATTGAGAGGGCACCAGTCAAAACAAAGAACAGAAAAGACTGAGGCTAATTAAATCATAAAGAAAAGTAAAAATTATGCAGAGATTCACTATGTTGTGATAAATCTATTTCACTAAAATTTACAAAAAGAGTTTCAACACATGATGGCTCATACTTTATAATAGGCTCTATTTAGTGGGATAAACGATGATCCTTATAATTCCCTTTGTTATTTGTGAAAAGATCACATTTCAAAGCACAGAAGGGGACCTCAAAGGGTTGTATTGTTCAGCCTTTTATCTCCAGGCAGGATTAATTAAGGTAATAGCTAGTATGTATCTAGTGCCTACTGTGTGCCAGGCATTTTCCACATAATATCTCTCCAATCCTCAAATCCTTTGAATCACAACTCTGCTGCTGACTACCTTTCTGACCCTGGTCAATGAAATCAATCTCTCTAGACTGCTGTTTCTGAATGGGATCCTATGGAGTCAGCTAGTCCCCACACTGTAGAACTCCGGGTAAAGAGGCCAGAGGAAAACATGTCATCTCTTTTTAAGAGGTTGTTTTCAGAGATTTGAGAAACCTTATTAACTATTTAAGAATAAAATACACGGGGAAATATGCTAAAGCTATTCAGATGATGAAAACTCATTCAAATGCTATACAAATGTTGGCATTAAATACATGCCTGTCTTGGAATGCTATGTGATCTTAGGCCAGTCTTCGAGACTTGACTCCTCTTTCCTACAGTGACTACCAGAGAGAGTGGGGAGAAAGAAAAAAAGAGATAAATAGTATTTTCTTCTTCCTCTTCTTGGCATAACAAGCTATGGAAGGGCAATGGCCATATTATTGCACATAACCTTTAAATCTTTCCTATCTCCTCTGGTCTTAAGTGCTCAGGATGCTCTAATGAGTGCCATTAAAGGGTTCAGCTCCTTTGATATTTCTTCTGGAACATCACTCAAATACCATCTTTACTTTGTATGTGCCTCTCCTCTCACCTATAATGAGGTGTTGTGTGAACTGTACCAGAGTGATGGACATGGGATTATTTATCACTTAGACATTTGCTCTAGTTTCATGTACTACTAGTTTCATGTCCCTCACATTATGTTGCCATGAGACAGGGACTATGACTTCTGCTGCTTCTGAGTTCCCAGTCCTTAACTCTCTACTTGGCAAAAAGTTGGCATTCAAGCGAAGCTTCCATTATGTCCTTCATCTCTTTGAGGCCAGACATTGTATTAGGTGCTAGAAACATGGTGTGGTACAGAAACAGACACAATTCTTGCTGTCGTGGATAGTCTTTATATTCCAGTGCAGGGATGGACATTAATCACACAGATGAATTTGAAATTCCAGTGCAACAAGTATTATGAGGTAGGGATGTTAAGGACAGAATATGTCTCTGATATTCAGGAGCTTCTAGTCTAAGGCAGGTCCACAGGCAATCCTGAGACACAGTGATAAGTGGAGAGTAAGAAAAGCATGGGGTGCTGTGGGATTCCCAGGGGGAAGGTGCTGGAAAGCTGGTGGCGAGGGAAAGCTGTCAGCTTTAGCTGACTTTTGTAAATATGAGTAGATGTGAAGTACACAGAGTTGTAGAAAGGAATTTCAGGCCTGTGAATATATGCTAGAAATCACATGGTTTGCGTGGGGCATTGCAGTCATTTAAGAACTACGAGTGTATGACCTAGAAGGATAGAGCTGAGAAAAGATGTTGCTAGAGAAAAAGCCAGAGAGACCAGATCAGGGAAGGTCCCCTCCATATCCTGAGGTTCTGCAGAAAAGGGGAGAATAGTAAATACTTTTAAACAAAGAAGTGATAATGGTAAGTTTTGACTTTTTAGATAAATTACAGTGGCAACTTTATGAAAGTTGGATTTAAGGGAAAGGGGAAGTAGGAGGGAGAGTGTATACTGGTGTCCCTGAGACAGAATACTAGATGAGGTTCCAGAAGAGCTCAGGCTTTGAAAAGATACCAGTTGTGCAAATTATTTTCTATGTGAACTTGGGTAAGATATTTATTGTTCCTTTGCCTTGGTTTCCTTGTCTCTAAAAGATAGATTATAGTATCTATCACATAGGTTTAATACTGAGATTGAATAGGTCAATGAACATAAAATTCCCAGAACCATGACTCTCGATAAGTACTATACAAATGTTAATTGTTATTATTCCTTTAGGAGAGAAAATGTACTTGTTCAGGTTTGAGTAGGCTGAGATTTCAATGCTTGTGGGATAGCCACGTGACAGTGACCACACCTGGTTTTTCTCACTACTGTATCCCTCCATACCTAACAAAGTGCCTGTTTCATAGTAGGCACTTAGGATATGTAATTTCAGACAAATTGGTAAATGGATGGATGCATTAGATATATGTGAGGCAGTTAGATATATATCTGAAACCCATGGAGGATCAAGGGATGGAGGTAATAGATGTGGCAATGTGGGCTATGGAACTGACTGAGGCTTCCAAGGAAATTCCTGTAGGATGAGGAGAGCACAAGACAAAGGATGGGATCTTGCACATCTCAGTTCAAGTTGCTGTAATGTAGCATCATAGATTAAGTGACTTATAAACAACAGACATTTATTTCTCACAGTTCTGGAGGCTAAAGCCTGACATCAGGATACCAGTATGGTCAGGTTCTGGTGAGGGTCCTCCTCCAGGTTGCAGATTGCTGACTTCACATTATCTTCACATGGCAGAAAGAGCAAGAAAGTTCTCTGGGTTCTCTCTTACAAGGGGACTAATCCTATTCATGAGGGTTCCACCCTCATGACCTAATCACCTTCCACAGATGCTCACTTCCAAATACCATCACATTGGCAGTGGAGGGGAGGAAGTGTAGAATTCCAACATGTAGGAGTTCCCATCATGGCTCAGTGATCAACGAATCTAACTAGGAACCATGAGGTTGCGGGTTCAATCCCTGGCCTTGCTCAGTGGGTTAAGGATCTGGCGTTGCCATGAGCTGTGGTGTAGGTTGCAGATGTGGCTTGGATCCGGCATTGCTGTGGCTGTGGTTTAGGGTGGCGGCTTCAGCTTTGATTAGACCCCTAGCCTGGGATCCTCCATATGCTGCGGGTGTGGCCCTAAAAAGATGGAAAAAAAAAGAATTCCAATATATGAATTTAGGGGGAACACAAACTTTCAGTACATAACATTAGGAGACAGTATTTATGGGTCAGAGACAGCAGAAGAAAAGGAGAATAGAGAGAGGATCAATAAAAATCAGATTAAAAATATGGTGAATGTGACATCCATAAGCTAAAAGAAAGTTTCTGTGATAAAGAGATCCACAGTATCAAGTGCTGCAACATCTTTCAGTTTGACTGTAAATTTTTCAAGCCACACTTTGCCACCCCACCCCAGCATATTTGATCCCAACCTCCTCTTTGCAACCTCTGTATATCATACACATGCTTACTCCTTCCATATAAACTGCATGGGTGTCTAGGTTCCTTCACTAGATTTTGAGTCACTTCTCTCATCTTATTAATCTGAATGTGCCTGGTATCAAGCACAGTTCTTATAATAGAAAGCAGATTGAAATCATCTTAAATGAAGTGTGTTTACTTTATGTCAATAAACTGACTCTAGGACATGATTTTTTCTAAAGAAAAAATAAATAGGCACTATTATTTATGCATTTCCTAATTCTCATGAAACTGAATGGGTAAAAGGAGGAGTCCGAAACTAAAGGGACATATGTCATGCACCGTATTGACTTTTTTTTTTCACTCTTGATTATCCTACTGCGCTTGAGGAAAGCACTGTCCTGTTGTAATAAGTTACAGAAGGGTTTGATTTAAAAATCATGAACCCAGTGAAAACTAGCATGTGAACAACTTATTTGAATTTGACAGACAATCCATCAAAAAGAATTTAATAGGTATACTCACCAGTGACCTTTCAGACTCAAAGAAGGTAATATTTCTTCCCTTAGTGACAAAATTATACCCTAAGAATAGCTTACTCACTGGTGGTTTCTGTTAATATCATGATTTTTCATGCCTTGTATTAGGTTTTTATATCCCTAAGACCAGGATCCATGTTTTGTTGGTCTTTATATCCCCATCAGCTAACACAGTAACTGACAGCTAGTAGGTTCTTGGTAAAATTTCATTGAATAAATTATTAGCTTTAAACCACTCATTAAGTATGTGAAATTAATGTAAAAGTAAGAAATGGTGCAATTTTAAATGTCAGCCTTAGTTTAGAAAACCTCCTTCACAGTAGTATAGAAGAGAACAAGCTGTGAGGTTATTCTGTTCAACTTTATAAAAAAAAAAAACAAAACCCAAAAAACATGTTCTCTCAAGTGCTTTTGTGGGCTCATAGCAAGATGGAGAAAACAAAAATTCTGGTGAGTGTGTTTAAAAAACACATATATGGTGAAATGTCTATGCAGCACTCTTAAAGGAGATCTTATAACTAATCCTTCCTGACCAACAACTCTTGCCCAAGATGCATGGTGGGTGTGTAGGCATTGTTAAAATGACTCCGTTTTTCAAAGGAAGCTTATAAGATTAGTTGATTTTATTCTTTAAAAATCCATCAGAATTAATATAAGTAATGATTATCTGAATGAGTCCTGCATGAGTTTGGATAAATTTAGCTGAATTTATGAAAAATATTCAGCCCTATAATAACTGATGTTTGATCTCATGCAACTCTCTCTATATATATAAAAAAAAAATACAACCCAAATAGAAGAGGGGCAGAAGATCTAAATACACATTTCTCCAAAGAAGACATATAGATGGCTGGAAAACTCATGAAAAGATGCTCAACCTCACTAATTACTAGCAAAATGCAAGTCAAAACTATGCAGTATCACCTCAAACCAGTCAGAATGGCCATCATTAACAAGTCAACAAATAACAAATGCTGGAGAAATGGGAACCCTTCTACATTATTGATGAGAATGTGAATTGGTGTAGCCACTATGGAGAACAGTATGGAGGCTCCTTAAAAACTAAACATGGAACTACCATATGATCTAGCAATCTCACTCCTAGGCATATATCCAGAGAAAACCATAATTTGAAAAGATACATGCACCCCAATATTCACTGCAGCACTATTTACAATAGCCAAGATACAGAAGCAACTGAACCATCCATCAACAGAGGAATGGATAAATAAGAGGTGATACTTATATACAATGGAATATTACTCATCCATAAAGATGAAATAATGCCATCTGTAGCAACATGGATGAACCTAGAGATGGTCATACTAAGTAAGTCAAAGACAAATATCATATGATATTGCTTATATGTGGAATCTGAAATTATAAAAATGAACGAACTTACAAAAGCAGATTAACATATTTCAAAACCAAACTTATGGTTACCAAAGGGGAAACATGGGGGAAGGGATACATTAGGAGGCTGGGATTAACACATACACACTACTATATATAAAACAGAAAAATAACAGGGATCTAAAGTATAGCACAGGGAACTCCACTCAATATTTTGTAATAATCGATACAGGAAAAAATTTGAAAGGAAATGGATATATGTATATGTATAACTGATTCACTTTTCTGTACACCTGAAACCAACACAACATTGTAAGTCAACTATACTCCAATAATTTTTTTTAAATTTGGTGTTTAAATGTAAATGATACTGGTTGAATGAGGAAGACCTCTGATTAGCTCTTAACAATTTATTTATAAATTAATACACAATAAAATATATTTTGATATACACTTCAAGGGGTTTTAAAACATGCATAAATTTGTGTAACCACCAGTTTGATTAGGATACAGAAGAGTTCCATCACCTCCAAATCTCCTTTGTGCTTCCTTTTTGCAGTTTATCTTACTTCTACTCTCTATCAATCATTGATCTGCTCTCCATTACCTTAGCTTTGTATATTCAAGCATACTATATAGTTGAAATCATGTATGTTTTATTTTGAGGTTGGCTTTGTTCACTCAGCATGATTACTTTGCTATTTATCCAAATTGTTGTGTATATTGTGTACATATGTATGTATCAATGGTTCATTTATTGGTGCTGTGTGGTATTCTATTGCATATACTGTATAATTTGTTTATCCATTTACCCATTAAAAGTCATCTGGAATATTTCTAGTGTTTATAAATTATAAGTAGAGCTTCTAGAAATATTTGTATACAGGAATTTTGTGAGCATAATTTATTTTCTTTATGGCAAATATCTTGCAACAGAATATCTAGGTTATAAGATAAACTCATGTCAACTTTTTATAAACAGCCAAATTGTTTTCCTTAGTGGCTGTACCATTTTGCATTCCTACCAGCAATAAATGGAAAGTCCAGTTTCTTTACATCTTCACCAGCATTTGTCATAATTTTCAATTGTAGGTATTCTAATAAGTATGTAAGACTATCTCCTCATGGTTTTATTTTGCATTTATCTAATGTCTAATGATATTGAACATATTTTCATGTGCTTATGTGTCAGCCATGTTTCTGTGGTGAAGCATGCCTTCAAATTTTTTGCCCATTAGTTAATTTTTTTCTTACTGTTGAGTATAATGTATTCTTTACATATTCTTACAAGTCCTTTATCATGTGTATGTGATATATTCTCTGTAGTTTGACTTTTTTCTTAACAGTATTTTTCTCAGAACTATTTTTTTAGTTTCAATGAAGCCCAATTTAGCGTTTTTTTTTTCTTTTAAGGATCACACTTATGTTGTCATCTCTAAAATCTCTTTGCTTAACCATAAGTCATGAAGATTTTCTATTATGTTTTCTTTTAGAGATTTTATATTTTTATATTTTATATTTCAACCTATGAGTTAACTTTTATATAAAGTATAGGGTTCATTATTTTCATATGAATGTGTTTCAGCATTATTTTTGAAAAGTATCATTTCTCTATTGAAATGTTTTTGTATATATGTAGAGAAGTCAATTGTCATATTTCTATGGGTCTATACTGTCAAAAATAGACAAAGCCAGACATTAGTTAAAGTGGTAAGGACAGATTTTAATCAGTAATATACTACTGCAGTAGGGAAAAGAGTCCAACATAAACTCAGCTCGATTTGTATAGAGATGACCAGGCATTTTAAAGGGTAAATAGGGGACTAGGGAAGGAGTGAGTGGGGGCTCAGTAGAATGAGGGAAGTGAACAATTACAAAAAGTACAAAGGGAGAGTTTGGTCTATGTGAAACCCATCTGGGTTTGCTTATTGAACTTAGGCTTCTACCTTCCCACAGAGGCTGGGAAATGGGCTCAATCTTCAGGTGTTGGCTATAACAAGTAGTAAATTTGGGGGCTATCTTGAGTTTTATCATGCAGGCACTTTAAAGGGGCTTGAGTCATCCTAGGGATGGAGCCTTCAGCTATTAAAAGCTATGTTATTATCTGTTCAAGTCTTATAGACCAAGGTTAAGGCCTAATAGAGAAGTGCTCAGAAGATCCTTGCTGGAGTTTGGTCAAGAGAGGATCTTTGGCAATACTGAACACTTCTTTCTGCTCCTTTGATCTATGTGGCTTTCCCTTCACCAATATCATGCTGTATTGATTACTGTAGATTTATAGCTATTCTTATAGAGTAGTATGCATCTTCTACCTTTATTCCTCATTTTAAAAGTATTTTGGCTCTTCTGTTTCCCATGTCTTCCATATAATGTTATTGTTAGAAACTCAACTGAACTAGAGAGAAATGAATTATCAGGTGTGGGAATAATTGATTAAAACAAAACCAAAGCAAAATATTCCAAATCTTCAATCACTTGCTGTCATAGTTTAAATAAGAGGCGAAACCAAAGAAAGCATTGACTTCCCCATGTTCCACTGTCCCCCATGGAGTAAGGTGGAATATGCTGGATTGAAGTGTAGGTGGATCAGTGCAGATGTGGGGTTCATCTCACTGGTAAGAGAGAGGGAAGGAGAGGAAAATATGAATGAATGAATATACATGAAAACAGAAATAAGATTTTTGAGAAAAAAAGAGGGGGTGCACTCCAGTGCTCAAGTGGTAAGGATGGGTTTGATACCAATAGGTGATACTCCCGCCACTGTAATAGACAAGAGGAAAGGCATGCGAAATGAGCCCAGAAAGAGAGGCAGATTGATGGGTTTGATTGTGGACTGGTAAGATCTCATCTATGGGCTTCTATTTTCTCAATAAAAAATTAAATCAAGTCATTAGCTTGGTGAGATATTATCAGATACTTGAGATGTCATGCCAAAAAGTTGATTTGAAAATAAACTCAGAAGGGACGTACAGTACAATGGCCTGGCAGTGTCAGGTGCCCATTTGAGTTATATGCGTATGCTGCCTAACATGTCCTATTCATAAAACAAATATTGATTCTTTAAAAATACAGGCAGGTTCATACTAAACATACACTTTATAATTTACTCTTAATGAAATGCATTTCAGACATTTCTTTTCCCAAGACATTTGTAAATATAGATTTACCATGTTCATTTAGTAGCCGCATTGTATTCTATAGTGTGGATGCATCATAATCTATTTGGCCAATGAAAAATTTCCAAAATTTAAGTTTAACTTTATAACTATTTTCTGGAGGTAGGTAAGCTGGGAAAAAATTGAGAATGCAAGTATTGCTCTGGGGATATATTTCATTTAGGAATAACAAAAACAATTCATGTATTCAACATTGCATTCTTTCATTTCAGAAAACCCTTTAATGACTGAAGATTACATGCCACATGGACAAGAGTTCACTTCAGAATATGAAATAATTGCTTTAGGTTATAAAGAATCAAAGGAATATGAGATGTCAATGAAATAAGGTCTTTAAATATATATGATCACAATCTTTCTATGTGGTTGGTAATTTAGTTTTACCTAATTGTGGCCAGGATTGATTCATACTGAATAGACCCCTAGAAATTTATTTTCCCATCTTATAGTTGTATCTTTTTCATTTGCTTTTTATTGAAAGTTCCTGGAAATTTTCAATGAACACTCCAGCGGTGATGAGCAAAGATGTGGTTGAGTCAAAGTTCCAAAATCTTACATCTGTGTCATTTTGGCATAGTCACCCCTTTTTATGCTTAAGTCTGCTGGGGAGCAGCACCTGTGGTATAAAGAAAATTATGGACTGATGCCTGAATTTCCCCTGTTTACCTTGAACTTTCTCTTCTTCCTGACCAAGCTCCCTGTTGCCTTGCCCCCGCAATAAATAGGACAGTTCATTCCTTTTACTCAAAAGTTGTCTCTCTACCCCCATCTTTTGGTTGTCTGTCTCCATCCTTGTCTTTCCTATCTCTAATAAACACATCTTCCTCTGAGTGATGGGCAGAATAATAGCTCGGTGTCATTAGCAGCACTGCCCTTCTTATACCAGAAAATACAAAAAAGTCAAATGTCTAAATATAGAGCTGAAATTAGGAAGTACGTGTTCCAATTTTTGACTCACTCCATCATTTGCTTGCTGTGGGGACCACAGGGAACTGCTTGACCTCTCGGTTTCCTTTAGTTCAATGAAGGCAATAATTCTTGCCTTGCTTTCCAGATGTAGGTGAGTAATTAATGGTTGTGGAGTCCTTTGATACTCAAAAAGGAAGCTGCAAAAGTGAATCACTCACAGAATTCACCTCATTTTTTTTAAGTAATTTACACAGGAAAATAAATAGTGCAGATGTGGGAGAGAAAACCATGAAAGTTAAGACAAATTCATCCACGAATTCACAAGAAGGTCCTGGAAGGAGACAGGAAGCTATTTACTCCTGCCTTTCCCTCCTGGACTTCGGGCTGTGGATTCTCATGTACACTCCATCCCTGACACTTTACCTTAACTAGTGATGAGTGAGTTGCCTTTGAAAAGGGGCGGAGCTTTTGAGCCAGAGAGAGCTAGTTACATACCCGATTCCACCACTTTCCCCCTATAAGAAGTAAGGCAATGACTTGTTACATGGTTCACCTTTTTCTGTACCTCAGTTTCCTTATCTTGTACAATGGCAATTATCATTACAACACTGAACTGTCAATGAGAATTAGGAGTTTCATGGGATGTCCATTTCTTTCCACTTTTTTGAAAGAAGAGGTTATATGGCAAAGCTGCAGTGTCAGCAGCCCTGGTGACAGTTGACAGCCCTGATAGGACACTTCAGAGCCAGGTAGAGGAGAGTTTGGGTCAGGCTTAGTGCACTTGCCTGAGTGTGTGTTCTCCTATAACTTTCAACCACACAGAGTATGTGACACCAGGCCAAATTCCCCTATTCTGCAAACAGAAGCAGTGTCAAGCATGTCCTAAACAAAGGAGAGCAGTATATATTTTCTAAAATATATTCTTTCTTGAGCTTCAGACACTCAGACAATAAACGTGAGGATCCACTGGAGGACATGGCATGTGAGGACGCCACCTTTCTCGGGGAATAAGGGATGCATGTAAGTGGACAATTTCCGAGATAGCAAAGCCACAGATGTTAAGGATGTGCACATTTTTCAGCGCAGGTTTTAGTGTAGACTCCTTGGTGTGATTAATTATCCCTCAATGTATAATATGAGGTTTCTGAGAGCAGGGAGCAATTTAACTGAGTCTCTGTAATGTTGCTCAGTTCTCATATGCACACGGGGAAGTAGTTTTGATTATGTCACAGGTAGCAGAGGAACATTTCATTTTCTCATCACATTACATAAGACAAATATGTAATATCAACCAAAAAGAAGAAAGGATTCCTTCAGTCATTTGCATGGGAACACATAAAATAATGGTGACTTTTATGCATAGCTCATTTATGACTATTATTGTAGCAATATTTTGTACTACCTAAAATGTCTTAAAAAAGTCAAATCCTTATCATAAAATAAGAGGTAATGCTTATTTTAGTGCCTTATTATAGGTGTTTATGAATAGCACTGTTTTCTTCACTAGAATCTGGCATGAGAACATGTATTATTTATTTATCTATTCCTCTAGTACATCTCATAGTACTAAATATCAGAGTGTCTCAAATCATAGCCCCAAAAGATTATATTTTTGAAACATACTGAAAGAATTATCATTTTAAAAAGCTGTTAAATACCATAAACATAAAACACAACGATTATTACATCTTAATATTTTGGGGGAATATTTAAATGACCAGAATAAAAAATGAGGTAATTGAAAATTGAAGCACATAGTATATTTAATTTTTCAAAGGAGTTATCAGAAGACTTGATAGGCCTGAATATGGCCATGGAGGGTTTCATTAAAACATGTGATAACAGAACAGAATCAGAGAGAAAAGAACGATTTACATAGGAATTATTTTAAAAATATGTTAAAATATAATAAAAATGGATTTCCTAATTAAACATTTCCTTTGCTTTATTGTATCTTCTGATTTTATAGATAATAGTTACATAGAATATTATACATATATTATCAGAAAGTGCTACACTAAAATTAAAACTACATAAGATAAATGGATATATTCAATTAGCATTCACATTAATATAACAGGATATGTGTTTATGAATAGCACTAACAAGTATCAAAATAACAAGGCAAAAATTAATGTCATTAAATACAATTTTAAACATGATTACTACTATTATTTGTTTAATCTATATCCCTTTGTGATCCATTTAGGTAGTTTCACTTTTTTGGAATATAATGCACATCACTCTACCCACATCTGAATGTATATCTGAATATGTCCTTCCTAATGGTTCCTACAAAAGGAATAGTCTATAGATATGTCAAATTGCTTTTTATGAAATTAGATAACATTTAAAATATCATGTTATGTAGAAAACAAATTTATGGTTACCAAAAGGGGAATGAGGGAGGGACAAATTAGAAGTCTGGGATCACTTAGCAGATACAAACTACTATATAGAAAATAAACAACAAGGTCCTACTGGATAGCACAGGGATATTATTCAGTATCCTGTAATCAATCATAATGGAAAAGAATATGTGTATGTATATAAATACATATGTACTAACCGAATCACTCTGCTGTTCACCAGAAATTAATACAGCATTGTAAATCAGCTATACTTCAGCTTAAAAAATTGAAAAAATAGCATGTTATGAAATGAAATGCATCCTAGCAAAATTCCTAAATTGAAGCCATAAATCCCCAATGTGACTGTTTTTGGAGATGGGGCCCTTAAGGAGATAACTGAGGTAAAATGAGGTCAAAGGGCATGACCTAATATGATAGGACTGGTATTTTTAAAGAAGAGGAAGAGAAGTTCTTGTGGCTCAGCAGAAATGATTCTGACTAGTATCCATGAGGAGACAGATTCGATCCCTGGCCTAGCTCAGTGGGTTAAGGATCTGGTGTTGTGGTGAGCTGTACTATAGATCACAGATGTGGCTTGGATCCTGAAGTTGCTATGGCTGTGGCATAGGCCTGCAGCTATAGCTCTGATTCTACCCCTAGGAACTTCCATATGCCCCAGTTTTGGCCCTAAAAAACAAACAAAAAAACCAAAAACAAAAAAAGAGGAACAGACATGTGCACAGAGAACATGTGAGGATGTGATGAGAAGACGGCCATTTGCAAGCTAAGGACGGAGGCCTCAGGAAAAACTAAGGAAGCTGACACCTTGATCTCGGATGTCTAACCTCCAGAGAACTGTGAGGAATACATTTCCATTGTTTAAGTTACCCAGGCTGTGACATTTTGTTATGGCAACTCTAGCAGACTAAGCCATTTTCATGGTATTAGATGATTTTAGCTGCATTGTACTACTATATTTGGCTTCCTATTTTAGCAAGAAAACTTATGTACTTACTTTATTTGCATTTTCTTGATAACTACTAAATTTAAGTATTTGAATATCAAGCATTTGTACTCATTTTATGTGAGTTGGCCAAGCTGCTGCTAATCCTTTTTTTTTCATTTTCTATTTATATTTTAGGGTTCTCTTTAAAGCTTGCATGTCTTTATAGATTAAGAGTTGTAAGCCTTGTAACATCTTTATATCTTTGCAAAGATTTTCCCAGTTTGCTTGCTTGCTCTCACTATAAGTACACACATACATAAAGTTTTCAAAGTATTTAAATCAATATTATCATTTTACATAAGATATGTAACTGTGTATTTTATAATTTTATATTTTATTTTGTGTATACAAAAACTCTTTAAACCTTCCAGAATTGTTATTGTTTCATGCGATGTCATATAATTTTTATAATTTATTGACTAGTTTGTCTCCTATAGATTGGACATTGCTACCTTTATGATGTTATAAATTGGAATATATGCTATGGTTAGTGTCTGAAATATAACTAGTATTTTTTAATTTTCTGTTATTAAGGGTTTATTTTTTAAATTTTATTATAGCATCGTTGACTTACAATGTCATATTAGTTTCAGGAATACAGCAAAGTGAATCGGTTATAAATATATCACTTGTATTTTCCTATATAGATTATTATAAGCTATGTAGTAGATTTCCCTGTGCTATACCGTAGGTTCTTGTTAATCAACTATTTTGTAGTGTGTATATGTTATTCCAACCCTCCCAATTTCTCCCTCCCCCTCACAACAGTTTAACCTATGGAAACCATAATTTTGGTTTTGAAATCTGTGAATTTGTTTTGTAAATAAGTTATTTTACATCATTTTTATTAGATTCCACATATAATTGATATCATGATATTTGTCTTTCTCTGACTTAATTCAGTTAGTATGATAATCTCCAGGTCCATCCATGTTGCTGCAAATGACATTATTTCATTCATTTTACGGCTGAATAATATTCCATTGTGTGTATATATATATATATATATATATATATATATATACCACCTCTTGTTTATCCACTATTCTTTTGGTGGACATTTAGGTAGCTTCCATGTCTTGGATATTGTAAATAGTGCTGCAATGAACATGTGGGTGCATGTATCTTTTCAAATTCTGATTTTCTCTGGATAGATGCCCAGGAGTAGGATTGCTGGATCATGTTGTAGTTCTGTTTTTAGTTTTTTAAGGAGCCTCCATACTGTTTTCCATAGCGGTTACACCAGTTTACATGCCCACCAACAGTGTAGGAGAGTTTGCTTTTCTCCAAAACCTCTCCAGCATTTATTGCTTGTAGACATTTTGATGATGGCTGTTCTGACTGGTGTGAGGTGGGGGATACCTTGTTGTTTTGATTTCCATTTCGCTAATAATTTGTGATGTTGAACATCTTTTAATGTGCCTTTTGGCCATCTGTGTGTCTTCTTTGGAGAAATGTATATTTAGATCTGCCCACTTTTTTTTTAATATAAAGCTCCATGAGATGTTTGCATATTTTGGAGATTAATCCCTTATTGGTTGCTTCATGTTTTTAGATCAGTTTTAGTTTCTTAGCAAAATTGAGGGCAAGTTACAGAGATTCCCCATATAGCCCTTGTCTGCATATATGCATAGCTTCCCCTGTTCTCAACACCCCAGCCAGAGTGGTACATATCTTATAATTGATGATACTACATTGACACATAATTCTCACCCAAAGTCCATAGTTTACATTAGGGTTCACTCATGGTGTACATTCATTGGGTTGGATAAATATATAATGACACATATCCACAATTTCAGTATTATACAGAATCCTTTCACTGCCCTAAATATTCTCTATCCTTACCTAGTCATCCCTCCCTGTGATTCTATCCCCTAGCAAACACTGATCTTTTCACTATCTCCACAGTTTTTGCCTTTTCCAGAATGTCAAATAATTAGAATCATACAGTATGTAGATTTTTCAGATTGGCTTCTTTCACTTAGTAATATTCATTTAAGGTCCTTCCATGCATTTTCATGGTTTTGAAAGCTCATTTTTTTGCTCAGGGCTGAATTAATATCCCATTGTCTTGATGGATCACAGCTTATTTACCCATTTACCTACTGGGGGCACCTTGGTTGCTTCTAAGTTCAGGCAATTAGGAATAAATCTGCTATAAACATCCATGTGTAGGGCTTTGTGTGGACATAAGCTTCAACTCCTTTGGGCAGATACCAAGGAGTACAGTTGCTAGATCATATGGTAAGAGTACCTTTAATTAATAAGAAGCCACCAAACTGTCTTGGCTGTACCATTTTACATTTCCACCAGTAGTGAATGAGAGCTCCTGTTGCTCCACAGCCTTGCCAATGTTTGGTAGAATGAGTGTGCTGTGTATTGGCCATCCTAATAGGTATGTAGCTGTATGTTGTTGTTTTAGTTTGCATTGCCCCGATGACATGTGATGTGGAGCATCCTTTCATATGCTTATTTACCATCTCTACATCTCCTTCACTGAAGTGTCTGTAAAGGTCTTTGATCTACTTTTTAATTGAGTTGTTTCCTTATTGCTGAATTTTAAATGTTCTTTGTATATTTTAGCTATTGGTCCTGCATCAGATGTCTCTGGCACATGTATATCTATGTGTGTAGTTTATGGCTTGTCTTCTAATTCTCTTGACATTGCTTTTCATAGAGCAGAAGATTTTAGTTTTAATGCAGTCCATCTTATCAGTTGTTTATTTTATGGGTTGTTATCTTTTATGTTGTACTTTAAAAGTCATTGCTGTACTCAACTTCATCCCTGTTTTCTCCTATATTATCCTCTAGGAGTTTTATACTTTGACATTTTAGTTAGGTCTTTGAACCACAAAGAGTAAACTTGTGTTAGGGGTATAAAGTTTGTCTGTGTTTTAATGTCAGGGTTTAATTAAGTTGTTATTACAACTTCAGCCTTTTAACCATATCTGCTGCTGTAGTTTCCATATAGTCCTTATTCTCCATCTACAGTTATCATTTTATGTGACTTATTTCCATGATTTATTCCTACCTGGTACTTATCCCTGTATACTCTCATAAGCCCTAGCTTGTAGCAACATTCATGAATAGCTATAATTTATTTTGGATCTTTTCATTACTTCTTTAGTTGTTACCTGTGATGCTGGAGACACCAAGGTAAATAAGACATGTTCCCTATAACCAAAGTGATAAACACACAAGCATATAATTTCAGCTCGTTTTAAGGGCCATTGTAGAGAAGTCTGCATAATGTATTAGAGCACAAAAATTGTATGACAAATTTGGTAGGACAATCATGGGGAAAACAGAAGAGTGGAGGTCATTTCAAGCAAAGGGAACACTGCATGCAAAGGGATTAGGACATCTGTGGAGAATAGAATCTCTGTGTGGGTGGAACTGAGAGATTTGGCAAAGACTGGAGTTAGAAAGTAGGCTAAAAGAGAGGGGAAAACTTTGGGGGCCAATACCAATGGGTTTTGATTTTATCTTATGTGAAATAGTTGTGGTCATAGTATTGGAACTGGGGACCCAGGTAGAGGGTTTAAGATGTTTAAGCAGACAGTGGCACAATCAGATAAGTGTTTAACAAAAATGGATGGATGGATAAATAAATACATATCTTCCAAAAGGAGATAATTCACTCCCTGTTTCCCTGCAGAATTTTCTATAGATTAGTGCACTATCTTCTTGGATTACTATTATTTCTTGATATACAATAACATGTATGGGGGCCCAAGTATTAGAATTAAATGGCCTTTCAAGGAATTGACAGATGTCATAGATATTTAGAAGTTCCAAACATAAAAGTTCAATAATTGCCCACATGTCACTGTTTTGAGGTAAACAACTGATATTTCTTATAGCAAGCCTATTGAAAGCAAATGGTGACAATTTAAGAAATTAAATCTCAAGAGAAGTATGTATATCAGATGGCCTTCATCATCAAGTTCTCTAGAGGGACCCAGCTGGACTCCTAATAGAAAGTTGCAACTCTCTATTATTATTCTTTCTATCATTACCAACAGCAACTCGGGCATTGGCTGGGAAAATTGCTGATTACTGATGCTTTTTTACAAGTAAGCTGGACTGAATCTGGTAATTGTGGATTAGGCATGTGACTTTGTTATCAGTAAGAGTAGATAAGGAAAATCTCTAAAAAGCACCTTGTTCAGTGCCAAACTTAGGACTTGCCCCTACCTTTTCTACCAGAGTAAATCACATCTAATACACACAAAAAAGCTCTTGAAACAAAGCAAAATAAAACTAAAGTCCAAAGGAATAGGGAACGAATTTTCTGTAAAGTATTATACAACTTCGGAAATTGTATTTTAAAAACCTTTCAAAGAAATGTGGCAATTATACTTGTTTCTCTCTCTCGTCATTCACATGGCAATTCACTGTGAGACGCAAAGTACTGCACTTTGTCTTGAAACAATTAAACTTTAGAAAATGACCCAAAGCAGAAGCATTCTTAAATGCCTAAAACAATAACTGCTGGCAGGGTCACCAAACCCTCAGACTATGGTAAGTGAATTAAGGCCCCCAAATGAGAAATTATTTGTACAATGATTTGTACAATATTACCAGAGACATTTCTCAATACCATATGCCATCTACTATATCCTGTTTTCCAGACACTGTGCCAAGATATTTTAAAGTATATTATCTCATCGTTAACTCCATCACACATAGGGAATGAAGACTTAACAGAGGCTTACTTTGCCCAAGGTAACACAGTTTTTAAAGATATTGTCCTGGGATTCAAACTTGGGTTTGTCTTATTTTAGAGCCCCCGCTATTTGGGGGGGGGGTTGCATTAAATTACAAAAATTATTATAGTTGGTTTACAATGTTCTGTCGATATCTGCTGTATGGCAAAGTGACCCAGTATACACACACACACACACACACACACACATATATTCTTTTCCTCATACTATCTTCCATCATGTTCTATCACAAGAGATTGGATAGAGTTCCCTGTGCTATACATTAGGACCTCATTGCTTATCCATTCTAAATGTAATTAATAGTTTGCATCTATTAACCCCAAACTCCCCATCCATCCCACTCCCTCCCCCTTCCCCTTGGCAACCACAAGTCTGCTCTCCATGTCAGGGTCTCTGCTATTATCTAGGATCTCTCTTGTCCAGATAAGACCATTTCCTTTACTCTCCCCCATATCACCACTGATTAATTTTAGCTACTGTATTATGAGAAATACAATAGCTATCTGGGTTTACACACTTAAATAAAAAAAAAAATCTCATATAGAGTATGTTAAGGAATAACACTAATCTATAGTCTCTGGTGAAAAAAACCAGCCAATTTCCTTTCTTTGGTTTTGAGATAGTTCTGCCAATAAAAGTGCTTCCACCTTTCCATTGAAGACTTGGATGGATAAGTAGAACACACTACATCACAGTAATATCCATATAGTGACCGGAGTGACCTAAAAGGAGAGAAAGTGCAACAAGGTTATTAAATGGGATAAACATGCTCCTTCCTGCCTCTTCAAATATTGTGGACACACCATAGTTTTCTGGTTAGTTTGAGTTATAACAACAACTTGCTCTCATGTAATACAACCAAAGGCAAATGAACATATAATGCTCTGATTCAGGGCCTAATATCTTTGCACAAATCTGCTTGTTCCACTACGTATTTTTTTCCTCCAACATTTATCCTATACTATAGCTATAGTGGTATTTGAACAATGTGAATGTGACTCTATTCCTATCTATCTAAAAAACTCTACAATTTTTCAGTATGAGCTCCCTCATACTCTTCAGTATACAGTCCAGGCACCATGGTTAACACTGCATTAAAAATTACCCCCAAACTTAGTGGCATAAGAACACATTTTATGTCACATTATGATTTTTGTAGGTTGCTTGAGCAGTTCTTCTGTTGGTCTAACCGGGGCTCATTGACATGGTGGCATTTAGCTGGTGGATCAACTGGAAGCTGGGCTCAGCTGGGCAGGCTGGCATCACTTGTGATCTTTCATCCTCAAAGAAGCTGGACCTGGAATTGCTTCAGAACCAGTGCAACTGGGACCTGTTTGGCTTTGAATGAGAACTGAAAGAGAAAAGATGTAACCATATAGGCCTAGACTATGAAATAAGAGAGTGGCTCTCAAACTAACTTGAGTATGCTTCAAAATAGCCAGGGGGGCTTGAATAACTCCAGATTGATGCATTCTACCTTTAGTCAGGAAATCTGGACCAAAAGTAGGCATGTCTGTCAAGTTCCTGAGTGTGTCTCAATACTGTACAGACCTCTAAACAAGACATAAAATCTCCTCAAGTGAGGGCAGTGCTAGCAAATTGCATTTTCCTTTAGGACTGTGGCAGAAATGCTTTGTTTTGGCCCCCATTATAGCAGATGGAAAAGAGGACATCACATCTGACTCTTGGACTTTCCCCCCCTATAATTTATTTTTGTATCTACAATACCTACCTTGACATCCACATTGATCAGGAAATACACCTAACTGAGCCATATGTTATATTTTCACTCATGAGGACACTCCTATTACTTATATCGAATAATGGCTATAATAGGGTATTGAGAGGAATAAGGGAAAAAGTGTTAAATAGCACATGTACATGCATGCTGGGGGGTTCAGGAAGGTTTGATTATATAGGAGTTTCAAGATTCCTACATTGTTTGTTTGTGAACACCAGATACCTTTAATGGAAACTCTCTGCTAATACACATGGAAGCCTGACTCTTTCCTGAGAACTTATCCACTGTCTCTTGGTAAGCTGCCTCGCTGAGGAACCCAGTTTATGTAAGGAAATTCTGCCAGTGCAGGCACCACTTAGGGATCATGCTTGCTTCTCCCTTCTCTTAACTTCCCTCCATTACAGAAGTGGGGTCTGTCATTTCCCAGTTTGCTCCTTGGATTCATTTGTTTTTCATGAAAAGGCAGAAGCCAACTAGTTTCAACTCTCAGATGTTTAAAATATTTCATTTCAGGGATTTCCCATGGTGGCTCAGCGGTAACAAACCTGACTAGTACCCATGAGGATGGGGGTTTGATCCCTGGCCCCACTCAGTGTTGCCGTCAGCCATGGTGTAGGTCTCAGACATGGCTCGGATCCTGTGTTGCTGTGGCTGTGGTGTAGGCTGGCATCTGTGGCCCTAAAAAGACAAAAAAAAATAGTTTTTTAAAATTTTATTTCAACAAGAATTTCCCCCCAATCTGAAATATCAAATACTGAGCTTTGGGAAAGCTAGATTTCTGGCTATGGGCTGAAGGCCTTGGTTACTCCCCTGGGCTTTACACTCTATTGATCAGAGTTTGCTAGATCAAGCTATAGAAAAATTAATTACAGAACCAAGAGTTGCCAGGAGACATGACTAACTGCACATGGTGCACATAATGACCTGTTGTATTGTGGGTGGGAACAGAGAGAGAGTTTATTGTGATTCACGGTGCACCTTTGCCAATGGTCAGCATAGTTATATTTGGAGACTCATTTTCCCAAGATTCAGTTTTGTACTCAAATACCTTCTTCTTTAATATTCACACCCACACCAGTGCTTGGTGGATAAAGGAATGCATGTTAATCTTTTTTTGTTGGCTTTTCTTTTTAGGGCTGCACCTACAGCATAGGCATATGGAAGTTCCCAGGCTGGGAGTCGAACCCCGAGCTGCAGCTGCTGGCCTATGCAACAACCATAGCAATGCCAGATCCAAGCTGTGTCTGAGACCTACACCACAGTTCACAGCAATGCCGGATCCTTAACCCACTGAGCAAGAAGAGGGATTGAACCTAAGTCCTCATGGATACTAGTTGGGTTTGTAAACCACTGAGCCACGATGGGAACTCCTGCATGTTTGTCCTTCTTCCCTGGTAGAACTTTTTCTACCTTAATTAATCTTTATTTTTCCTTCTACAGTTTGACATGTGTATCATTACTGGTTTAACTGGAGGTATTTGTTCATTGGCATCTCTATTTTTGTCACTCCTGACTGAAAAAAAAATTTTTTTCCTGTAAAATGGGCTTGAAGATAAAGTTGCAAAGCATGCATTTGTGTCAAGTTTCTGTCACTCATTTACAGTATACTAAAATGTGAAATTATTTTCTCAAGATTTTCATTTTATTTAAGATTATTCTAGCCAGGTGATTTAGCAGTCATTTAAAAAATGCATAAGGCTAAATTGAATGTTGCAAATACTTTGGGGATGATAATTAGGTAACCATCTATGTGAGGTGAGATTAAAAACTTTAATCATAACATTTTCATCAACACTTTTGCTAGGTATGTTATGAACAACATACTCTAGTACTACACTCTGTGACATTTACCTTTACTACATTATTGTCTGCAAATAATATTCACAAATAAATTATGTAGTTGGTATATAGCAAATAATTCCTATTAAATATCATTGCTACAGATCAACTGGTTGGGAGTTATGCAATCTTCTAAAAGGTTCCAAATTACAAATTTGAGTTTCTCCATAGAAAAGTAGATCTTTACTCCAATGATCACCAAGTCTTTTTTTTTAAAATCAATACCTATTTTGTTACTTTTGCCAGATACAGCCATATCTTGACACACTTTACAAATACCTCACATTAATTCATTATATCTTGATTAGGACAAAAAGGAAAAACAAATTGATCAAAGACCTAGGTAACTGCCAATAAAACTGATCAGCGTACAGTAGATTAAGCATCCTCCACTGATAGAAAAGTAACAGCTGTTGTGCATTGAGTAGAAAGAGCCCAGGTTTCAGGATCAGAGAAACCTGGATTCATTTCTTTGTTCCTACAGATCCACGTACAAATGCGTGCTCTTACGAGACTGCCTTACTACTGAGCCTCAGTTCCTTTATCTGTACCATGGCAATAGCAATTTATTTATCATAGGTAAGAAATGACAATTGCATTTAGCTTGGAGCATGGCACATAAGCACTAAATGACTGGAAACTATTATCTTTATTATTGATCCAAACAAACATTGAGTTTCTCTGAGCATCATTTTATTCCCCTTTAATACAGAATTCATAACACCTGGTTGTTGGGTAGTTAGGGCGATTACTAATGCCTTATGAAAATCATCCACTTTAAACTTGGCACAATACAGGTACTCATTAATGGTAGCAACCATGTTGTTTTACTACTAGTATTTTAGTTGAACTTTATTCATTTAAGAGACATTTATTGAGTATCTGCTCCAAGTCATGATTTAGGTGCTGATAATAAAATGGTGAACCAGCCAGACAGATCTCTGCCTCAAGGAGATTAGCACTGAGTGGAAAATAGACATTAACATCTGGAAAAGAGGCCTGTTGACCTTAAGGTGGTGATGCAAGAGAGACCATGATAGAGTCAGGAATGAGTGAAAGCTGAGGAGATAGAAATGACTTTATACAAGAATTTAGCTTTTGGTAGAGCTGTACTCCATGACTACACTTTGACTTTAAGGCAGTGTTTCTGAATTGAGAGAGTCAGGCCCATGCTCAAATGTTTTACTCCCCACTATCCTCTTGCAAATCCCTAGCAACAGTCCTTTCCTCTTTTGTGATAATGAAAGGTAAACACTGGCAAAACTTGTGGGTTTGGCCACCATTTTATTATACTGTAGTGGGCAGTAGGTAGGAGGAGCAGAACTCCAACCATCCTTCACTAGGTGCTTTATTTTCCCATACCTACTAGTTCTTTGGGGGATCTTTAAAATTTTTTCTTTCATGTCATTTACTTAACCCTTGTTTATTGAAAGTAACAAACTATTAATGTTTATGATCAACCTAGTTTTTATGACTTTTTTATAATCAACCTATTGCTTATGATTGAATCTTCCCTCTCAAGGTTTCCTCCTAACTGGGAAAAAAATAAAACCTTGTTTTCTTTTCTGCCTCTGGTCAAATACCTCACAGTTAAATTTTCTCCACTGTAGAAGGCATCCCTGAGCCATTTTGTTTGCTTCAAGAGTTGTTTCACTTTTATTTTCCATAACAGTGTTTTGAAATCTGAGAGTGAGGAAAGTGGACAGGCAGAGTTATAAGCTAGGTCAGTTCCTTAAATCTCTCTCTGTCCTTTGCCCCTTTGTTTGAAATACTCAATATTGTGCTTCCTCATTGCTGCTACTGTGCTCTTTTTGTTCCAGTTGGAGAAGAGATATTCTGTAATTGGCTTAATTTTGTTATATTACTTTTGAAGCCATAGTTTACATTTAATATCTTAATGTAAGAGTCATATGATCGCAATAAAATTGACAGGCTGCTCTCAGTGCCCAGCCCCAATCCCTCTCAGTGGCAGGTACATTTTTTCCTTCAGCTTCTGTGAGTGCTTACTGCTCATAGTGACCCTTTTCTCTAGGGAATTCCTGTCTGCCACACAGAAGCCACCTCAAATTTACACTCCCAGGTAACCCAGAATGGACTCACTGCATGCCAGAAACTCACTCTTTTTCCTTAAGGTGGGGCTATTTCTATGGTACATTGCGTGTTCCTGAGCTCCCCCTGGGATCATGCTGAATCTCCTTGAAATCTAAGACCATAATCTTGTTCAGCAACTTCCTCTGTCCTGTTCTACTTCTCTGATCCAACCCCCCCCTTTTTCCCCTGAGAATATTTCCTCGATAATCACTTGCAAGAGAATGTCTATCATAGGGTCTACCTCTAGGACACCCAACCTAAAGCCACCAGCTAATACTTGGGGGTCATTCATGCTGCTGACTGCACTGGGTGTGTGATGTCTTTTACCCTGAAGAACAATCTTACAGGGTATGCAGTATTACCTCCCTTTTACAGGAGAGGAAACTGAGAGTTAGAATTCTATCTCCCAAAGATCATAGCAGTAATACATGACAAAACTGAAATTTGATGCAAAGGAGAATAGAAGTGAACAAGCAGTTCCTGCCCTCAAAATGATGTGTACCCCCAAATAGACGAAGAACTGCAATTTTAGACAGTCTTGATCCTAGTGTCACAAACACTTTGGCAGTAACTAGATTTATTGCAGGGACCGCTTCATAATGTACACAAATGTTGAATCACTGTTTTGTACACATGAAACTAATATACAAATAATATTGTATGTCAATTGTACTTCGACTAAAAATACTTGTATCATGAATCTATTTCTAGATCTCCTATTCAATTCCATTGATATATGTCTTTGTCCATTCACCAAACCCATGCTGTCTTAATTTCTGTCACATCATGGTAAATCCTGAATTTAGATATTTTAAGGAAAAAGGCATTTAAGAAGTATAAATGACAGAACTTGGTGAACTAGTAGATGTAGGACCAGAGAGTAGGAAGAAGGTGGAAACTGTCAAATGTGAAATATGCAGGACTGGCTGACAGGTTGGAAATTCTTGAAGAAGTGGATGTTGCAGTTTTGAGTTTAAAGGCAGTAAGGAAGCAGAATTATTTCTTCTGATGACCTCAGTCTTTTCCCTTAAGGCCTTCAAGTGAGTATATAAAGCTCAGGCATGTTATGGAGAGCAATCTGCTCTACTCAAATGTGTACTGACTTAAATGTTACCACATCTAAAAAAAATAACTTCAGGGAGATCCCGTCGTGCCTCAGTGGGTTAAGGACCCGATGTTGGCTCTGTAAGGATGCAGGTTTGATCCCTGGCCTTGCTCAGTGGGTTAAGGATCCAGCATTGCCACAGATAGATGTGTCTTAGATCTAGTGTTGCTGTGACTGAGGCATGGGTTGGCAGCTGCAGCTCCAATTTGACCCCTGGACTAGGAACTTCCAGATGCCACAGGTACAGCCCTAAAAAAAAAATTAATTAAAAAAAATCCTTCATAGTAACATCTAGGCTATTGTTCCTAGTTGGTCAAACATCTTGGAACTATAGCCTTATAAAGTTGGTATAAATTTACTTATCACAAATTTTCAAAAGGGATTTTTTTAGACTTCTGTTACCTAAGTACTTTTTTTTGAGTAATTGTAAATGATATGGCATTTTAAATTTCAGCATTCATGTTTTTTGTAGAATAGAAAAATATTTTCATATATTTTCTATGTTTGAAATGTTTATGTCCTGTAACCTTACTGACCACACTTACTGCTCTAATATTTTGTTGTTGTTATTTTGTTTTTGTTGTTTGTTTGCAAATAGGGGCAATTTTATATCTTCCTGTCCAAACTATATGCCATTCATTTCCTTTTCTTTCCATATTGCATTGGCTAGAATACCTGGGACTATTTGGAATAAGACTGGGGAGAATGGATAGCCTTGCCTTGTTCCCAGCTGCAGGAAGAAAGAATTCTTTCAACATTAATCTTAATGTTATAGGACTTTTTAAAATGAGATATAATTCATATACCATAAAATTTACTCATCTAGTGTGTAACATTATAATTTATTCACAGGGCTGTGCAATCATAACTACTATATAATTCTAGAGTATTTCATTACTCCAAAAGGGAACTTTGTGCCCCTTAGTAGTCACTCTTCATTCTGTCCTCCCTCAAAATCCTGGAAAATAGTAATCTACTTTCTCTATGGATTTGCATATTCTAAAAATTTCATATAAATGTAATTATGTAATAGGGAATTTTGCACCTAACTTTATTTACTTAGCATAATGTTTTCAAAAGTCATCTATATTGTAGCATGTGCTGGTATTTTATTGCTTTTTATGGATTCCAATGTATGGGTATGCCATTTTGCTCCTATTCATGATGTAATGCACATTTGGGTAGTGTCCTCTCTTTGTTTTATTAAGTCTTCTTTAAATATGTGGCAGAATTCTCCAGTGTAACGTCTGGGCCTGCCAATCTTTTTTGGGGGGATAGTTTTAAGTTATGAATTCAATATCCTTAATGTGTAGACAGTTGTTCAAATTATCTATTTTATTTCCATGAGTTGTGGTAGTTTTTACTTTTTGGCAGAATTAATCCATTTTATATAAGTTGTCAAATTTATGTTTTTGTGTTTTTATTATACGTGATATTTTTCAGTCTGTAGTGTTATCACTTGTTTCCTTCTTTATGTTTATAATTTGTGTCTGATGAATACTTTCACTGGATTCTGGATTGAAAATTCTTTTCTCTCAGTACTTAAAATTTTATGCAGCATCTTCCTAGCCTACATGGTTTCTGGTGAGAAATGCACTATCATTCAAATGGTTTTTCCTCTATACTTGTAGTATGATTTTTCTCTGACTGCTTCAAAATTCTTTGTCTCACATTTTTTTAGAAGGTTCACTAAATGTGAATTTATTATGATTTATCCCATTTGACATTTTCTCACCTTCTTGATTCCGTAGGCTTATTTATCTTTTGCCAAATTTGGAATCTCTTAATCTACCCTTTTTTGTTTCTACTTCCAGGTTTCTGATGACATGAATATTATGTCTTTTGTTGTGGTTCTTTAATTTTCCGTTGTTCATATTGATTGATTTGTATTGTCCCATATTTATGTTCAATGATTCTTTTATCTGTTTCCCTCATTCTGCTGTTGAATCTATTCATTATTTAAAATTACTTTTTAATATGATTTTAAATTTTATAGTCCATATATAGTTACTCAAAATAGTGGCTATATTCCCTGTGTTATACAGTACATCCTTTGAGCCTATCTTACACCCCAAAATTTGTATGTTCCATTCCCCCACTGCTATATTGCCCTTCTACCGCTGGTAACTACAAGTTTGTTCTCTGTATCTGTGAGTGTGCTTCATTTTTGTTATAACCACTAGTTTATTTTTTTTTACATTCCATGTATAAGTGATATCATAGTATTTGCCTTTCTCTGATTTACTTCACTTAGCATAATGCCCTCCCAAGTCCATCCATGTTGCTACAAATGGAATAATTTCATTCTTTTTATGGCTGAATAGTATTTTCATTGTGTGTGTGCGTATATGTATACATATTCCACATGTTTTTTAATCCATTTATCTGTTGATGGACACTTAGGTAGGTTGCTTATTTATTTATTTTAGTTCTTTTAGTTCTTTTGCAAGATTTGTCTTCCTAGGTTACCTCTTTCCTGGTCCTTTGGTTACAAAGAGCAGAATTTTGTTTGAGCTCTTATTATCTGTGCCTGTCATCATTTCCACAATGCTGTATTCTTCAGCTGCATGTCTAGGATATATGATGAAGAAAAACAAGGAAACCTAGGAACTCACCATTATATTGTACCTTGCATCCTGAGCTCCCTAGATAGTCTAAATTTTTCTTTCAAAATGTTATATTTGTTTTACATATAATACCCAGCATTATTAGGTTTTATGTTGTATTTAGCAGAAGAAAGAGGGAAAAAATGTATCTATTTATTCCATCTTCCACAGGAGGGAGTGACTTTTATATACATTTTTAAATTTAATTTTGACAACAATTTCAAGTTAACAATTCACATAACAATTACGTAGATGAGAAATTGAGACTCAGTATTTAAATAAGTTTGTTGCAATTGTTAAGTCACTGACATTTTTATGCACCCTTTGCCGAGACACCTATCATTATTTTATTTTAGGATCTTAACTTCTACAGTACACATTTTCTTCATATTAAGACTGTGTCAGGTCTCTTGGTATCTCATATATTGCTTAGTGGTCCTAGGAATATATTAAATATTTAACAGATACTTGCTGAAAAAACACGAGAATGCATTCTTACCCCTTTGTCATTAGTTTTCATTAATTTTATAGATCATTTTGTTCTGGATTATTGGTAAAACTTTACTTTTATAGCTTACACATAGCCTGATCATTACATGTGGTTTGGAAGCTATTACCAGGGCACTCAAGTGGCCCCACTATGGAAAGTACTGCCTATTTTAAAACTGGATGTCTATGCAGTTCAGAGTCCCTTTGAAATTTTGTAGATCTGCAAATCAGGGCAGACCTGAAATGGTACTTTTGGAAGTAAAGATTTGTGAGCCTCTTCTTGGTTTGCAGCAACTCAATTCAGCTTCACCCATCACCTTGAGGTCAGCCCTTCAACAATCACAGGCACTAATAACATCTTCTTCCTTTCATTGATTTTTCAAACTGAATGCAGAGCCTTCCTCCGACCGGCATATGCTATTGTGCCAGGCTGCAGTTCTTCCTAGCCCCCTCTATTGCCCTGTGTGATGCTTCTCAAATCCCTAATTACCCTTCGGGATACTGCTATGGCAGCTAATGACAGGAATTTTCAGGCTCAGGTTGCCATGATTCTTCAGCAGCTGCATATTCCTCCACTGATACTATGTCAGTCTCAACATATGTTCACTGTTACAATTGTTTCTAGCACCAGTATCTTTCATTTTCTCTCTATTATGCTTTCAGTATTTTACTTGAACTTACTTCAGAATGGGAATTCAATCAGTATGAATTAACACATTAACATTCCTTAAGCTTGAAAACATTTTGATTAAATACTTAAAAGTGGACGTCAATTCAGATTGAACAAGTATGGCCTATTTTGTCAAACTATGAAAAACAGGTCTGTTGATTTTTGTGAGTCACAAGGAACACACTCTACAGAACTGAAAAATTATGTTCAGAATGATGGAGCAAGATAAAATGGAGCTTTGACTTATCATGATAAATGGTCCTGAAAGTGGCCTAATCTTACCAGTTGGAGGACCAGTTAACAAATTCCCAGGTTCACTCTCTCCTACCCTACGGGGATATGAACTTTTTATTTATTTATTTATTTATTTATTTATTTAATTTACTTATTTATGCATGCCACACCTGCAGCATATAGAAGTTCCCAGGCTGTGGGTTGAATTAGATCTGCAGCTTTCACAGCAACAACAGATCTCGGCCACATCTTCGACCTATACCACAACTCACGGCAATACCAGATCCTAAATCCACTGAGCAAGGCCAGGAACTGAACCTGCATCCTCATGGATACTAGTCAGGTTCCCAACCTGCTAAGCTACAACAGGAACTCCTAAACCATAATTACAATAAATGTTAAGGTACTGTGAAAAATGTTTTACATGGATTATTTTATTTAATCCTCATATGAACTCTATGATGTAAATACTATTATTAAATCCCATCCCAAATTAAAGAAACTCATACTCAGAATAAGTATGATGTAAGAACTTATCTAGATAGTAAAGGACCTACCCAGGAGTCAATACAAAGTCCATCTAACTTAACTTCTAAGCCCTTGCTATTCAAGTATATATTGTACCACCTCGCATCAGCCTGAGTACATTGTTATTTGCTTTGCCTCAGTCACAACGTCTTCAGGACTGTGCTGATATCAAAGCATCGAGAGGATGTAAGCAGTAGTAGGAAGAGCATGACAGCAGATTTTCTCACTAGTTACAAGATATATAGTATCTTTTTTAAATGACCATATAAATTAATTTTGCAGGTATTCTAAATTAATAATTTAGTGTTCAAGAATTTGAAGCACTGTGTGCATTGGACTGGTGCCTAGTGCTATAGTATTAGTAAGTCATTCTTTTTTTAAAAAAAATTGTAGTTGATTTACAACATTGTATTAATTGCTGTTGTACAGCAAAGTGACTTAGTTATACATATATATACTTTTTCATATTTTTTTCCATTATGGTTTATAACAGGATAGTGGATAGATTTCCCTGTGCTGTACAGTAGGGCCTTGTTGTTGATCCATCCTATATATGATAGTTTGCATCTGTTAATTCCAAACTCCTAATCCTTCCCTTCTCCATTCTCCCCTCCCCCTTGAAAACCACAAATCTGTTCTCTATATCTGAGTCTGTGGTAGCTATGTTCATTTGTGTCATATTTTAAATCCCACATACAAGTGACATCATATGATACTTGTCTCTTTCTGACTTCACTTAGTATAATCCCTATGTCCATCCATGTTGCTGCAAATGGTATTATTTTCTTTTTTATGGCTGAGTAGTATTTCATTGTATATATGTACTACATCTTAATCCATTCATCTGTTGATGGACATTTAGGCTGTTTCCATGTCTTGGCTAATATAAATAATGCTGCAATGAACACTGGGGCACATGTATCTTTTCAAATTATGGTTTTCTCCAGATATATGGCCAGAGTGAGATTGCCAGATCATATGGTAGTTCTATATTTAGTTTTCTGAGGAACCTGCATGCTTTTTTCTTATTGGTTGTGCAAATTTCCATTCCTGCCAACAGTGTAGGAGTATTTCCTTTTCTCCAAACTCTCTCCAGCATTTTTTATTTGTAGACTTTTTAATGATGGCCATTCTGATGAGTATGAGGTGGTACTTCATAATAGGTTCAATTTACATTTCTCCAATAATTCGTGATGTTGAACATCTTTTCATGTGCTTGTTGGCCATTTGTATATTTTCTTTTTTTTTTTTTTGTCTTTTTGCTATTTCTTGGGCCACTCCTGCGGCATATGGAGGTTCCCAGGCTAGGGGTTGAATCGGAGCTATAGCCACCGGCCTACGCCAGAGCCACAGCAATGCAGGATCCGAGCCGCATCTGCAACCTACACCACAGCTCACGGCAACGCCGGAACCTTAACCCACTGAGCAAGGGCAGGGACCGAACCCGCAACCTCATGGTTCCTAGTCGGATTCGTTAACCACTGCGCCACGACAGGAACTCCCATTTGTATATTTTCTTTGGAGAAATGTCTACTTAGGTCTTCTGCCCATTTTTTAATTGGATTTTGTTGTTGTTGTTGTTGTTGTTGTTGAGTTGTATGAGGTGTTTGTATATTTTTCAAAATAAGCTCTTATTGATCACATCATTTGCAAATATTTTCTCCCAGTCCATAGGTTGCCTTTTCATTTTGTTTTTGGTTTCCTTTGCTGTGCAAAACTTGTAAGTTTGATTAGGTCCCATTTGTTTATTTTTGCTTTAATTTCTACTGCTTTGGGAGACTGACCTAAGAAAACATTGGTACAGTTTTTGTCAGATAATGTTTTGCCTATGTTCTCTTCTAGGAGTTTTATGGTCTCCTGTCTTATATTTATACAAAGTCTATCTTTGCAGCACACTGATAGACTGTGAGAAACTAAAACAGGGGAAGTATATCCTAGAAAATATGCCCTACTGAACTAACTGCATCTATATTCTTGTCGGTTTGAGACTCTTCATATTCACTATATCTACTTCCCTAAAATCCTTAGTTATCTTCTGCTTTCTAACATGACAACTAAGTAATCTAACTAACTACTTGCTTTGTCTGGGTCAGTGGCACTTGCATCCTAATGGATAAAGGCAGTCCTCATTCAAGCATCATTTTACTAATTTCAGTTGCTATGGAAGGCTAGTGGCAGAAAAATTGGGGGCAGAACCTGAAAATTATATCCTTTATTCCTGCCAGTCTTTGCTATTCTTTGGACAGGGCCTGTTGACAGTTCAGAATGATTTAGGCAATATTTGAATTTATAGCTTCAAAATGAAGATTCATTTCAGGGCTTTGTCTAAGAGAGGTAAATAATGTGAAGTTCCTGACCAGTGGTCCTTTATTCCTCCATTTTTGACTCTTAGACATAACATATATAGATCAACACAAGTACAGGTACTGTATATCCTAGTAATTTTTTATTATTTATGGAAATTAGGTAAATTAACAAAGAAAACAAGTATAACATGGTGTACAGACTTCCTTTGAAACAAAAGGTTCAATTTTCTCTTCCTACGTTTCTTATCAGGATGGTTAAAATTTCTCTGAATGGATAGACTTTCTGCTCTTCAATTTTCTCTTCCTACTCACTAGTGAGGACCATAATAAGTCCTCTAAGTAGTCAAAAGGCAGCCATGGAGAACGAGGGAGCACCCAATCTGAATTACTGGTCTTAAGCTAATTAAGTATTGACTATGCATTTTCTCTGATCTTTTAATTACCACTTTTATTTCAGAACTTTCTTATAATTTTATATTTTTGCATCACCAAATAATAATCATGGGAGAATTGTTCTTTATCCCTATTTAAAGTCCTATTATATATGATGATGTTATTAGTAAATGCGATACTGTTTCACTAAACATAGCCTTTTAAATCCCATGTTCAAAAGAAGTTAGTACTTCATCTTTTTTTTTTTTAACCTGTTTTATTTTGCAGGGTATGTCATAAGATAGTATTGATGCTTTTGATCTTACTGTCTAGGGATCTGCTGCAAAGGCCCAAGTGAAAGAGTTGGGGGAAAAGGCATAGAACATTAGAGACTCAGAATTTCAAAAAAAGAGGAACATTAGCTTTACATATTTATAAATAGATATATAAGTTCACATCTGATGATTTTTAACTTTTACTTTTGAGAGCATCTAACAGCTAATTCAAATTCTTAGTTTTCATTCTGTTCAGAAGAATTGAAGAACATGAATTTTGAGGCTATATATTAAGCAGATATTTACTATAAACCTATGTGAAACTGTTTTCAGGACACACTGCCGTTCTTACATGAGGGAATTCTAGGTCTCTTTCCTACCAAATAATATGAGCTGAGTTAAGTATGCAGAGTTGAGCAGCAAGTAACTTTTTTTTTTTTTACAAAAAATAATGGTTGTCTTGAATAAAGAGGCTGACATCAGCAACACAGGGGGAGTACAAATATTCAACCTATAGCACATCCTAATTATTAATTGATAAAATGAGTAAACAAAATCAACACTGTTATTTTGGAAACTTCAATACTGAAGTCAAATTCTCATAATTCCACCTTTTCTTTTATTCCTTTCTAACAAACTTTTGGACATATAGTCATCAAAATAAAGGAGAGACTTTAAATAACTATGGAGAATTGGGGATTACTAAAGTGGCTTATTCTATAGCTATCCTTAGATAAATATAAAAGTTATGGGAAACTTGCATGGATCATTTCTTATTAAATTCTCTACTATATTCTTTAATGTTTATCTTTAACACAGTGAGCAAGATTTACAGCAAGATTGCACAGTCTTATAATTGGACTAGATTTGAATATAAAGTAACAGTTTTGTATTCATACAGTTCAAGTCCCAAGTGTGGGATTTAATAAGACTGTTTTTTAAGGGAAAAGCATCTATGTTGTTTTATTGCTAAAATGAGAAAAATTGCAGAAAATGATTTGTCTTACTTGCTTTTGGGGCTGGAGAACTCGATCAAATGTTTTACTTCTTGTACAGATGAAAATATAGCCTGTCCTCATTTTAAAAAAATGCATAAAGAAAAGTTATCTTCCAGAGGTTGGGATGGATTTAATATTTTAATATTCTTTGAAAGAAACATTAATTTCCTGGGGATATTTTTATGCACCCACCTGGTTCGCTGGCTGAAATCTCTAATGTTTAATTATTTTCTGCTTTCTCAACCAAGATAATACTTTTTAAGCTACTTTTGCTTTGTTTCTAATAAGAATGCAATATGGAATCTGTGGGTACATTGTCTATAATAGTATCAATGAATGTAGTGCTTAGATCTGTAAGAATTATCATGGGATGTTTAATGTATATGGTTTGAATTATACAGTTTCTTTGAATATAAAGACCCACAAAAATGCACTCTTTCACTTTTTTTTTCAAATTTACTGTTTTTAACTGAAGTAGTTGATTTACAATAGTTTCAGGTGTACAGCATAGTGATTTGGGTTTTCTTCCACTTTATATTTTATTATAGGTCATTATAAGATATTGGGATTATTAATTTTGTTAATTTTTCAAAGAACCAGCTTTTAATTTGATATTTTCTATTGTGTTTTTCATCTCTATTTCATTTATTTCTGCTCTGATCTTTATGATTTCTTTCCTTCTACTCACTTTAGGTTTTTTTATCCTTCTTTCTCTTGCTTCTTTAGGTGTAAGGTTGGGTTGTTTGAGATTTTTCTTGTTTTCTGAGGTAAGGTTGTATTGCTATAGACTTACCTCTTAGAACTGCTTTTGCTGTATCCCATAGGTTTTGGATCATTGTGTTTTCATTTTCATTTTTCTCTGGGTATTTTTTTAATTTCTCATTTTGATTTCTTCAGTACTTCATTTGTTGTTTAGTAGCATATTATTTAGCCTCCAGGTTTTTCTATTTTTTGCAGTTGTTTTCTTGTAGTTTATTTCTAGTGTTGTAGTTGGAAAAGATGCTTGATATGATTTCAATTTTCTTAAGTTTACTGAGGCTTGATATGTGGCCTATAATGTGATCAATCCTGTATTTATCCCAAGGATGCAAAGATTCTTCAATATTGGAAAATCAACCAGTGTGATACACCACATTAATAAACTGAAGAATAAAAACCATATGATCATATCAATAGATGCAGAAAAAGCTTTTGACAAAATCCAACACCCATGTATGATAAAAAAAAAAAAACTCCAGACAGTGGATATAGAAGGAACATACATCAACATAATAAAGACCATATATGACAAACTCACAGCTAGCATCATTCTGAACAGTGAAAAGCAGAAAGAATTTCCACTAAGATCAGCAACAAGACAAGGATATCCACTCTCATGACTTTTATTCAACATGGTTTTTGGAAGTCCTGGTCACAGAAATCAGAGAAGAAAAAGAAATAAAAGGAATCAAAATTAGAAAAGAAGTAAAACTGTCACTGTTTATAGATGACATGATACTATATATAGAAAATACTAAAGATGCTACCAGAAAACTATTAAAGCTCATCAATGAATTCAGCAAAGTCACAGGATACCAAAAAAAAATCAATACACAGAAATCTCTTGCATTCCCATACACTAACAATGAAAGATCAGAAACATAAATGAAGGAATCAATTTGATTTTCTATCACAACAAAAATAATAAAATATCTAGGAATAAACCCTTATAAGGAAGCAAAATACCTGTTCTCTGAAAACTATTAGACATTGATGAAAGAATTTGAAGAGGACAGAAACAGATAGAAACATAGACAATGTTCTTAGATTGAAAGAATCAATATTGTCAAAATGACCATAATACCCAAGGAAATCTACAGATTCAATGCAAACCCTATCAAATTACCAATGGCATTTTTCACAGAACTAGAACAAAACTTTTTAAACTTGTATGGAAACACAAAAGACCCTGAATACTCTAAGAAATACTGAGAAAGAAAAATGGAGCTGGAGGAAGCAGGCTCCCTGACTTTAGACTATACTACAAATCTATAGTCATCAAAAGTATGGTACTGGCACAAAAACAGAAATATAGATCAATGGAACATGATAGGAAACCCAGAAATAAACTCATACACCTATGGTCACCTAATCTATGATAACAAAGGAGGCAAAAATATACAATGGAGAAAAGACAGTCTGTTCAATAAAGTGATGCTAGGAAAACTGGATGGCTACATGTAAAAGAATTAAATTAGACCACTAACATCATACATAAAAATAAAATGGATTAAAGACTTAAATATAAGACTGGATAATATGAAACTCTTAGAAAAAAAACAGCCAGAATACTCTCTGATATAAACCGCAAAAATATCTCTTCAGATCTACCTCCTAGAATAATGAAAATAAAAACAAAAATAAATGGGACCTAATTAAACTTAAAAGTTTTGCACAGCAAAAGAAATCATAAACAAAACAAAAAGATAACCAAGCCATAGAATGGGAGAAAATCTTTGCAAATGAAGCAACTGACAAGGGATTAAACTCCAAAATACACAAACAAGTAATGAAGTTTAATATCAAAAAAAAAAAAAAAAGTCAAAAACTGGGCCGAAGACCAAAACAGACATTTCCCCAAAGAACACAGATGGCAAAAAAAAAAAAAGAAAGAAAAGATGAAAAGATGCTCAACATCAGTAATTATTAGAGAAATGCATATCAAAACTATAGTGAGGTGTCACTTCACACCAGTCAGAATGGCCATCATCAAAAAGTCTATAAACAGAACAATGTAAATCAACTATAACAATTTTTCTAAGTTTTAAAGAAGTCTATAAACATTAAATGCTGGAGATAGTGTAGAGAAAAGGGAACCTTCCTACACCATTTGTTCGAATGTACATTGGTACAACTGCTATGGAAAACAGTATAGAGATTCTTCAAAAAACTAAAAATAGAACTAACATATGATCCAGCAATCCCACTACTAGGCATCTCTCTCACTTTGAAAAGATGCATGTGTCCCGATATTCATTTCAGCATTATTAACAATAGCCAAGACAGCAAAGCAACCTAAATGTCCACTGACAGAGGAATGGATAAAGAAGAATGGAGTATTACTCGGCCATAAAAAGAATGAAATAATGCCATCTGCAGCAACATGGATATACCTATGGATTATCATACTAAGTGAAATAAGTCAGACAGAGAAAGGCAAACATCATATGATATCACTTACAATGTGGAATCTAAAGAAAAGGATACAAATGAAGTTATTTGCAGAACAGACTCATAGAATTTGAAAACAAACTTATGGTTATCAAAGGGACATGTGAGGGGAGTGACAGATTGGGAGTTGCACACTGTGATGTATGGAATGGTTGGCCAACAGGGACCTGCTCAATAGCACAGGGACCTCTACCTAATATTCTGTTATCATTTACATGGGAAAATAATCTGAAAAAGAATGGATGTGTGTATATGAATCACTTTGTTTTACAGCAGAAATTTTCACAACATTGTAAACCAATTAAATATCAATATGACCTTTAAAAAAAGATATTGGGGGAGTTTCCATCATGGCTCAGTGGTAACGAACCCAACTAGTATCCATGAGGACATAGGTTCAATCCCTGTCCTTGCTCCGTGGGTTATGGATCCAGCATTGGTGAGCTGTGGTGTGGTTCACAGATAAGGATTGAATCCTGTGTGGCTGTGCATAGGCCAGCATCTGAAGCTCCAATTTAACCCCTAGCCTGGGAATCCCTAGCCTTCCATATTCTGTGGATGCCACCCTAAAAAGACCCCCAAAAAACAAGATATTGGGTATTAATTCCCTGTGTTATTCAATCATCTTTGTTGCTTATCTATTTTCTACTATATGACATAATTTATGTCTGGAATCAAATAATACAAATGAATCTATATGCACTCTTCCACCTTTTCCCCACACTTTTTTTTTTTTTTGCTTTTTTTAGGGCTGCACTTAGGGCATATTGAAGTTTCCAGGCTAGGGGTTGAATCAGAGCTATAGCTGCCAGCCTACACCATAGCCACATGGGATGTGAGCTGTATCTGTGACCTACACCACAGCTCATGGCAATGCAGGATCCATAACCCACTAAGTGAAGCCAGGGATCCAACCTGAATCCTCATGGGTACTAGCCAGGTTCATTACCTGCTGAGACACAATAAGAACTCCTTTCTTGAAATTTTAACCCCACAGTTCATTAGAGGAAGATCCAATTTTCTTAACCCCCTTTCTCTGAACATGTCTAGTTACATTCAAAATATCTGAAGATATAATTCCTGTTTCAAGTTTTTTTTCTCTCTCTTAAATGGTCATACCTACAGCATACAGAAGTTCCTGGGCTAGGGGTCAAATTGGATCTGCAGCTGCAGGCCTACACCACAGCATCACTGGATCCGAGCTGCATCTGTGACCTTCCACCTCTATCTGTGGAAATGCCAATTCCTTTTTTTTTTTTATTTTATTGCCCCACTGTACAGCAAGGGGGTCAAGTTATCCTTACATATATATACATTACATTTTTTCCCCCACCCTTTGTTCTGTTGCAACATGAGTATCTAGACATAGTTCTCAATGCTACTCAGCAGGATCTCCTTGTAAATCTATTCTAAGTTGTGTCTAATAACCCCAAGCTCCTGATCCCTCCCACTCCCTCCCTCTCCCATCAGGCAGCCACAAGTCTGTTTTTCAAGTCCATGATTTTCTTTTCTGTGGAGATGTTCATTTGTGCTGGATATTAGATTCCAGTTATAAGTGATAACATATGGTATTTGTCTTTGTCTTTCTGGCTCATTTAACTCAGTATGAGATTCTCTAGCTCCATCCATGTTGCTGCAAATGGCATTATGTCATTCTTTTTTTATGGCTGAGTAGTATTCCATTGTGTGTATATATACCACATCTTCTTAATCCATTCATCTGTTGATGGACATTTGGGTTGTTTCCATGTCTTGGCTATTGTGAATAGGGCTGCAATGAACATGCGGGTGCACGTGTCTCTTTTAAGTAGAGTTTTGTCCGGATAGATGCCCAAGAGTGGGATTGCAGGGTCATAGGGAAGTTCTATGTATAGATTTCTAAGGTATCTCCAAACTGTTCTCCATAGTGGCTGTACCAGTTTATATTCCCACCAAAAGTGCAGGAGGGTTCCCTTTTCTCCACAGCCCCTCCAACATTTGTTATTTGTGGACTGATTAATGATGGCCATTCTGACTGGTGTGAGGTGGTATCTCATGGTAGTTTTGATTTGCATTTCTCTTATAACCAGTGATGTTGAGCATTTTTTCATGTGTTTGCTGGCCATCTATACATATTCCTTGGAGAACAGTCTATTCAGGTCTTTTGCCAATTTTTCCGTTGGTCGATTGGCTTTTTTGCTGTTGAGTTGTATAAGTTGCTTATATATTCTAGAGATTAAGCCCTTGTCGGTTGCATCATTTGAAACTATTTTCTCCCATTCTGTAAGTTGTCTTTTTGTTTTCTTTTGGGTTTCCTTTGCTGTGCAAAAGCTTGTCAGTTTGATTAGGTCCCATGGTTTGTTTTTGCTCTAATTTCTGGTGCTTTGGGAGACTGACCTGAGAAAATATTCTGATGTTGATGTCAGAGAATGTTTTGCCAGTGTTCTCTTCCAGGATTTTGATGGTGTCTTGTCTTATATTTAAGTCTTTCACCCATTTTGAGTTTATTTTCATGCATGGTGTGAGGGTGTGTTCTAGTTTCATTGCTTTGCATGCAGCTGTCCAGGTTTCCCAACAATTCTTGCTGAAAAGACTGTCTTTTTCCCATTTTATATTCTTGCCTCCTTTGTCAAAGATTAATTGACCATAGGTGTCTGGGTTTGTTTCTGGGTTGTCTGTTCTGTTCCATTGGTCTGCCTGTCTGTTTTGGTACCAGTACCACACTGTCTTGATAACTGTGACTTCATAATATTGCCTGATGTCTGGGAGAGTTATGCCTTCTGCTTGGTTTTTGTTTCTCAGGATTGCTGTGGCGATTCTGGGTCTGTTGTTGTTCCATATAAATGTTTGGATTGTTTGTTCTAGTTCTGTGAAAAATGTCATGGGTAATTTGATAGGGATTGCATTGAATCTGTAGATTGCTTTGGGTAGTATGGCCAAAATGCCAAATCCTTAACCCACTGATTGAGGCCAAGGATCAAACCCACATCCTCAGGGGTACTACCTCAGGTCCTTAACCCACCAAGCCACAATAGGAACTCCCTGGTACAAGTTTTTACTTTTACTTTGTCTTCATCTTAAACATGGTAAAATTTTGACTGGTAAATATCTAGTAAAGATGTTAGAATAAAAAATTCTGTTTTCAGTTCTGCAGATAAGTCCCTCTGCCTTTTCTTAGAAGATAATCTCCTTGATGATAGGAAGCATGTTGTTTTCTTTAGGGCTTGACCTAGCACAGATAGGATTTCAGTGATTGATTTAGTGTTGTTATTGAGGCTTTATATTTCATATACCACTTATATGTGGAATCTGAACTACAAACAAACTAGTGAATATAAGAAAGTACAACAAACTAGTGAATATAAGAAAACAGACTCACAATATCTAAGGAAGTTCTGAGCCAATATTTCACACCCAAGATTAAAGGAATTCATAAAATATTAGAGATGCAAGGGCCATCAACTTTTACATAGTAAAGATTTTCCCTACATTGCAAGTAAGAAAACACAAACCCAGAGAGTTTAAGTGACTTATGCAAGGTCACACAGCAAGTTAGTAAGTTTCCTCACTTCAAGTCCAAAGATTTCAGTGAATTACAAATGAATTGCTTTCCTGTAAGGCTTACTTTCAATTAAAGCAATGGTAATAAAAAAATCAAATGCTCTCACTTAGTACTCTAAAAATTAATTTTTAATAGTCTTATTCAGAATATATTTATATTAGGTTTCATATCTGCAATGGATGATATTTTCAAATTAGACCTTTGTTTAAGATGAGGAAGGTTTATATTATGAAAAGAAATATTCTGAACTTTAAAAGTTAAAAAAATACATAATGAAAAGCCAAAAGCCACCATGGCATTAATTGGTACACTGTACTTTGTTGGAGCAATACTGAATATGTTAGGGAAAGATATATTTTTCCCCATGAGAATTCATAAACTATTATGCAAATTTATTTTATAGCATTTGAAGAAAAACACAATTTAAGACACAATACAGTGTACTGTTCAAAAGTAGTAAAAAATAAACAAATTTACCACTAACCCAAGGACAAGAATCATATGAAATATTTATAAATCACATTTTGTAACCTTTAATAATATCAAACCAAATCCGGTGGCTTTAAATTAGATTTCACTCCAGTTCTCTGCTTTGCAAACAAAGCTAGATCTAGCCAGCCTTTACTATCAAGAGCACTTTTAAATAACTATGCTCCTTATAAAATGCCTTCTTCAGAGAGGAACCTTGTTTCACGTTGTCTATAATAGACTAGATGACCTGCAATGCTATTTTCTTTCTCTTAACTACATCAGATTGTTTTGATTTATATTTCTCTCATAAAATATTATTATCAAGCAAAACAAAGTGCAAAACCCTTGATTCTCCTTTTACAAGCAAGAGGAAATCTAGCTTTTAGACTGTAAATGGTTAGGCAATTTGACTTCCTTTTCCTTCTATTTTTCTTTCTTGTTTTTGCTCCTTTTACCTTAGGAATATTCCTAAATGGCTATTCAATCTGCGTTTTTTCACTTGGTCTCTTGCCTTGACAATGACAGTCTGAAACAGGCTGTGCTCTGAGTTATGGAAAAATTTCCAAAGAGATTTCACCTGGTGGAGGCCCCTAGCAGTCTGACTCTCTTCAATTAAAATTAAAAAAAAAAAATTAGAGAGTGACCTTGCAGGACAAAATTATTATCTATATTCAGAGCTACATTTTGGATTTGAACTCCAAAGATGTCCCTGAATTCTTTCGTATTTAAGTACTTGCAATTTTAGATAAATAGATTGGCAAGGAAGATGGGCCAACAAAGGAACAACTTCCTCCCTTAGTAGTTAGTAGCAAATTATTAGTTTTTAAAGAAAATTGCCCCCTTTACCCTGCTTTAAAATACGCAGTCTGTTTATAAGCACATTTTGTCTTTAATGCCATGTAGTATCATGTATGTTATTTGTTTGTTTCTTTCCATTGATTCCAAAGCACAGCAACCAAGGTCACTTTAAAAGGAATGATGCTTACATTTGAATATTCTCTATTTACTCATAGTCCCAAATTACCATTCTATGTCCTAGATAAAGCACACTGGTGTTACCAAGTGGAATTGCCTAGTACTGTTATTTTAGCAAAAATCAATATTATGTTTCACAGAAATCACAATATACAGAGCCAAATACATCTATATCTGCATATAGATAAAATAGAATGGATCATTGCCAGAGGAGGGCAACTAAATAGGGAGCCTACCGGAAATCATATTCCAGAGGAGGGCAACTAAATAGGGAGCCTACCGGAAATCATATTCCAGGTAGTTGAAGTGAGTGAAGTGGCTTAACCTGAGGATGGGAAAACCTGATCTGTATATTTAAGAGACTGACATGTCCCTATTGTGCTAAGGAGGCAACTATGATCAGTAGGTTTAAAATCTGAAGAGCTTGCATATATAAGAACACCCCAAAGGTAAAATCAGTGTGGTGGATTGGAAAGAGTCCAGGTCTAGAGTGTCGCAGCCTCCACTTAGAGTACTGTTTCTTACTCATTCTGTGAATGGGCAAATGGTTAACTCATCCCTCTGCACCTTATTTTCCTCATCTGGCAAATGGAAGTTTTGAAATCAATGCCACCTGAGTGTGGGAAGATGCATCCCAATCACTTGCATAAAGCAACGAACCGAGAGCCAAGCATTAAGTAAGCAAGTAGTCAGTGTCTGAGTGTCCATGAGTAAAGGGAGGAAAGAGGGCTTTTCTGGGCTGAGTAGGAACTAAGCATATGCCAAAGGAAAGATATCCTGTAATACTCTCAGTGAAGCCAAGTTGGAGACCTAGGAATCAAATCATGACATCAAATCAAAGAGCCAAGAGGCTAGAAAAGCTCTCTCAATAAAGATCCTGTAAATGAGGACAGGCAAGATGAAACACATAGTTTGAATGAGTAAGAGGTTAGAGCCTAGTGAGACTGTGGATCGCTGGTACCCACAGTAGAAGGGACATTTTACAGGACCTCTGTACTACAGCAGTGGTTGGGGAAAACCTCTTTTGAGAGCCAAGTTTGCTGACACACTCTATCGATGCTATTATTAACACTTTGAAAATGGTTCTTCATATTAGTAGAAATGGGTAGACATTTGTGTAGGAGAATTTGCTCAAATATAAGGGACTAGTTTACTGATATGGATTGACCCATCCAATATTCAAAGTCAGATCAAACCTACTTATGAAAAGGTTCCTTATCATATGAAACCCTACTCTGGTGCAATAAATCTTCTAGTAACTCTGGGTAAAATTTTGTGTTTCAGTCCGAATTTAATACATAATGGGCTCACCTTTGCTTTGTTCACGCTAATTTCTCAATTCTCTTGGCATATTTCTATCTCTATGATTTTTTTTTTTTTCATACAATGGGTCATCTACATTAAAGCTTATACCAAGCACCAAGGCTGAACTCAAATCCTGCTTTTGATACAATTTCCTCTGGACTGTTGGGAAACTTGTTTAAAATAGTTCTTAATTATTCATATGCTGTATTTTGATATGTATAACATCACTTTCTTGAAATACTACATAAGGCTTCTAATGATCAGAGACTCAGAATCTATATATCCTTGTCCTCTGCCCCCATTTCTCCATATTATAGCAGAATGTGATACATTCTCAATAAATATTTATCATACTGAATTTAATAAATAAGCAGATATTATGTTCTTTTTTTGTTGTTTAAAGATCAGAAATATAAAGCTTGGGGAGGTTTAGTGGCATGCCCAAGTCACACCAAATTGTTAATTTGCCTATGGCTTATACACTTGGCTGTAGGCACTCTCTGGGACCCATATATGTGAGTAACATTAGGAGACCAACCCTAATGCTGCTGCTTTTAGCCCTGTGCCACTTTCTTTCTTTCTGTAAATGGGCAGAGTTAATAAATACTACTTTATTAAACTAGATGATGCATTACTGCCAGAAGAAAGAGAAGTTTTTCTGGGGCCATTTAATTTATTTGAAGAGAACCTTTGCTTTTCCCCTAGCAGTATGTGCTTGGCTACTGCAATTATCATAACTTAAGGAAAAGGTAAAAGGATGTTTGACTGATCAAGTGGCAAGTTTACTATTAATTTCACAGTCATCTAACCCTCAATATCAGAGTTATGAGCTTCTCTGGCATTCTACTGGATGAGATCCTTGTGTACATGGGTTCTATGCTTCAGTTTCTCCATCTCTGCTTCCCCAGGCTCCATCCCCCAAAGCTTTTCATCTGCAAGGAATGTGTTAATATCTCTTGCCTACTAATGGGTTTAAGTGTTCATTATCATTTTAATGTGGTCCTATGTGGGAAATGAGATAAAGGTGGTTTGATCATTCTGTCATTTTAACCATCTTTGGATTGGTGACATTGAACCAAAGTAGTTTGAAAACCACTGTGATCAACCTTTGCTCAAACCATTCACCCTCTACTTAGTGCCTTCCCCCAGTTTATTCAAGCAATATTCATTTTCTTTAAAATCCACATTAAAATCAATGCCTTTCAAAATGTAGAACTCAGTTGTCCCTACGGAGACCTAATGTCTCTATTCCCCCAAATCCCACAGCATGTTTTCTCCTCTATTACAGAATTTACAATCGCTGGTTTTATTACTGGAATCATTTATATATCTCTGACTCCCCAGTTAGACTGCAAGTTCCAGGACACAAGAGTCCATGCCTTTTTAATCTTGATATTTCCGATAGGGTTTTGTCCATAGGAGATAATAAATGTTTACTCAGTTGAATTAAATGACTTTATTCTACTTGTTTTTCATTTATTTATATCTAATAAGTGATTTAATTCATTTATTTTTATAATTAAAAACACTAATCTTTCTTAGGAGTTCTTGGTTTTCTAAATTTAATGTTCTATGTGTAAACTGCTATTTCAGTTGAAGTACCCAATTAGCTTAACAACTAAATTTTATTTATTATCGTGAGTATGGGTATGTTTTTTAAGTTTACAATAAGCAGCTGTTCCTTTGTTGTCAGAAAAACACAAAATTATTTATAAAATACAGTCATGAAGCTCTCCTGTAATATCCCCATTTAAAAGTGTATGGTGAGACACAACCTTAGAATACATTTTGCTGAATAAACATTCAAGGAAGTCCAGTTGAAATGGAAAGAGCCCTTGTTATCCTTTACCGCACTGCAGTGAGTTCTCTACTGCTAGTAGGTAAGGAGTTGGAGTGCTTGGAAGCTACCTCATAAATAATCATTCTCCCCTTGATGAATCCTCCTTAGTCTGGTACAGTTCAATAATTCTTGTCATGTGTCCTATTTGCCAGCTTCTCATCTCCCTCAAGCCACCTTGGTCACTGACGTTCATGCCTCTAATGGTACAGCATAAACAGAAAAGGATACTACATGCCTGGGTCACGGTTTTAACCCAAACCTCAAATAAACCAACAAAATATGACAAAAGATGTGCATACTTAACACTGCAGTGTCTTATTTTAAACATATTATTGTATTTTTAGCAATCAGTATTATTGTGGCTGAGATAACTCTACTAGAATGAAAGAAATTAACAGGTTTCAAAAGGTTGTTACAGTTTAGGCAGACTTGAGGTAACACCAGATAAATTTGGAAACGTAGGTTCCATTTGTGGTTCAGACTAGCTTTATATTCTTAGACTGTCACTTCTCTTTGAGTTGCCCTTGCCTATCTGAACAAATAGGGGTTGGGGACCATGAATGCTAAATCACCTCTCTTTCCAAGCCAAGTTCCCCCTGGATATTAGAAATTCAGGGCTCACAAATTTGAGATTGTGGAATCCAGTGTTTTCAGCGTCATCAAAGTTTCATAAGCTAAAGTTTTCATTCCTCTTAAAAACAGGCTGACTGCGTACTGTATATCAAGGGCCAAAATGAGTTACGAACAAAGAGTTTGACTCAGTGGTGCTTCATCTAGATGAATTATAAGTCTGAAAGAACCTAATTGTAGCAAATCAATCAAGAAGCATATTCACCATCTACGCATGCCTTTTTGCAACTGAGATTCTCTAGTGCACTTGGAAGACATGACCATTGTTCATGTGGGAAACTAACATATTTGTTCTTGGAATAAGTATATGCATTTTTGGATATAGGCCAAGTTTAATTATTCCTCCTAGAAAACTCCCCTTTCACCACAAATGACAAATTCTTCCTTAAAACAAATCACTGTATTCACACACCTGTTTATTGTAAATTATCTCAGTACTGTCCCCAGTCCATCATTTACTTTTAGTTCAAAAATGGAATATTTTTTATTCAGGGAAAATAAATACTTAGAAGTAAAGACAGGATATATATTTCTCTTCTCACCATGAATTAAGCAGGGCTATCTTCCAGGTATTTCTCATTTACTTTAGGAGACAACTTTAAAATCTATACAAAGTGAATTGCTACTTATTGTTAAATCATAACACACAAACAAGGATAAAGGAAAAAGTGGGTTGTGACAATTCCAGGAAACTAAAGAACCCTTCATAGTACAGATTGACACAATGTATCTTTGAGGAAAACTGTGACACAACAACTTATACAATGTCACACAAGTTATCCATTAAAATCCTACCTTGTAAATGAATGCCAGGCTAAATTTATCACTTGGACTATTTGTATGCAGAGGCACTCAATCTTCTACTTTCTAGGATTACAATTGATTTCTGTTTATTATTGCATGGAAGTATCAATCAGGACTAGCCAAACTAATTTCTAAAATGCAACTAAAAGTAGCCATAATTAAACTGAGTAGAATACACATTTCTATGATCTTTTATATAGAAAATGGAAATTACGTACTACATATACTTTCCCTGTATTCAATATCCACTTATCTTATTTCACAAACACAGTGAAATGTGGACATTGTTTTTGTCACTGTATATGTCTGTGGTTACACGCTTGCACTTATATGAAGCACAGAGATTTCAGGACTATAAACTGTCAGAGTCATGAGACCCTAGTTTTAGTCTTGGCATTTATATACACTGTATTTCCTAAAGAAGGACCATAAAATGTTTCTTTTACAATTTGACTTTGACACAATTCAATCAAAAGGCAGAGTCTAATTTCCTTCTTTTTCAAACTGGGTAGGTCCATAAGATATGGTAGAGCCAATGAGGCCAGAACAGAAAAAAATACAATTTAAAAAAATAGGTAATAACTAGGTGGGGAGCTGGAAGCTAATATTTCCAGTGTCCCCACTGCAGCTTCCAGAATTGTTAGAAGGCAAGAGAAGAGCTACCAAGCACAGTGGCCATGTCATGCTGAACCCTGTGAAGCCTCTCATGGCTCCCGAAGACTCACTGCTCTGGCACAAACTGTATCCCGGGTCTCCAGGCTCCCGCACACCCACCCTCTGACTTCCTGCCCACTCTTCTGCCTCTAGATGAAATTGGGGAGATGTTCTGTCCACAACACTCAAATCTTGCCTGCATCCCCCAGCTCCTCAATCCCACTCTACGCCCTTGTAATTGCTAACAATATAGCAGAATGGATGCTCTGTGACTTCCAAGGCTAGGTCAGAAAAGGTCAGACATCTTCTGCCTGGTTTTCTTTGGACTATCTCTCTAGGGGAAGCCAAGCACGATATAGGAAGTGTGATTTTTCTTGAGACTAACATGCTGGAGGGGCTACATGCAGACACTTTGGTCAAAAGTCCCATTTGGTCCCAGGCTTCTATCAGTCATCCCTTCTAAAATGTAAGGCATGTGAGTAAAGCAGTCCTGGATCCCATAGACCATGGCTTCCACCGGTTGAGTACCACTAACTGATGTCAGTCAATGCCATGAAGAGAAGAATCATCATCTAGCTGAGAACTACCTAAATTCCTTAACTATAGACTATGTAAAATGTAGTAAAACAGTGGTTTTAAGCCACCCAATTTTAAGGTAGTTTGCTTTATGACAATAGTAACAGATAGATGTGCAACTTAATAGCTATGTAACTGTTGAAAAGTTACCCACTTTCTCTGAACTTTATTCTTCTCATTTTTTTTTATTTTCATTGTTGTTGTTGTTGTTGCTATTTCTTGGGCCGCTCCCGCGGCATATGGAGGTTCCCAGGCTAGGGGTCCAATCGGAGCTGTAGCCACCGGCCTACGCCAGAGCCACCGCAACGCGGGATCCGAGCCGCGTCTGCAACCTACACCCCAGCTCACGGCAACGCCGGATCGTTAACCCACTGAGCAAGGGCAGGGACCGAACCCGCAACCTCATGGTTCCTAGTTGGATTCGTTAACCACTGCGCCACGACGGGAACTCCCTATTCTTCTCATTTTAAAATGACAATACTAATATAGGTCCTACCGATCCAACAAGAGGTCACAGAGGAGAACAGCTGTGGAAGTCCATTATCTATTATCTATCAATGTTATTTAAAAGTCAGTATGGTATTTCTAAAATTCAAAACACTATAATCCTCTACATTATATGGAGATGGTCAGGTGGTTTTAAGGTGTGCACTGTGTTGTATGAGATACAACCTCAGTTCTAATTGGAGGCTACATTTTGCAACTCTCCTTCTTCTGAACAAATATATTATCTCCATAGCTCAAGTGCTTCTGGTTTCTCTGAGTCACATGGAATGAGCACTGAAATCTCCTTTATTTGTTTCTAACAAAGTATAATTAGTGGTGTCATTTTAGCACCTATTTTCCCCAAGACCACAGGTCTCTTTCATTCTCTCAGCAAATGGACTAACAAATCAGTGTTATTTCTTTACCCCTCCTTCAACCCAATACTTTTTGGGTCATGAAACTGAAGTTGCAAACAAGGGCTGTGTAGTGCTACCATGTTTAATTCTCAGAGCTAATTGGTGGCTCTAATATAGCCTGGGCCGTACTGCCTCTAGGTTTCAATCTTCCAGAGTTTCAGTAACTTCATTTTGGATATTTTCTTAAGCCTTCTTTCCACAGTGACTCTAAGGGACATAGTAGATGTGTTATCAAAGTGACTTTCCAAACCAGCCCAGACAGGTTACTGGGTTCTTCTGCCTGAGTTCAGTTTTCCCTGTCAAGAAAAACTGAACCCATACTATGCCACATCCGCTCACCTGTTCTTTCTCTTGCAAAAGACATAGACATAAAGAAATTCACACCATCCCATGTCTTTTATCTCTCTGATAGTCAAAGAGACAGCAGTGTGGTGGCCGCAAACTGACCCTTTGATCACTCTGATAAGGAAGGAAATTCTAGGCTGTGAGACTTATTTGCATATACATCTCTGAGGTGAGTTGGTTTGGAAGGCAAGTTCCTCTATGTATACTCTTCATCAAGAAAACATTACTGCTACAGTAATTCAAACAGTATGGTACTGGCAAAAAAAACAGAGATATAGATTGGTAGAACAGCAGAGAAAGCCTAGAAGTAGGCCCACACACCTATGGTCAACTAATCTACGACAAAGGAGGCAAGAATATACAAAGGAGAAAAGACAGTCTAATAAGTGGTGCTGAGAAAACTGGGCAGCCACATGTAAAATAACGAAATTAGAACATTACCTAACATCATATAAAAAATAAACTCAGAATGGATTAAGGACCTAAATATAAGACTGGATAATATAAAACTCTTAGAGGAAAACATAGCCAGAACAATCTTTGACATAAACCCCAGCAATATCTTTTCAGATTCACCTTTAGAGTAATGAAAATAAAAACAAAACTAAACAACTGGAACCTAATTAACTTAAAAGCTTTTACACAGCAAAGAAAACCATAAGCAACAAGTTCCTGCTGTGGTAAAATAGGATCAGTGGCATCTCTGCAGCACCAGGATGCAGGTTCAATTCCCGGCTCCATACAGGGGGGTTAAAGGATCCAGCATTGCTGCATTTGCAGTGTAGGTCACAACTGTGGTTTGTATCTGATCCCGGGCAGCGGAACTCCATATGCTGCAGGTCAGCCAGAAAAAGAAACAAAATGAAAAAGACAACCCACAGAATGGAAGAAAATATTTACAAACAGAGACCAACAATGGATAAATCTCCAAAATAAACAAATGACTCATGCAGCTTAGTATCAAAAACAACCAACCGACCCAATCAGAAAATGGGCAGAAGATCTAAATATACATTTCTCCAAAGATACATAGATGGACCAAAAAAAAAAAAACATGAAAAGATGCTCAACACTACTAATTATTAGAGAAATGTCAGTCAAAACTACAATGAGGTATCACCTCACACCAGTCAGAATGGCCACCATCAAAAGTCTACAAATAATAAATGCTGGAGAGGGTGTGGAGAAAAGGGAAGCCTCCTACACTGTTAGTGGGAATGCAGGCTGATGCAACCATTCTGGAAGAGTATGGACGTTCCTCAAAAGACTAAAAATAGAATTACCATATGATCCAACAATCCATCTCTTGGGCATCTATCTGGAGAAACCATAATTCAAAAAGATACAGGCATCCCAATATTCATTGCAGCACTATTTACAACAGTCAAGACATGGAAGCAACCAAAATGTCCATAAACAGAGGAATGAATAAAGAAGATGTGGTACATATATACAATGGAGTATTATTCCTCCATTAAAATAGAATGAAATAATGCCATTTGTTGCAACATGGATAGACCTAGAGGTTATCATAGGACCTAGAGATTGTCATACTGAGTGAGACAAAAACAAACATATGATATCACTTATACGTGGAATCAAAAAAAAAAAAAGAAAAAAACCCACCAGATCCTGTAAATAAATGAACTTATTTACAAGACAGAAACAGACTCAAGAGTCTTCAAAAACAAACTTATGGTTACCCAAGGAGATAGTTGAGGGAAGGGACAGATTAGGGTTTTGAGATTGGCATATGCACACTATCATATATGGAATGGATGGTCCAAAGGGACCCATTGTATAACACAGGAACTCTATCAAATATTCTGTAAGTTAAATGGGAAGAGAATCTGAAAAAGAATGAGTTGGTGTATATGTATGCTTGAGTCACTTTGCTGTACAGCAGAAATTATTTTAATATTGTAAATCTATACTTCAATAAAACTATGAAAAAGCAAACATTATTACAAATCTGGATTTATAGAATGGGAAAAATTGAGGAAGTAGGTAGAAACTATTCTCCTTTCTGAAATTTTGCTTATATTATTTATTTAAATACTGATCCACAGGGGCATATTTAAATGCAACATTTGTTAGAAAGTGTCTCTACACTCACAAACATTTTCAGGAGCTCCTGCTGTGGTGCAATGGGATCAGCGGCCCCTTGGGAGTACTGGGAAATGGGTTCGATCCCCTGCCTGGCACGGTGGGTTAGGATCTGGTGTTGCCGTACCTGTGGCTTGTATCTGAGCCCTGGCCCGGGAGCTCCATATGCCTTGGGGTAGCCAAAAATGGAAAAAAAAAAAAAAAAAAAAGATTTGCTTTTGGAGTTCTGGTTGTGGCTCAGTGGAAGAGACTCTGACGAGTATCAATGAGGACACAGAGTTTGATCCCTGGCCTCACTCAGTGCACTGGGTATCTGGCATTGCCCTGAGCCGTGGTATAGATTGCAGACACAGCTCGCATTCCATGTTGCTGTGGCTGTGGTGTAGGCCAGCAGCTACAGCTCCAATTCAATCCCTAGCCTGGGAACCTCCATATGCCTTGGGTGCAGCCCTAAAAAAGATAAAATAAAAATAAAAATAAAAAGTTTCAGAATTACGTATGTTTTGCATAGAATCTTGTATCTACTGAATTATAACTCGACACTTCAGGTGAGAAAACTAAAGAAATGGGTAGTACTTTACTGTCTATTTTGTGGAAGAAATATGCTAGGAACGTCTCATATGTTCTTTGTGCCAACACTAAAGTAATACTACCAAAAGGGAGAGGGTGGAAGGATAAGTTAGGGGTAGAGAATTAACAGATACAAACATATATATACATAAAACAGATAAGCAACACAAATTTGCTGTATAGCATAGAAAATATACCCAACATTTTATAACCTATAACAGAATATGCAAAAAAACCCCAAGTGAATCGTTTTGTTGTACATCTGAACATAACACAATATTGTAAATCAATATACATTAAAAAAATTCTATTATCCCTATTTTAAAGATAGGGAAACTGAGGCTCTAATTAATTAAATTATCCAAATTAATTATCCAAGTTCACCCGATTGAAATTTAAATTATAATTCAAATTCATATTGCCTGTGTAGCCATTGTCTTCAATTACTTCCTGCTATCTACACTGTCTGCTCTCACCACATTGAAGAGCTGAGGTATATATGTTTCTACCTTGCTACCTTTGCTCACAGAGTTCTCTCTGGGATGCTGTTACTCCCAATTCTACACATCATATGAGGTCCCACTCACATAGTTGTCTTTCCCAAAGGTTTTTTCAACATCCTTAATCATAGAACGGTCTCATTTTCCTGTCTTGTGAAGCTTTCTCATAATGCCTGATTATGATGTGCCTGTTGTATGTTATCTATGTCCCTGGCTTAGCCTCACAACCATCAAAGAATAATAATACTGTTAGTGCATCAAAGATACAGCACACATTCCCATTCCTTTTCCCTTAAAGGTAAATTCTCCTAGTGGCTGGTAACTGTGAATTCATTTCTAGTGCCTAATATGAGAGTGTAATTTTTTTTTTTTGGTCTTTTTAGCTATTTCTTGGGCCACTCTCGCAGCATATGGAGGTTCCCAGGCTAGGGGTCCAATCGGAGCTGTAGCCACCAGCCTACGCCAGAGCCACCGCAACGCGGGATCCGAGCCGCGTCTGCAACCTACACCACAGCTCACGGCAACGCTGGATCGTTAACCCACTGAGCAAGGGCAGGGACCGAACCCGCAACCTCATGGTTCCTAGTCGGGTTCGTTAACCACTGCGCCACGACGGAAACTCCCGAGAGTGTAATTTTTTAAACTAAAATATTTTGATGTTTTTTGCTTAATTTATCATAGAATATATCCTTTCCTATAGAGTTATGAATATTCTAAATTCAACAAAAATTATCTGTCCCCATCTATTTGTACCTATCAGTTCACTACTTCTTTCTCAGAATTTCAATCAGATGTGACCTTCTGCAACACTAACTTATATGTTAATTTATAGGTTAGTTATTTGGTATCTACAAAGTCCACAATAGGTCATGATTGACACAAATTACGGCTGGTGAACTTGGGCAACCGAGGCATTTCTGCTGGCTTTACTATTCTCTCCTCCTTGTTTTGACACCTATGCTATACTTCCCTAAACCAGTTAAACTGTTATTTATTTGTGACCAAAAAAAAATGACTCCAAAACAAAGTTCCCTGACATTTCTCTTGATAAAAGGAGGGAAGGAGCAAACAGCGTAGTCTAACAAAGGGACAGTCCTTAGAAAGAGTCAAAATAGCAAGCAAATTGTGCCTAAGTTAGAGAGAGGAAGAATGAATTTCACAGGAACTCACATTTTTGGCATCAACAAGCCAACCAACCATATGCTCATATAGAAACATGAGAAATATAACTTCTCAATTTAATTTGAAGAAAAATACTGTTCATGAAGTGCTAGATAAAAGATGATGAGTTGAAAGTTTTATCTATGTTTTAAGGATAAATTGCATTGCCCTGCATGGGGGAGAAACATACAGTGGGCAGTGTCAACTAAGCATTTCATGAAGGTCTTAAGATTGAGCTCTTACTCCTCAAAGTTGTCAAACCTAATCTTTATTAGACCACATCTATTTATTTACATATCATCAAACTGCACTTAGGCAGGGTAAAGTTACAAGGTCTGGATTCCATGAGATCTCAATATTTCAATGCAGAAAATGTTCAGTTTATTTGACTATTTGAGGATTATTCTTTCACTTGTGATTTACTGAGCTTCAATTTTTATTTGCTCAATTCTTTGTACATTAGGGATTAATATTTTTGTATGCTGTGATCACTTTTCATTCACAATTTGAGATATTCCAACTGTTGAACATATTTTTTTTCAACTATGTAAAAAAAAATACGATGAACTGAGGCACTATTCTAGCTTAGCTGTCTCTTCTATTTTTTTGACTTATCTGGAATCACTTTGAGGTGAATTTTCTTGAGGATATATGTATTGACTTCAAGCATATTTCTTTTTTAAAATTTATTTTGTTTTTAAAGTTTTTGGCTGTGTCCATGGCATGTAGAAGTTCCCAGGCCAGGTATCAAACTCAAGCCACAGTAGCAACCAGAGCCACAGTAGGGAACTGCAGGCATATCATCAATGAAAGACTGAAGCAAGTAACTTTTAAAGTTCTTCATTCTTGGAGTTCCAGTCCTGGCTCAGTGGTTAACAAATCCCACTAGTATCCATAAGGATGCAGGTTGGATCCCTGGCCTCACTCAGTGGGTTAAGGATCTGGCATTTCCATGAGCTGTGGTGTAGGTTGCAGATGCAGCTCGGATCCTGCATTGCTGTGGCTGTGGTGTAGGCCGGCAGCTACAGCTCCAATTTGACCACTAGCCTGGGAACCTCTGTGTGCCATGGGTGTGGCCCTAAAAAGACAAAAAAAAAAAAAAAGTTCTTCATTCTTTAACTTCTAGGCAGTCACTTTCAGTAACCTACATTTCTTTTCCAGTAAGTAACCAAAAAAATGTCCTCTGGACTGCATAACTTTAAGAGAAACTGTTGACCTCCAATTACCCATTGAATTTTGCTACCATACAAGTTACAGAAAACCAGAAAGAATGTTTGCACAAAGCTTCTATTGGAAGTGATATTTTTTATGTTTGCGGTAGTGAGTTATTTCATTGATTTTACAGCACTGTTTGTTTTATTCCTTATAATATGAACTCTGTCATTTGGTTAAATCAGAAAGGTTAACTATGTAATCTGGAAAAAGTCAGTTTAAATATTTTAAAGAGGAAGAGCCACAGTTTAGAACTTGGTAGCTTCCTATTCCCAGGACTAGTTTATGAATGTGTGTATGTGTATTTATAACAGAGAGATGAAATTAGTTCATAGCAGATTTACTGCAAATAATTATATTTTTTTGATGCAAAGATGACTAAGACATGGTCCTGCCTCAAAAAGATTTCAGTCTGTTTACTGTCCCAGCTCAGACATCTCTTCTGAGCCCAAGATACATACACCAGACAACACCTACCATAGTACCTGACACATAATAGACACTGAATATATATTTATTTTATGAATACTTCTCTTTTTCAGGGGCCTTAACTGTTGAAATTCTTTTGAACAGACTTTCTCTCACTGTGATCTCTTCTACTCCCATATTTCAGTTGCCAATGTATGCTGACAACCTTGTCAATTTACTTCCCCTGCCTGAAATTCTGTTCCAAATCTCAGATCTGAATATCCTACTCTCTACATCTGTAAATGGATGCCTCAGGGGCTCTTCAAATTCAAGATATTCATTGGAGAACTCATGATCTTTAAACCAATCCCCTTCTCTAGCCCTACTATAAACTTGCTCTGTCCTCAGTTGTTCTGGAACTTAATAAATGCCACCATTTCAATCAGACTCAGATGGAGCCTAATTCCTACTTCCTGGTATTCATGCCTTTTAAGGATTCCTGAGTATGGGCAGGACTTGTGACTTGCTTCTAACCAATAGAACACTCCTGTGATAACACCATGTTGTATGACTCTGTCTTGGTAGTCAACTCACTATAAAAACTCTCCTCACTTTCTAGATGAAGTAAGTGGCCATGTTGGGAAAGCCCATGTGGGCAGCCTCTAGGGATATAGTGGATCATTGACACAGTGAGACTAAGTTACAGCACATAGAGTATTAGAAAATATATGGGAAGAGCCTGGAAAGGTGGTTTAGGGCTAGATTGCGAAAGACATTATCCCACCATGTGAAGGCTAATTTGTTGCCATGACAACAAAGTAGTTAACTCATTCAATAAATAGTTGTTCAATGACTATTAATTGCAAACATTTTTCTAGTCACTGGAGATACAGCTGAGAAAAAAAAAAACAAAACAACCTGGCTTCAGAAATTTCTATTTGTATGTGAGAGTTGGTGAATGTTTAAAGCCAGGTATTCCTGAGGTCATATTTGGATTTTAGAAAGAAAGATTAAAAGAGGAGAGTGTGGAGGCAGCGAGAACTGGAATCTAATTCTGGGAAATCGTAAGCTAATAAAAAATGTAGAAAATAACCATATAGGAAGGAGAAGTGTGACAGTGACAGGAAAGGAAGGCTAGCCACTTACCACAAGTGAGCACAAGACCAGGCACAGGGTAGAGCATTGAATGATTACTGATGCGAATGGGCTTTTGGCTTCATTCTACCTTTTTTCCTTCTCAGCCAGCTGGAGCTAAGCTGTTTGGATCTGGGTCCATTTGTACACATTCTGTGATGGGTCTTTTCAAACAGGTAAAGTTTGGTTAATTTGACAGCTCCTTCTCTGAGGTAATAGTTTTTAATCCAAGGATTGGTTGGCCGTGTGTAAGCATCATTAGAACAGTAGCCCTTCTGCCAATTGGAAATACAATCTGTTCCCGAGAGCAGTGGCTTGTCTTCATTGAGAGAAACCTCTTTATCTGAATTTTCCAATTTTCCTACTTGACTCTGGGTTTTCATTTTCTATCTGCTGCTGCTGACCGCATCTTTATTTGGAAGCAGTCTTTTAAATTTTTGCAGGATCATATTTAAGGCAGAGGAACATTTTCAAAGCAAGTTCTGTACACTTCAATGTGCTGGTCAGAGTGCTCTGCAGGAAAAGAATATGCGAACCTAATTTGAGGGTAAAGGTAGTTTGTTGTTTCTCCCTTACTGGTATGTATCATCAGTGCCCCAAAATTTAGGTCAGGATTGGGAAGTGAAAATGGGATGAGAGAGCATTCTAAAGGAGAAGATTAGCATATTTACAAGTAATTAACACCACATAAGACATTATGTAGCAAATAATAGTTATCTTACTAAACTGCATGCAGCCACCTTAAAATTTGGAACCTGCAGTAAAATTTAATTTGGGCTGCTTCTCAGCATTGGCTTTGACAGGTTCCTTTTTTTATGCTGCCTTAATCTAAAGTGGTTTTGTGAATTGAATTTAAATGCTGCTACTAGGCTGATAATACACAATACATTTTAAAACACAAGTTCTCTATTGTCTGTATCATTCCAGTTTCACTTGTAAGGGAGATAGAGTATTTCTATTAGCACTAGACTTATTTCCGGTTCTGAGGGTCAGAAAGCGCCACCGATGAGAAAATCCAGTTTGTCACAGTAAGGATTGTGGGGGTAGCATTCCCTTTTGACTATTATTTTGCGAAACGAGTCCAGCTGTGCTGAACTGTCTGCACTCATTCAAGTTCTCCTTTTCTCTTGTTCTCCTTGTTAATATGAAGTCATCATTATAAAATATTCCTCTGTATACAGTTACTATTATCCTCTTTCTAGAGCATCATTTCCTAAATGAGAAACCTCCATAAGTAGGAGTTCCCGTGGTCATATACTACCGTATCCTTTAATACTGAAATTGTTTTTTACATTTTATCATATTTGAAATCAAGATTTATTCCTTCAGACAGAAATATATATAATTAAGGCAGTATATATATATATATATATATATATATATATATATATACTGCTTTTGTGGAAGTTATACTTGGAGGATAGAGGGGAACACAATATAAAACAAAGAAATTATATAGTATGGTAATAAGTCCAAGAGAAGGAAAACAAAGGATAAAAATAAAAGTGGAATCTCATTGGCAAAGGGACTTTTGGAAAATAGACCTGAAAAAAGTTAGAGAGTGAGCCATGTCCTTATCTAGGGCAAATGTATTCTAGGCAAAGGGAACAGCCAGTGCTGTGAAGCAGGAGTGCGCCGCCTGGTGGGTGGGAAGTATTGAAGTGCAATGAGGCCACTGAGCCTAGGAGTGTGCAAGGAGGAACGTAGTAGCAGAGTGCAGATATCAAAGTAAGAAAGAGGCAGGAACTATTGACATCAAGGCTGGAAAACAGTTGCTATGTATGCATCTAGTTAACCATGGGCAATTTGTGCAGGCAATGGGATTAGCTAATCTGACTGTCATTACAATTTGTTACTTAATTCTACAGATAGAGCTGAAGATTTTAAGTTAGTACTCGTATAATAAATCAGAAACATATGCCATGGTATAATTTTTTGTTTGCAGAGTTAGGCTAAGGATGACACTGTATAAAAGGGTGTGCAGAAGAGGGACTTCTACTTTTTTTCAAATTACACCAGAAAAGAAGAATTTTAAACAAGACATGAAAATGACTTGTTGGAAAATGAAGAAATGAAACTGTGTTAAGCTGTCACATCTTCTTATAGATGAAACATACGTCTTGTCTTGAAATTTAGTTATTAAAAATGAATTGTGTTAAGCAATATATATCTATGTAGATATATTTTTAGATGATCGAGCTTTGCAAACATTAGTCTCGAGAAATTAGGGCCATATTCAATGTCCCTATTCCTTCTGGGTGTAAGAATTAAATCTTGTATACTTCAAAAATATTTGGAGTTATGTTACAGAACCCTGAAAATGGACCCAAATACTGTTTACACTTAACTTACTCATTTTGCTCTGGTTTATATCAGAACTCAGATTAAACAGTAATAAAACTTAATTTCTTGGAGTTCCCGTCATGGCTCAGTGGAAACAAATCTTACTGGTATCCATGAGTAGGCAGGCTCGATCCCTGGCCTCACTCAGTGGGTTAAGGATCCAACATTGCCATGAGCTGTGGCATAGGTTGCATATGCAGCTTGGATCTGGTGTTGCTGTGGCATAAGCCAGTGGCTACAGCTCCGATTCGATCCCCTAGCCTGGGGACCTCCATATGCCGTGAGTGCCGCCCTAAAAAAAATTAAAAATAAAACTTCAATTCTTTAACCATTTTATAAAATTAACACATTGACTTAATCCAATTTGTCTTTCCTTTGCATTACACAACATTAAAGTTTCTCTACCCTTTGGGTTGCCTAAACCACTTAATGAAAAGAGAGCTGTAGTGCAAGCTTTCACAGTGAGGTATTTAAATTATCGTGTTTAAAAACAGAATGACGAAATTATATTATTAAGTACTGGCTTCTCAGTGATTTATTAATGGCTAGGTTGAACCATGGGGACAGAATAGTATCTTGTGATCGTCTATGTTATGTCTTTGCCTTGAAGTTAGATAAGTTGGTTTGGTTACAGTTCAGTTATTCACTGCTCTGAGCCACTACTTCCCAACTGTAAAATAAGAGGCTATACTGGTACAATTATTTGAAAACTGTTTTCTAGGAGATGCAAAAATACTTTAAGGTCTACCTCTGGGGTTAGGATGGGGTGGGATGAACAGCGGGTACATGGCTGTTCCAAGCACATATGTTATATATATTGACATTCCTTCTAAGATTTCATTTGAAGGAGCTTTCCAGTGTGAAAATTATTTGACAGTTGTTGTACTGGAAAAGTGTTCATCCAAATTTTTTTTGTCTTCCTAGACCATAAAAAAAATTTTATATCCTTACTCCCTCAAAAACTTATAAATGAAAAGCCAAAGTTTTTCACCATATGTTTAAGTGGTCAGAAAGAGTATACTTTTAGAGCATATTACAAATATTAAATTTTAAAAATAAAAACACTTCATCATCCTTTTAAATGCACCCAAAAGTATCTATATATCAAACAAGTGGATTACCATTATCCATTAAAACAGACTGGAACAATCTATATTACAACGGTCAGAAATTTAACATTTTGAGTTCCTGCTGTGGTGCAGTAGGTTAAGGATCTGGTGCTGTCTCTGAGGTAGCACTTGGTTCAATTCCCAGCCCAGGGCAGTAAGTTAAGGATCTGGCATTGCCGCAGCTATGGCATAGGTCAAAGCTACAGTTTGGATTTGGTCGCTGGCCTGGGAACTCCCCATATGCCATGAGTGTAGCCAAAAAAGAAAAAAAAATTAACATTTTTATTTTTTGTCTTGTAACTTTGTATAGCCATTTCCATAATATTTTATACATCAGATCATATTTCTTTGGCACAAAAATATGTATATGGATAAAAGTTTTCATTTAAACATTTCCTGACTAGGCATTCCTATGGACAAAAAAAAAAACATCTCAGTGAGCTATCACTATTTTGTAGTAACCAAGTGATCAAAATATATTACACATTTGAATAAAAAATTAAAAAGATTAAATATGTATTAGAAATCTATTTCTTAAATGTATTGGATAAAAAATGTTTGCAATGAGTTTATTTGCCACTAGATAAATATTTGTGATAGAGTGCAGTTTGACCACTGAGAACTTTTTGTTTTGTGTGTATGTGTGCATCGAAACTTATTTGTGAAAAATTACAAGATGGAAAGGAGTTTTATTTTAGGATTGTCTCATACTGATTTGAACTCTTATATGTCAAAGATTTATTGGCTGTTAAAGGTCTGGTATAGGTTTTCCTTCAATGTGCTTGAGAGAATTGGAAGCCATGTGAATGACAAAGAATGTGCCACCAAATGGTAGTTTGATTTATATTCTCAAGAGTCACGGGAGTGTTTCAGGTTGAGCATGTTTCTGGTGCCTCAGAGGTTTTGCTCCCAAAAGAGCCTGGGCTGGGATGTTAGGGACAGCTTGAGAGCATGACCTTTCTTTTGGAATGGGGAAGCAGGAGGATTGTGACTGACATGAGACAGGAGAAAGGACAATGTGCTTGGAGGTTATCATATTATCCATTCGAAAACTAAAATCCCTTTGCAACGGAGAGGCAGAAGGAAACATGCAGATTTCACAAATGCAAAATCTGCATCGCCCTTCAATATTTGTCTTTGGTATTTACATCAGATAAAACCTCTCTAAATAATGGTAGCCCCCAAATCGGTTACTATTCTTCTCATGTGTATCTGATTGAAAACCAAACTTGAAAATTGAGTTTTACAGTTTCCATGTAAGTAGATCCAGAGCAAATCAGCCCTGTTTCATGCCTCTTGCCTACTGATAAATTGAATTGACTTGAGCAGAAAAGCATTAAAATGTAACATGAGAAGAATATAGGAAGAGAGGAGAAGTGGCGTGATAATTACCATAGAGACATTATATCGACCCTGCGATTAGTTTTTCATGTCACTAGCTAAACTGAGAAGCAAGCTCATTAGAGTAAATACAAAGACTTATTTTTATGTGTTACAATTATATTGTTCTAGTTTAGAAGAGAAGCATGACACAGCTACATGGATTCAGTGCAGAGCCCTTTAGGTAATTAACTCTAGCAGCAACACACTATTTTCAAACAAGGAACATATTATTTTCACCTGAGGGCTCCAGACATTTGGCTTCCTCAAATCAAGACCACAGTGACAGGGACCAGTTAGGCCGTCAGTGCAGCCTGGCACATGGCTATGTCCTTCCTGACTCTCTTGAGCAGCATGAAGAGTCTTTCACTGTCCATATTCATGTACACTACTAACAGCACCAGGAAACATGGTAGCTGGCTCCCACTGTCAGACTTGGATGCTTACTGACATAACACAGGCAGGTAGAATGGCAGCCTAATGGTCTTGGGTCCTGGCAAGTGTTTTAGGAAGGGTTAATGAGTATTTGTGGAAGGAAAAATAAAAGAAATACAGGAGGAGGAAAGGCATTATATATTTTTAGAGAAACCGAGTAGAGAGTCTAGATATAAATGAGTAGGATCATTCATAATAGAATGCACTCAAGAGTTTTTTTTTTCAGGTTCTCTCTTGGATTTTTTCCCCCCAATACATTATTTTTTTTTTCTACTGTACAGCGTGGTAACCCAGTTATACATACATGTATACATTCTTTTTTCTCACATTATCATTCTCCATCATAAGTGACTAGATATAGTTCTCAGTGCTACACAGCAGGATCTCATTGCTAATCCATTCCAAAGGCAATAATCTGCATCTCTAAATACTAAACTCCCAATCTATCCCACTACCTGCCCCTCCCCCTTGGCAACCACAAGTCTGTTTTCCAAGTCCATGATTTTCTTTTCTGTGGAAAGGTTCATCTGTGTCATATATTAAATTCCAGAAACAAGTGATACCATGTGGTATTTGTCTTTCTCTTTTTGACTTCACTCAGTTTTAAATTTATGGTAAGGGAAGTTACCATTATAACAGAGTTTAGAAATGAGTCCCTGGTAGATACAATGGTTTGGTGACTATGGCTTGAAAAACTCTAATAATACTTCTGAAAATCCAGAGCTCCTGAGGCTGAGGGTGGGTGAGGGTTGGGTAAGGTGTGTGGGAGGACAGAGGCATCCATTTACCAGTGGATGAATATGCAGGGCTTTTTAAAGGAACTGGGTGGTTCCACATGCAGCCTTTTGCAGGAGGATAAAGTGAACCATTTGAAATCTATGACAAGTATACTGAAAAGTATCCTAGAAATCTTGACTGCTTGAAGTTCAAGTCTTAGGCACATTCTCTTAAAAAATATTTACAAACCTATTAACTAACATTCACCTATTAGATTCAGCAGGAAAAAAAAAAGACACCTTAAAGCTGGCAATATTTCTAAGTTTGATTGACTCTTTCTTATTAGGAAAAAAAAAGTAAAGAAAAACGATTTATACTTCTACAAACAAAAGATATGAAGAATACATACAGTGTGGTGGAATCTTCAATTAACATTTTTAAATTATTTGTCACCAAAGCACCAGGGGAGAACAATGTCTTTCTCTGGGTTGCATGTTAGAAATAGGTATGTCTGCTTTTAATGAAAATATTCTAATACATGCTTTACAATGCAACATATTTTCAAGAATGGTCCAAGTGGTCCAAGCACAATATTGTTGTGGTTGTTGAGGCTGTTGTTGCTGTTTTTGTTACATTCATTTACTGTTTTGGGAGGAAGACATGGAGCCTGCAGAGAGGTAAACTGACCCCATTACAGAGAAATAACCTAGTATTCCATAAGATGAGACCTGTTTGCACGGAAAGGTAACATGAGACACATTTCCCTGTTCAATGGGACTAAAAAGTCAATAACCGAAGATCATGATGTCAGTAATCCCATATTTGGATTTAGAGTTAACATAAATTGATTAGGTTGGTATCAAGAAGGGCCACTTCTAAATGGTATCTTTAGATCTGCCATAACATGGTTTATACAGTAATATTTGGGAGTTTTGTACTATATCAATACAATCAATATACACTGCCCATTCAGACGACCAGCATGATTATGCAAAGGCCTGGTTTTGTTGATACTATTCACTGATTTAACGGCAGGATCTGATGTGTTAGGCCTTGTTCTTTGTAGAAGCCAGCTCTGTTCTGCCTCTTTTAACCATTTCCTCCTTACTTAATGAGGTTACATCTTCTATTCATTTATTTATTCAACAAATATTAGAGTTCTCCCATGGTGCAGTGGATTAAGGATCTGGCATTGTCACTGCAGTAGCTGGGTCACTGCTGTGGCACAGGCTCCATCCCTGGCCAGGGAATTTCCACATGCCGTGGGCGCAACCAAAAAAAAAATTTTTTATTCAGTGCTTCCTGTATATTAAGTACTGTCCTGGGGATGCAGCAGTGAAAAGACCAATGTGCCTCTTTTCCTTGCTGAGAACAAAGTCTGGTGGGGGAGGCATATCATTTACAGTCAATCTGAAAGGCCTTGCTGATAGATTAGATGTGGGAGCTATGCAAGAGTGAGGAATCAGGGGTGACTCCCAGGTTTGACTTGAGCAACTAGATGGATGATGGTCCTATTCACTGAGAGCAAGGATACTGGAGGGAGGGCATATCTTCGTTGTTACTGGTTTTTGTAGTCTTCTGGCTTGACAAGGGGAAAGTTGAGTGATAAATTACAGTTTAGGTGTGTTCACCATGAGGGGCTTCTGGGCCATCCAAGGGAAATATCTAGTCACTAGCTGGACATACAGGCCTGTATCTATGTGTTTGGTTGCTTGGTTATGCCCAAGGCATGTGGATGTTCCCAGGCTAGGGACCAAACCCACGTGACAGCAGTGACAATGCCAGATCCTTAACCCGCTGAGCCACCAGGAGACTCCAGACCTGTGTCTGTTTAACCTCAGTGAATCTCATCCTTCCTTTCTCAAGGGCCTTAATCTATTGTTTATCCGCTCTACTGTGTTTTAAGGTCTTTGTCTACATTTGTCTTTATCTTCAGTGTTAACCGTATTTCACACACTTAAAAACCAAAAGGAAGTACATCTCCAGTCCTCATATCTCACCCCATATATACCTGTATCCCATCATTAAGTCATTCATTCAATTACTAGTTATTAAGCACACATGAAGCACTCTGAAGGTTACTGGACACAAAGTGGTAAATAAGATCAGCAAGAGTCCTGTCTTTATAGTGTTTCCTACAATCAATGAACAGCTAACATGTATGTCACATAAGGAAAGTTATTAGATATTCAAAGAAAATTATAATAGGAACAACTAATCTAGACAGAGGAGTCATGAAAACCTGGAGAAAGTGATATTTAGGTGAGACCAATAGGATGTGTAAGATCTGGCCCAGAGAAGAGCATGGAGGCTGTTCAAGGCTAAAACAGAGTTGAAGATGATAGGAAGATTTGTCAAGACTCTAAGATATCAAGATCAAAAGGCTTTAGGGGAACTCAAATAAGTGTCTAGTGGATGGAATGGACATTCCATATGGTTAGATACAATAGAAAGAAACAGGAGGTAAGATAAAGAATTCATTTACTTATTTGGAAAATATTTATTGAGTGCCTCCTATAGGCTAACTGCCCTTCTAGGCACTGAGGATTCAGCAGTGAATAAGACAAAGAATCCCGCCTTCATGGAGCTAAAATTCTAGTGAAGACAAAAAAAGTTTAAAGAGTACTTATGGGAAATCTGGGACAGATAATATAGAGTCATGTGATTTTGTAATTAATCCTGAGGGCAGTGAGAAGACATTGTAAGATATCAAGCAGTGAAACTACTAGATTGATTATTTAATTTCAATTGTATAATCACATTGGCTAAAGTGTGATAGGGATGAATGGTTTGGAGGGATCAAAGGTGGAGATAGGAGACAAGAGAGGAGACTTAATTATCAGGTAGGAATGCACAGTACCCCAGACTAGGGTACAGTCAGAACAGAGAGAAGTAGATGGTTAGATATTTATTTTTGAGGTAGAATCAGGAAGGCTTTATAGCTATCAGATGTGGGGAAGGAAGGTGAGTAAGGTCGAAGTCTGGAGTGACCTCTGTATTTTTGTATTGTGAGCTTGGTGGATGGTGGTATGATTTACTAAGATCAGGGACACATGAGGAGGAGCAGGTTTGGGACATCACTATGATCAGCTGCAGACATTCCAGGTGTGAGATATCAAGGAAACCGACAACCAAAAATGTCAATACAACAATTACACATATCAAAAGTGGAATACTGTGAGCTGTCCTCCCTGAGTGTAGGCAATAAACTGGTGCATGGTCTCTAGGGAATTTGTGAGCCATAATAAAATTGACTAAAACTGCCCTGGCTTTTTATGACTGCCGTATGCTAGCAACAGTAGGCAATTCCATAGATAAAATACTTTTTGCTACTGGAGCTCACTGTTCCCATCACCTGCCCCACTCCTTTCTTAGTATGCCCCTAGAGTTGCGCATGGGTACCTGCTTAGGAGAGAAAAGTCTGAGCTAGAGATATTCTTTTGGGATTCATCAGGATATGAATGATAGTAAACTCCTGGGAGTAGAAGTGACTATGCAGGGATACTCAACATTGAGATGAGCATAGGAACGAGCCAGACTCTTGAGAATGGTATTTGATGGGTGAACCTAGAAATGAGTATACAAAGAGACTGAGGACTACCTTATAGCAAGATGGAGGAAAATATAAGAAGTAAATGATGAAACCAAAGGAAGACAGTGTTTCTCTAAATATGGAGTGGTGAAATTTCAGCTAGGATGAGGGCTGAGAAATTCGTTTTCTCTATTTAACATTAATTGAGCACTCAACATGTGTTTGGCGACCCAACAAATAAAACATGGTTCTCAGCCATGAGAATTTCACAGACAAGTGAGAAAAGCAGGTTACACTGCAATACATAAAGCAATATAACAAGTGTTATAAGAAGGGCATGTACAACTTTTTCTTGGGAGAAATTAGGTTGGAAACAGAAGAGAAGAATGGGGGTGGGGATTGTGCCAGAGATGGTTTTATAAGAAATAAGAAATTCATGGTGCCTTGAAGAATGAAGTGGAATTCAACAGATGAGACGAGAACAGGATATTCAATGCCAAGGGATGTTCAAATTCATGGAGATATGGAAAAGATTTGATCTTTTTAAAAACTGTATAAAATAGGGACCAAGCTTACACAATCCATGATGCCAAGGGTATTTTATTCGCATCTATCAATTTATATCTCACTTGCTTCCTAACATAATTTGGGATGGTTAACATTCATTTTAAATGTAGTATTAAAATCAAAATATATATCTGTATGTGCAAAATGCTTATAATTTCCTAAAAATTATTTTTCTAAGGCACTTTTTTCAGCCATGCCTAAGGCATGAAGAAGTTCTGGAACCAGGGATTCAACCCATGTCACAGCAGTGACAACACCAGATTCTTAACCTGCCTTCTACATGCTTCTTAAGATCCCACAAAGCTTAGGGCTCAAGACTGTTTAGAACCATTGACTTTGATCATGGAATATTACACATTTTGAAGAACAACACTGGACTCATGTGGATATCTATTAGAGGTAATATTTGGTACAAATCATTTACATCCATGTTGTATTCTTTATAAAACTTGCAGTATCTCTTCTATCTGAAGTCTCCTCATTCTAAATTACCACCATGGTATATTTTCTTTGACTATGCATTATTTTTATCCTCTGGTGGTTCAAAGGAATCTGAGTGAATTTGCCTATCTGCTTTGGGAAGATTTTCTCAGGTTATAACTTTTGGATAACTGCTATTAATATAGAAACTGGTTTTCTTAGCCCTCATGCTGATTAGGATCTTAAACATGTTATAGATGGATTTGTACTTGTTCACCCATTACCAACTATAGTCATATTTGAATAATCACAATTCCAAGAGTCAGTTCTACCTATTGACAAAAATATCAAAAGCCTCAGTCAAAAAAAAAAAAAAAAAGACCATTAGTAACCTTTTGATTGTGAGTAAATGTGGTAAGTTAGTTGATCATCTCCTCCCCTTCAGAATTCTTAGGAAACATTCCTGGTTGACAGTTAAACCTTTGGACAATATAATTGAGAAAGGCTTTTCAATGTATCTTTGTTCAATTTTTTCCTCCTTAAATGGAATGCTTTAGTAATAAATATGGCAAGGGTATAAAGCACTGCATGTTTATAATATTGCATTTCTCAAATAGTATTGTCACTCTCCTACTATTAGCCAAGGAAATGAAAGCCAAAGGATGTCTATAAATTAAGTTTCTACTATCTGAATGAAGGTACTATACACACCTACATCTATTTTTGCATCTCCACTAAATCCACTTCATTTCAGTCTACCAAACACACGGACCCTGACAAAATACACATGAAATCTGCATTCAGAAATGGAAATAAGTGAACACAGTCCTGTGGTCATTGACCTTTAGATGAGCAGGCCACGGAGAATCTCAGAGGACTGGCAGTTTTTTATCAAGTTGTTCACAAGACTAATTGTTGGCGTGAACCAACTATATACAGATAAATTACAATAATCCACAATCAAATAATGGAAGACATGTCTCCACGGGTCTCACCAAGTCTTTGATCAAGCAGCATTAATTAACATCTTTGTTCCAGACCCTTCTCAAGGATGTTTGTATAGCAAACTGCTTTGGAGGACAGAGAAAATGTCTCCCTCCAGGGCAGAGAACAGGTATGCTTTTTTAGCAGAATAATGAAAATAATGTTGTTCTCTGGGGTAAATATTAAGTAGATTTGCCAGCAGCCCTTTTTCTTAGAGAATTTAAGCCCAGAGTTCCTCAGTTATGACTTAGACCTGCTGTTTGAACACCATCCACCAGGTCCACTCTGTATCATCCTTCATGAGACTTTGTGGGTGGGCAAGAGGAATGTAACAATTTGTAAGAAGTCCTTCAATTCGGACCTCAGGTGTCTTCTGTTAGCATATACGAAACTGTGGCCAGCTAACTTTTATCTTGCATGCATGATGAAAATTCAGACACCTCATAGTTCTTAACACCTTATTAAAAAAAAAAAAACTCGGTGAGTTCCCTGGTGGCTCAGTGGGTTAAGGATCTGGCATTGTCACTGCTGTGGCTCAGGTTGCTGCTGTGAAGTAGGTTCAATTCCTTGCCAGGGAATCTCCACATGCCATGGGCATGCCCCAAACAAAACAAAACAAAAAAATTAAAACAACTCAAGTCAATGTTCTAACAGCAGTAGGGTATCAGAAATTAAAAATCTGTACAAATCAGCAGACCAGGACAGTGGTGAATGAAAAGTCAGTTAAAAATATTAGCAACCTGTTAGACATAGCCTAGTACAGGCTAAGTGTTAGACTATCAAACACTTGCATGAATAATAAAGGTAAGGAAATAAAAAAATAAATGTAAATTCTTCATATAAGATAGTGTCATGGTATATCATTAGGTGGTAAGCTGCTTGGGAAGTGACATGCATTGGTTATAGGCACTGACTTGCAAATGTGTGCATAATGCCGATTAAATAACTAATTAAAATTGCAATTCCATTAAGTAATCTGATGTCATGTTAATAAAATGTAGTGATATGATCGAAAGCAACCTTTCAAAAAGGAAGCCATTTCAGATAAAACATAATTTTGTGTACAAGCCAATAAATTTAAATTTTGTCACAATTTGTAGGGAATAAATTTACTACTGAACATGCTAACTATAAAAGCTAATAATGGCTGATATTTACTGGTGGTATGATTGTAAATAATTATTTTCTCACTCTTGCTTAATTCAATGTTAAAATATTTCTTCTGGATAACTTTGTGGTTAATGTGTTCATTGTAACACTACCTAAACTACTGTGTTCCTAGTGACTGTTCAGAAATCTTGGCAGAAGCTGGGTTGTATATCTTTTTGCTTCTCAGCATTCTGTATATAGTAGGGGCTCGGAAATGGGACAAAGATATGGTGCAATAGTTTGAACTTCCATTGCTTCTAGAAAAAAAGATGGTTGACTTCCTTTTTTAAAAATAACAGCAAACATATTTCTCAGTGTGGGTGCTTCTGTGATATTGCTTTAAAGCATCTCCATGAAATTCAAAAGCCATTTGTTAGAACACTGCTCTATTTTTATGTTTATGATGTCTTTTTTTCTGGGTAGAACTTTACTATTTAGAAAATCAATATTCAGCAAAGTAATAGCCTCGTGACTTTATTAACCTCTTGTTCAACTTTACCCTATAATTAAACCATTTTCCAAGTGATAATCTGCTCTATACTAACTGTAATTTGGAAGAAATTTTTTCTTGTGATCCATCTTTTGTGTTGTATGTAGTAAAAAGCTATAATGAGTACACAAATATAAAACTTACAAAGCAGAAATATTCGACTTCAGTATTCTAACGTTTTTTGATATTTAAATTAATTCAGGATTCATTTTAGCACATTTGTTGCTGAGAGCTGTCACCTTTGAATTTCTCTGTTGAAGTTGGTTGATATGATACAGAGGCCGCATTATTTGGGAAGAACTTTGGACACGTTGACAACAAGTATTAAAGGAACCAATGACAAATAATGCCATGTCCACTGGAATATAAATTCCATGATGGCGAGGACCTTCTCTATTTTTTTTTCTATCCTTATTGCCTAGAATAGTTCAATAGAATAGATATTCAATAAACAGTTGTTCATTTAAGCACAATGAATTAATCTTGTCATGAGCTTGTCCATATGTCTATAAAGGAAAGTAAGTATTTATGGAAGAGTAGGTCTGTTGAATCTAGCATTTGTATTTGTCAACACTATCACATTCCCTGTTTTCTTATATCTCTGCTATATCATTCCAAATAAGTATCTTGTTTATTTACTTATTGTATATTATTTTTCTCCTCTACTAGATTATAAATTCTATGAGGAAAACTATTATATCTATCTTTTACAGACATATGTTCTGGGCACCTCGAATAACATCTAGAATATAGTAGACCCTATATATATAATGAAATGGAATATTTTAATATGAACCTACTATATACATAACACTGTAAGGAAAAAAACAGAAAGGTATGAAAAATCCGATTTTTGGTATGGTGAGACAGACCCTCTAGAAGAACATTAGCATCTGCTCAGTGTGTGAGGCCAGGATATGAAAGTCACAAACTATAAAGATCTGGTACCTGCTTATGAATCTTAAATATTTGTGGGGATTGAGGATTTCTAGAGAATGTTGTATAATCTTAGTCTTTATGGCTGAGAGCTAACTACATGAGATTGACACATCCAGGCATTGAGACACAATTTAAATGGAATGAGGTATAATCTAATCATTATTATTACATTTATGTCAGTTTATTATTAGTATTGTTAGTGGTAGTAACAGTAGTAGTTTTAGTAGTGGTAGTGTCTGGCATATGGCAGGCACCAAAAATAATTGGAAAATGAATGAATGGCCTGTCATGTTTAGATTTGCTGTCCTTATTCTGAGATATCTTCAGAACAAAAACAAACTTTCCAGTCTTCCCAAATTTCCCAAGTTAGATGTACAATGATTATGACACCAGCATATACTCTGAGATGAGTCATGGAGCTCATCTGTTCCAACTCTTTTCCAAGAGATAGATACCAATTTTTTGTACATAGACTTGACCTTCCACACAGAACACAGGATCAAAAACATTTCCACACATTCGTTACTAACTGTCCATTTCAGTTAAGAGAAGATGTCAAGGAGATGTCAGATATTGGCTTCAGGCAAGGTCTTAAAAGAGAGCAGAACATTGGAGGAATGATCACAGTCTAGGAACTCAATGGTATTCATTTAGCTGGAATTGTTCAATTTATATGGGGCTGAAAGACATTTATCAAACTTATAAAACCATGATAAAATGGAGTGCCAATTTAGGGTTTATAAGAGAAGTATATATTTGGCCCAAGACTTGGGACCAGTTATCTGTACAGAGGCTTCCCTGCTTCTACACAAGGAGATACATTTATAGCTATAATCACAATGTGACTGATGGGTAGGGAACACTTTCTATAACAGTAACATTTGTTTTGTTCCTATCTTCTACCTAATTACTCATGAGCTCCTGTCAATTCCATCTCAGAAATGTATCTTTTATTTATTTTTTCCTTTTCTGGCTAGGTATGGAAGTTCCCAGGCCAGGGATCAAATCTGTGCCCTGTGCCAGAACTGCAGCAATGCTGGGTCCTTTAACCTACCATGTTGGGCCAGGAATCAAATCTGTACCTCCTCAGCAACCTGAACTGCTGCAGTAAGGTTCTTAACCTACTGTGTCTCAGTGGGAACTCCATCTGAAATGCATCTTCATTTTTTTTATTTCATTCTTTTCCTATTTCACTTCCTTAATTTATCATGTTTTTCCCTCAACTGGAGCAATGCCATTCTAACTGCTTTCTCTATCTTCAGTCTCTTTGCTATCTTTAGTCTCATTCTTTTTTAATCCACTCTGCACACTATGGTCTAAAGAATCACTCTGGTAATCCAGTGTGATTATATCATGACACACTATCCCTCTTGAGCAAAATGTTCAATGACTCTACTGCACTGTAGGAAGAAACAAAATACACACATATGTGCCTGCACACACACATGCTTTTCAGCAAGATAACCAATCAGCCTTTATAATCAGCCTCAACTCTCATGTCAGCCTTCTAGAAAATACCCCCAAATAACCCCCACTCCCATAATGACTGCCTTAACATTCGCCAATTCAAACTTGTGCCAAGCATTCCTTTTATCTGCTTTTGCTGTTCCTGCATCCTGGAGTGTCTTTCCACAATTTACCCATTAGACATTTTTCATCAAGACCACAGTGAAAAGCCACTTGCTCTGTGAAACTTTCTTTGATTGACAGACTTGAAATTTTTAATTCCTTCCATTTCCACACTGCAAATCTTATAATACTATTGTGCACTTTTCTATTGTGTCTTTTATTGTTTGAGTATGTATGTTTCCAAAATTATATTTTTAGCACCTTTAGGGCATCTTTCCCACCTTTGTACTTTCCTTTCCTTGGTATCCCTACTGTATAAGTCTGCTCAGGCTGCTAAACCAAAATACTTAAACTAGGTGGCTTAAACAGCAAACATTTATTTCTTCTGTTTTGGGATTCTTAGACATGTAAGATCAAGGTGCTAGTGTATTTGGTTTCTTGTGAGAGTCCACTTCCTGGATTGCAGATGCCACCTTCTCACTGTGGCCCCAATTCCTAATTCTGTCACATTGAGGGTGAGGGCTTCACCCTATAAATCTGGGGAGGGCACAAGCATTCCACACCTAACACCTACCTACTTGTCCGCACCCACTTCAGTGTCTAGTATGGTGTTGGACAGTGTTGAATACATAACAGTTTTGGAAGCTTGAAAATCAACCTTTCAGATATCCCACTGCTCTCAGATTTGTGACTGTGGTTGACCAGCAGTTCCTGCTACTAAAACTTGACTCTACCAGCACATTTATGTAGAAAGCCTTCCTTTCCTCTAGGCTGCTCTCAGCCAGTAATGAAGTGCAACAGGAATACTAAGGCAGGTCGGACTCTGGGACATTTGAGACTCCTCTGATGACTAACTCTATCCCAAGGACTCTCCATTGGCCTTGATGAACACTTAGGACTGCTCTGTAAGTCTAAGACATATCTGCACAACCTTCCTTTCTTCCTTCTCTCCCTCATCAGAGTTAGACCTGTGTGTAGTCTGATGGTTCTTCTGGCATCCTCTCCCCACTTTCCCTCACAAGCAATATGCCTAAATATTTTCTTTTATGTGTAAAATCCTTGTAGTGTCTGGTTTTCAGAAGACCTTGAATAACCCAACATGTTTGAATGAATCCAGGAATGGTGTACACTTTCTTCTATCTCCCAGAAGCCTTGGAGCTACTCTCTGGATATTCAAAGCCTTTATATGATCATCAACCCTATGCTTTCTTCCTTTTCAGTGACCTCTTATGAACTGACCTGGGAGCCTCTGGCATTATTGATCCTTCATTAGTAACAAAAGCCATATATGGGTCTAGGACTAGTGATTAGTCACTCATTCTTGTACTTATTTTGAAACAAGTGGCTGAGGAAATAAGACTTGTAGTGAACTGATAAGTGACATTCTCAGAATTATAACCTTGTTTTATGTTTATTTAAAACTTATCTCAAAACATTTTGTGTCTGTCCTGACTTTGTGCTTGTTTTCAGCTACGCTTTTTGAAGAGAAAACTTAAAAGACATAAAAATAACATCAGAAGAAGAGCAATATAGTGGCTGGGGCACTGAGCTTGTCACTATATTTCTATTATTACCTGTCAATTTAACACTGGTAGTGTGGCCAACAAAATCAGGAATGTTCCAAGCAATGTGTAGATGTAGCTTCACATTAGACACAAGTAAGAAAAAAGGGGAAAGTTAACTCTAATAATCACAGCAATGTTTTTAAACTCTGATCTATCAGCAATGATACAGCAACAAAATCGACTCCCAGCTTCTAAATTTTTAACACTTATCTGGGCTGGGGATCCCCTCTCACCCACCCTCCTCTCATCCTCCCCCCTCCCTCCAAAGACACCCAGCCAGCAAACCTGTCCTCAAAATCCCTATCCTCCTGGCACAATGGCCAGCTTTCTGACCATAGTGTATTGGATAGCAAATGGTCAAAGACTCCAAATGTGGCAAAAGCAGATCTTGATTACAGACACAGCCCATCTAACATGGCAGAGGGGGAGAAACCCACCTACTAAGGAATATAATCCATGTGCTTGGCTCATGTAATGAAATCCAGCTGAATTTTCGTAGAAAAATTTTGGGAAGTCTGGATTATATAGTATCAGGAGAGTCCAGGAAAGCTCCCCTTGAGAAGATTTTGATGCGAGGTTAAAGGAAATGGGGAAAGTTAACTTAGCAAATCCTCAGGAAATCCAGACTGAGATTTGGATTCCTTCTCTTTCTCTCTCTCCCTCCCTCTCTCTTGGATTTTTACATCTTTAGTCTTTAATTGATAATGCTTGCTTCATATCCATGCCACAGAAAGATTAGGATAAATAAGTCATATTCAGCTGCAAAAAGCACTTTCTGAGCCCTGAAAGATTGATTTCCACACCTGCCTCACCTTCAGTATCTTTTGTTGAGAGCAGCCATAGGCATGGTCTGGATGAACACTCAGGCTCCCCACAGCCCAGCAGGGAGGCAACTGCCAAAGCAACAGACTGCGCTCTGGGGGACTGCTCACCACACCCCATTACCTAAGGGGTGCCCCTAATTTGCATGTTCAGAGGAGTACCCTCTCCCATTTTCCCTGGGCCTCAGTGCTCCCTTCTGTGTGACATCAGGACAAGTACTTCTACAATGTTTTCTTTTTTTTCCTTTTTTTTTTTTTTTCCCAGGGCCGCACCCATGGCATATGGAAGTTCCCAGGCTAGGGCTTGAATCGGAGCTGCAGCTGCTGGCTTATGCCACAGCCACACCAGATCCAAGCTGTGTCTGTGACCTGCACTGCAGCCTGCAGCAACACAGGATCCTTAACCCACTGAGTAGACCCAGGGATCAAACCCAAGTCCTCGTGGAGATTAGGTGGGTTCGTAACCAGTTGAGCCTCAATGGGAACGCCCCACAATATTTTCTTATAATACTAGAAAAAATGTTTGCATTTGTACGAATGGCTTTATGAGGCTGTCATGTTAAGGGAAACCATTCAAATGCTTTGCATAAGCATACAATGACATGCTTATTGTGCCTCTTTCTCTTCTTTTGTTTCTTCTAGTCATTTATTAATTTTTTCTCTCTCTCTTTCCTTCTCTCTCCCCTCTCCATTTCCTTCTTCTCTCTGTTTTTGTCTCTTTTACTTTGTTCCTTATATCTATTTTCTTCAGAATAATAAACACTAAAAAGGTTAGCATTTACTGCTTCTTTAGTTGTGTCAGCAACCATACTAGCCAAACTTTACAGAAACAGTATAAATTCATCATGAAAAGAATTCTGGAAAGAAAATATCACCATCATCATCAATCCTAGCTTGAATATATGAGCAATCAAACTTAGAAGGTCAAAATCAAACCATGTAGCTTGCCAAAGACCCAAACTTGTCACCAAACCTGGACATATGCAACTACAAAGTCCGCGAGTGCAATGCTGAAATACCTACTTCTGATCTCTGAATCTCTCTTCTACCACATGCTCTTTGTCTTGCAGGCAGTACTTTAAGACTCAACTTGTGGTAGACATCTTTTATATTAGCATGTCAACTGCATTTTCTATTTAGTGTCTATAAGATTTCCTACAGATGGACCTGTTATTTTAGGTGTCTCACACTCACCTGAAAAATAACAAAGGAGGAATTCCTGTCGTGGCTCAGTGGAAAAGCATCTGACTAGTATCCACGAGGATGAAGGTTGGGTCCCTGGCCTTGCTCAGTGGGTTAAAGATCCGGCATAGCTATGAGCTGTGGTGTAGGTCACAGAGGTAGCTCGGATCTGGCAATGCTGAGGCTGTGGTATAGGCCAGCAGCTACAGCTCTGACTTGATCCTTAGCCTGGGAACCTCCATATGCTGTGGGTGTGGCCCTAAAAAGGCAAAAAAAAAAAAAAAAGGAGATAACAAAGGAACTGATTTCAGCAAATGAATCTGTAAAATATTTTTTTCTTAGTATGTGTCTTTTAACTACAACAAATTGTTCACAGTGCTACTTATAGCCTGATTTAGTTTGAAAGTCTAGTTTGGGTGTCATACTATGGTGCTACTTAGAAATAGTATTTGAGGGTATTTTGCCACATGTGTCACTGTCATTTTCCACAGAAGGGCATCATTTCCTAGAAACTGTAGCCATAAGCATACACAGATTATAAGATATTCTCAACCAAGTTTGGCTTCCTTCCATGATGGTGCCTCCAGGATGCATAAACTTAAAAAAATAAATCAATCTGTGCCATTCTAGAATGCTCCTTCTCCTTCACTTGCTGTATCAAATCTAGCAGTTTTTACTTACTAGATCCCTCTGCAATTCATCCTCTCCTCTACATCCTGACTGTTGTCACCCCATCCTAGGCTATGGTCTCTCCTCTACTGCCAAAACACCTACCTAAATGGTCTCTGGGTTTCCAGGACTGTACCTGTCCAATCTGAACTCCATACTCTAACCTGAAGACATTTTTAAAACCAGACCTGATCTGTCTTCTGCTTAATAGCCATCAAGTTTTCATAACAAGTTCATTAAAAACATCCCCAAATTCCTAAATATGGCATACTAAGTTTTTAAAATATGTCCCTGAATCTTCATCTATTTCATTTCTTCCTTGTAACAACTATATAGAATGCCATCCTCCACTTTTTTTCTCCCTGAGAGACTCCTAGAGTTTAAGCATTTTCTTTTTTTTTTTTTTAAGTACTCCCAGATATCCCCAAATTGAACTGACCACTTGGTATTTTTTGTTTATCACATAACTTATAGTAAACTATTATAGTAAAACTCTATTGAATACCATTTATTTAATTATGTCGAAATGAACTATGACCTCCAGTGTATCTTCTGTAGAGTTTATCTCTAGTGTGCTATGAGTTCCTTCAGGGCAAAGTATATCTTATTGGCCTATTTACCTAGACTCAAGCATGGAACTTTGTACATCAGTTAATCATTAGTAATACTCATTGAGTTTAAATAAAAGGGTAGTGAAACACAGAACTTAGAAAAAATATGAGCTTACCCTATAGAAACCAATAAAATTCATCCCCAGAATTTACTGAAACACTCTCATATCTTTGACTTCTCTTTTCCTCTTTATCATCACTGCCATTTTCCTAATTGAAATTTGCGTCATTTTTCACTTGGGTTATTGAAGTAACTTGGATACTCATCTCCTCCATCCAATTTTTCCACTCCTCCCCCAAACCATCCTCCACAATATCAGAGTGATTGCATCAAAACAACTTGTGGATTATGTCAGTCTCCAGCTTTCACATACTTAGTAGCTCTCCACTAGCCTCTGGATGAAGTTCAAACTTCTCAGCTTGATATAAAAAGCCCTTCAAAACTTGGCCATAGTATATATGCCATAATCTTCTGTAATTCCTCCAAAAACATAAGTTCTTTAATAGCCCTTACTAGTACCCATGCAATTCTCTCTCCCTGGAATATTTGTAACTCTTAACTTCAATGGTAAAAGCTTACTCATCCTTCAAAGTCCAATATAAATACTTCCTCCTCTCTCTCACATTCTCTTACCATCTCCATTCTCTTCACCCCTCAGAAAGAATGAATCATTTATATACATATCCATTATACCATCACTGTATTTGTGTATGCACCTGCACTGGTCTTTCTCAGGAGACTGTAATCTACTTGAGAACAAGGGCTGTGTCTTACTCATTTTTGTCTTTAGAGCCAAGTTTGGTACCTATGTGACAATCAGAATTTGTGGCACGTTATGTGCACCTAAACTATTCAGCAATGTATACTATGATGTGTTGAGGTTATGGGACACATAAATGTATACCATAGATATAGGTTTTTCCTGTGAAAAATCTATCTTGCTGAAATGGAGTAAAATAAATGCTGAAATATTCCCAAGTATAGGCTATATCTTCCAATATAGCTCAAAATTTATGATTAATAATGTCATGTAAATTGTCTCATCTCTTTTAGATCATATTTTGTAGACAAAGTACCTTCAGAAAACCAGTTATGTGATTGCCTAATGACACTGGATGGAATAAAAGTTTCATTTGTAAATGTACATTTTAATCATGAGCACATTCCATATCCTGAGATATTTCTGCCCTTTTCTCTTATGATGGAGCATGATATAAAAAAAAAAGAATGTATACATGTATGTGTAACTGGGTCACCTTGCTGTACAGTAGAAAACTGACAGAACATTGTAAACCAGATATAATGGAAACAATAAAAGTCATCATAAATAAAAAAAATTGAACATGATGATAAATGTTGTCAATAAAACTATAATCATTGATTTATTCAACCAGTATTTTTCAATTACTACATGGCACCTAGGTTTTGTGATATAACATAAATAAAACCACAATGGTCTCTTCCTTCTTAGAATCTATAATCCCGAGTGTAGAGTAACAATAAACAAATGTACATTATTCAACAATTTCAAAATTTTTTATGAAGAAGTCCAGGGTATTATGAATATATGTATCAACTCTGAACCTCAATTTTCTTATTTATAAAAATTCAGAGTACTTTTGACATAATGATAATGCCAATTGCTATTTATAAAAACCCCTTGTATCTCTGTTTATTGTTCACAAGTATTTTCACATCATTCATACATTTATTCTTGCAACAAATATTTATTGAAGGTCTACTCTGTACCAGAGACTAGCCTAAGCACAGTGAATATAATGGTAAAACCTAACTTTACCTATTAGTTAATAATACAAGTATGCTAAGTACTATAAGAAGACAGCTCCTACCAACAAAATATGCAGTTTTATTTTATTTTATTTTTTTTCTTTCTTTCTTTTTTTTTTTTTTTTTTTTAGGGCCACAGCTGCGGCATATGGAAGTTCCCAGGTTAGGGATCAAATCGGAGCTATAGTCGCAGGCCTACACCACAGCCACAGCGACATGGGATCTGACCTGCATCTGCCACCTACACCACAGTTCATGGCAACACCAGATCCTTAACCCACTGAGCAAGGCCAGGGATCGAACCCATGTCTTTATGGATACTTGTTGGATTCATTAACTACTGAGCCACAACGGTAACTCCAATATGCAGTTTTAAAGAATGATGTTGAGTAAAAAGAGCAGTCACAAAATAGTGTGATGATTTACCATTGGCTGGTTTAATAATGTAAGGTTTAAAAATACTTCCAAATGAGGGCATTTTTTTCCTTTCATTGATTAATATGTAGTCATTGCATAATATTCTGGAAATCCCTTATGCTCTAAAATCCCTTTCCCAATTAAAAGTCCCACTCCATCTGTTTAGAGAACTCAGGTAGCTCTTTGATGGAAAGCAATTTGATCAGATTAATTTGAACTATGGTATAAATACATCAGCTGTCAGCCCTTCTAGAGATAGGAATATTTTAAAATGATTATTTCTACTTTCAAATTACTATATTTCTAATGGTTATAGGTGTGGCTAGGAACATTCTGGAAGTCAGGAGACTCCCTAAGAACCCCCAAATCATGCCCAGAAGACAACTGCCTTTACTGCTGGCACAGGAGGGCAGTTCTTTAAAAGAAAGGAAACTCAATGTAAGGAAATTCATATTATATATTTAAATTTTTTTTTCCAGAGTATCCTAGGTTCACCCATGAGTCCATGTCTATCATCATAGTTGTGCACAAGAAGAATTTATGACTTTGAAGAATGTTGCAAGGTCCACAAAGAATGATGACATTGAAGCATTTCACGATCCACGGAGAAAAATGCAATTATAATCCCTAGGCACTGTTCAGCAACTTTGGAACAGTTTTCAACGACAATGGCTGAGATATGATTAGGTTTTAGAGTAACTTTCAGCTAGCCAAAAAAAAAATTAAGCCAAATACCTGATTCCCCATGCAGCCTAGATAATTGGGGTTTTATGGTACATTAACATAAACATTAGACAATTATTTCCCACATCTGTTTCCCTGTTCTAAAACCCTCAGCGAAAGTCTTTGTAGTAGCTCTTAAAAATGTTCCTAAAATTTTATCCCATTTCAGCACCTCTTATCTAAATTGTCTTTGCTTATATTGGTGATCTTGTGTGCCAAGTGTTTTTCTAATTTCAATTGTCTCGCATCTCTCTCTCTCTTTTTTTTTTTTTTTTCTTTAGCTGTGCCCGCCGCCTATGGAAGTTCCGGGCTAAAGATGGAACCCAAGTCACAGCAGGGACCTGAGCCCCTATGGTGACAACCTCGGATCCATAACCCGCTGAGCCAGAAGCCAGAAGAGAACTCGCACATTCATTTTTTTCTTCATTCAGTTTAAAAAGTAAAATCCTTCACATCATATCAGAGATGGTTTTATTAGGTTAGCAATTAAAATACCAGCATTATTTAACATTAAATGTGATTCATCCATTTTTGACTATTTTCAAAATTTAACATACTATGAGTAAGTCTTCCGTAGATACTAAAGAACAGTATTCAATAAATTAACAGCTCAGGATGCCTCACATTTTATCAGCAAATCAGATCAGCTGTGTATCTGCCAAGGAAATGCAGGGTTATGAAATCAGCAGCAACAGCAGCTGCTGCCACAATAGTACTTTTTCTTCTTTTTCACTAGTGTGTACTGAATTAGCTATTTTTCTCTTCAAAGGCAAAATTGGACCAAAAAAAAAGCAAAAACCACAAGAATCGAATGAAAAAGAAAATGGTGGTTTTCTATCTGACAACTTTCATTTCCTTCTTGGCATGCTTTCTTAATGTTTAATAGTAATGACATAATTGTAGATATTATTAATGCTGGTACCTAACCTTTTTAATTGGGTTACTTTCCAGAGCCTAAGGTTTTAAGAGATTTAGACGGTTCTTAATATCCATTTGAGTATCTGAAAGCCTGACTTACAAAACTTATTTTTTTCTATGTCAGGGCAAATTATTTTAACAAATTATTTTTAAGTATAGTATGTCTGTATTTCTACTCTCCTGCTATTGTACTAATAATTAAAATTATACTAATGGCCTACCTGGTGAACTTTTAATATCTTTTATGCCCCGTGGAACATTTTTAGAAATGGGAAAGTGCTGCAAAAATGATAGTTATGAATACTATTATTTCTATTAACCAAAGCATATTCATATGGAATATAGCCTTTTTCAGCTTGATATTTTTTAATCCTGAAAATAATACTTATTTCCTTTTGTTCCCTGGCATGTGTGCAATATAGTTATCAAAAAAAAGTGGTTAATTCCTATTCTTTGCAGGGTATTGTAGATAAAACAGATTAATTATACATAGGCCCTGCCCTGAAGAAGCTCATAGGGAAGCAGCATCCTGCACTGAATTCAAACAGATCTGGACTTGGAATTTAGATCACGTTAACTATTAGATGAATGACCTTGGATAGTTAACATCTAGGATGAGCCTGCCTGCTCCTCTGTAAAGTAGGAATAGTATTATTTCCCACCTCACAGAGTTATTGTAAAAATTAAATTACATCATGGCTACGAAGCTTAACGCTCCTATACAATAAATAAGTGCTCAGTAAATAAGAGCTATTTGCTGCTGCTGCTGTTGCTGCTGTCGTTTCTTCTTTCTTCTACCCCTCCCTCCATCATCCTCCTCTTCTCCTTCTGCAGTAGCAGATGAAAAACAAGGAGACTAGAGAGGGGAAATAGGGAGGGATCAGGGATAACTTTTGCAAGAAGGTGGTTTTCAAAATTATATAGAATTTGAATACATGAACCTTGTACGTAAAGATATTCCAGGCAGAAGCAGCATTATGCAAAAATGCCTGGAGTGACCAACTCAAAATTTGCTCAGAAATGCAGTGTGAATGCCATCTATAAAACCCAAATATCACTTCAGGGGTGCTGTTTCCTCTGTGTGTTTTGCGGGAGAGGAGGTTTGCTGGAGGCATGTGTGTTCTCCTTTGAGTCTAAGCTGAGGAATTCAGGAGAACAAAACAAGTTACTTTAAAGCAAACAACTCCATTCCCCCATCAGTTCACCTTCTGAGAAAGAAAGTCTCCTACCTGCCAGGAACAGAGGTCAGAGCAAAGGGAAATGATCAACCAGATTTTGCTGGCCTCTACTTTTGGAAAAATGTATAAATTGTGAAACATCAATCACGGATGCCATTATGTGCCATCACACATATTCTGGAATGAAGATTATATAATTGTATCTCCAAGTATCATTGCTAAAGTCGAAGTTAGCTATGATTCACCCCTGTTCTAATCTTGAGAACGCTAAAGGGATTTTATGGTTGACATAACTATTTCTTTGAAGAATGAAATTCACTTGGCCCTGAGGCCTTGCCAACATCAAAGAGCTTGATCCAAATGGTTCCTTCAGTGTGAACATAATATGATTCATTTGTTTTCACCATCCTTCCTCCTGATTTTCCACAATTGCCAAAATGAGATATGCATGGTCCTTCATAAATTCACAAGCTTGCTTTATAACATATTCTATCAGAAAGCACTAGTTAAACTATTGGCTGCAAGGGTCTAGAGAAGTGCATGAAATATAAAATATTTAATAGTGGTGATGAACTACAAAGTCTTTCTTCAGAGTGATTGCAAAATTGAGGCCATGCATCTCAGACATAAGAATAATATTATGACAGTGCTACTCAAAATAATGCAGGCTATTTTTAAAATGGGTAATGCCAAAGGTGCTAAGTGGGAGAATTGTCCAGTTAACTGGAAGATGAAACAAATATAACCAAGTACCTGGCCGGACTACAAATATACTCTTTCTCCTCAAGTCACACTTTTTCCAGAGGAATCTATTTTTCTCCTTAATTTTACCCCCCCTACACACACATACTAGGTTATTTCCCTGTAATGGGGTCAGTTTACCTCTCTGCAGGCTCCATGTCTCCCTCCCAAAACCGTAAATGAAACAAAAACAGCAACATCAACCTCAACAACCACAACAATATTGTGCTTGGACCACTTGGACCATTCTTGAAAATATGTTGCATTGTAAAGCGTGTATTTAGAATATTTTCATTAAAAGCAGACATACCTATTTCTAACATGCAACCCAGAGAAAGACATCATGGTGCTTCCCCAATGCTCATCCACTCTTTATAGAAACAGAGAAAAATGATTTTTTTTTCTTTTTTCCTTTTTCCTCATAGGGATTAAACTGCTGAGTTTATAAACTTTGAATCCACTGTCAATTTCTGGCCAAATAGATAATGCTTTGGTTCTTTTTCTAAGCCCAATTTAGGCTTCTCAAGTGCCTCAGATGGTTTCTGTGACTCTTGGTGGAGCGTTGCAGAACTGAGCTGAGCTCCACATTAAAAAATGGATATTTGATCATTTCAGTAGCTTTACCATTTCAATATAACCCTAAGGCCATTACCTATAAGCACCTTAAATCTTTGAATTGACTTTGTATTGTCTTTTTACAGTTATATTTTAAACATGCAGAAGCATTCAGTGAGTACCATTACAAACACCCATTTAACATTCATCCAAATGTAAAGATTTTGCAAATTTGAGTCAGAATGTTTTTGTAATCATTGTAGAAAGATTAAATCTAATTATACTCATTGTGATTGTTATATAGGAAACACTGTATTTTATTCATATGAATATAATAGTTTACTAATAATATTAAGATTTAATTGGGCTTATGAGATGTCAGGCAGAAGGCTAAGAGCTTTACTCATTTAATCCTCAAATCCTCCCCATAAGGAAGATGCTATTATTCCCATTATACCAATGTGGAATCTAAGGGAAAGGGAAAACAAGTAACTAACCAAGTTTGTACAGCTAGCAAGTGGCAGAGTTCAGATTTGTACTGAGCTCAAAAGACTGAATTCTTAACCAGTATGCATCACTGCCTCTCAGAATTACTCTTTCATATATCCATCTATTGATCAATAGATTATTTCCTCTTGTTACAAAATTAATTATTTTGTAATAATATCACATACATACATGTCTATGTGCACATGTCATACATGGTGTATTAGTTTGCTGGAGCTGCAATGACAAAATGCCATAGATTGTGGATTAAACCAAAGAAATTTATTTCTCATAGTTCTGGAGGATAAAAGTCTAAGATTTAGGTGTGAACAGGTTTGGTCTCTCCTGTGGCCTCTCTGCTTGGCTTGTAGATGGCCACCTTCTGTGTCCTCACATGGACTTTCCTCTGTGCATGCATCCTGGTGTTCAATTTTCATCTTCTTTTAAGAACAATAGGTTGGATTGGATTAGGGCCCACTCTAATGATCTCATTTTAGCATAACCACCTCTTTAAAGGCCCTGTCTCCAAATACAATCACATTCTGAAGTTATGGAGCTTAGTACTTCAACATACTCATTTTGGGAGATCACAATTCAGCCCATAATAGTTGGGATACAGTGGTTTTGGTGGCTTGTTCGTTTTAAGGAATGTATCAGGGAATGGGATAAGACTGATGACTCTTATGGAATATGTATCTTCACCTTTTTCAGATATTAGAAAATTGCTCTTCACATTCCTTCTACTAATTTGTATGTCCACCAGCAATGTATGAGTGTCTGTTGTCCATCTATTTTCCTTACCCAAACTTGGCAGTCATATTTTTAATTTCTGCCACATAGATGTGTCTGAGATATATCATTTCTTAATTTTGTAGTTCTCTCTATATTGACAAATTTGTGTCTCTTTCATAGGTTTTTAGCCCTTCCTATTCCTTCTCCTCTGAATTACCTCTTCTTAGTCTTTGGCTATACTTCTATTTGCTTGACTTGTTCTTATTGCTTAATTCTTTGTTTTCTTCCAGTTTTATTGAGATATAATTGACATACTGCAACATATGAGTTTAAGGTGTACAGCATACTGATTTGATTTAAAAATCATGAAATGACAACCACAGTAAGCTTAGTGAACATCTATCATCTCCTATAGATACAAAAATAGAATTTTTTCCCTTGTCATGAGAACTCAGAATTTGTTCTTTTAACAACTTTCATATATAACATACAACAGTGTTAATTATCTTTATTATGTTGTATATTACATACCTAGTACTTATTTATCTTATAACTGTAAGCTTGTAGCTTTTGAATGCCTTCCTCCAATCTCCTCCCTCTGCCCCTACATCTGGTACCACAAATCTGATTTTCTGTGAATTCCTATTTTTCTTTTTTGTTTTTGAAATATAATTGCTGTATGACATTATGTTAGTCCCTGCTACAGAAAAGAGTAATTCAGCATTTCTGTACATTTCAAAATGATCACCTTAAGTCTAGTTACAGTATGTCACCAAAGATATTACATAGTTTTTTATAATATTCCCCATACTGTACATTTTATACCCATGACTCACTTATTTTGCAACCTGGAGTTTATATTTCTTAATCTCCCTCACCTATTTCTTTCCTCCTCCCAAATCCCTTCCCCTCTGGCAATCACCTGTTTGTTCTCTGTGTCTGCAACTCCATGTTTTGCTATGTCTGTTCATTTTTTTTGTTTCTTATTCTTTGTGTATTATGGATGTTACTTGTTTTCAATTATATAAGTCACAAATATCTTCTCCAAGTCAGTGTTTATAATTCAGTTCAGTTTATGGTGGCTTTTGCCTTATAGAAAGTTTCATTTTCAATAGCAAGTTATTAGTGTTTTCATATTTATTTGTACCTTTTGTATCTGATTTACGAGTCTGTCCCTGTGCAGATATGATTAAAATATTCTATATTTTTTCTATATTTCTTAAAATGTTTTTTCTTCTTAGATTTATCTAGAATGAAGGGGTTATGATGTTATTTTAAATGTCTCATTTTCTATTTCTACATTGTAAATTCCTTCAGCATAATTTGTTTCATAATCCATCTTTTTACAACTAATTTCAATGCCACTTCTGCCACATACCAAATGCTCATATAACAGTTAACAACTGTTGTACATATGTTATTTGTTAGTCATTGTGTTTGCATTATATCATATAATCTTCACAACACTTGCACGAAGAAGGTATTATTACTTCCATTCTACAATTAAGGAAACTGATGTTTAAGAAGTCAAATCCTTTCTCCAGTATCACAAAAGCAGCAAGTGGAGGAGCCAGGAATGGAACCCAAGGAGGTTGATTACTACCATTTAATGACACTCCATATATATATGTATATATATATGGAGTGTGTGTGTGTGTATATATACTATATAATAGTTTCTGAAGTTTATATTTTTCTACTGGTTCGTTTGATTATGCATGTGACAAATCACACACTTGTAATTTTTCTCCTCTTTAATGTCTTCATTTTTTTTTTGTCTTTTTAGTGCCTCACCCATGGCATATGGAGGTTCCCAGGCTAGGGGTTGAATTGGAGCTACAGCTGCCAGCCTACACCACAGCCACAGCAATGCCAGATCCAAGCTGCATCTGTGACCTACACCACAGCTCATGGCAACGCCAGATCCTTAACCCACTGAGCAAGGCCAGGAATGGAACCTTCATATTCATGGATACCATGCAGATTTGTTTCCACCGAGCCAGGCTGGGAACTTCCTTTAATGTCTTCATGTTGGTAGGTTAAGATTTCCTATGCTATGTATTTTATTCATAATTATATAAATTATTCTTAATACCCTCATTGTATTTAAACTCAGCTTCTTAAATTCCATTTAATCCTGTCTGGAATCTTGCTGTAATAACATTATACTGAAAATCATATCTGAAGGAACTGACATCAGTGTGATCTTTAGACTGTTTATACACAAACATGCTAAGATCTTTATTTTGAAGGTCAACTTTATTTTATTTTTATTTTTGTCTTTTCTAGGGCCGCACCCGCGGCATATGGAGGTTTCCAGGCTAGGGGTCGAATCAGAGCTATGGCCACCGGCCTATGCCAGGGCCACAGCAACACGGGATGCAAGCCGCGTCTGCAACCTACACCACATTTCACGGCAACGCTGTATCCTTAACCCACTGAGTGAGGCCAGGGATCGAACCTGCAACCTCATGGTTCCTAGTAGGTTTCATTAACCACTGAGCCACGACAGGAAGCCCTGAAGGTCAATTTAAAATTTTTGGAGTACCTCTGCCCCAAGACTTTATTTTTTAGAGCAGTTTTAGGTCTAAAACACAACTGAGAGAGGGAGGTACAGAGATGCCCCATCTACCTCCTGCCCCTACATCTGCATAGCCTCTACCTTTATCAAAGTCACCCACCAGAATGGTATTTTATCTTAACCAGGGATGAACCTACACTGATACAGCATAATCACAAAGTCTGTAATTTACTTCTAGGATTCACTTTTAGTGTTTTACATTCTATGGAGTTTGGAATGTCAAATTTTATGTCTTTCAAAAAAAGTTGTGCAATTTTATCAAGTTACTATACATATTTTTCTATGTTTAAGTTCAAGTACTGTATTTTTTGTTATTGTTGCTGCTTGTGAATGGAGAGTTTTAATGATAATTTCTAACTGGAAGTTAAAGTATATGGAAATATTATTAACTATATGATTATCTTCTTGCATAGAGCATATGTAATGACTTTATTAACTCTGATCATTTTTACATATATTCTTAAGTTTTCTTATGTAGATAATTGAGTCATTTATAAATTCCTACTATTTTCTTACATCATTGACAATTATTGTTTCATTTTTTTCATGCCTTATTTCATGGACTAGGATTTACAGTACTATAATGAATTGTAGCTATAATAAAAGGCATCTTGACTATTCACAATAGCCAAGACATGGAAACAACCTAAATGTCCATCAACAGATGATTAGATTAAGAAGATCTGGTGTATATATATACACAGTGGAATACTACTCAGACATTAAAAAGAACAAAATAATGCCATTTGCAGCAACATGGATGGAACTTCACTCTTATACTAAGTGAAGTAAGTCAGATAGAGAAAGACAAATATCATATGATACCACTTATACCTGGAATCTAATATATGGCACATATGAACCTTTCCACAGAAAAGAAAATCATGGATATGGAGAACAGACTTGTGGTTGCCAAGGGGGGGGGGGAGAGGGGAGTGGGATGGATTGGGAATTTGAGTTTAACAGATGCAAACGATTGCATTTGGAATGGATAAGCAATCAGATCCTACTTTATAGCACTGGGACCTATATGTAGTCACTTGTGATGGAGCATGATAATGTGAGAAAAAAGAATGTATACATGTATGCATGACTAGGTCACCTTGCTGTGCAGTAGAAATTTGACAGAATACTGTAAATCAGCTATAATGGAAAAAATAAAAATTATAAAAAAAAATTTAAAGTAAAAAAATAAAAGGCATTTTGACTTGATCCTCACCTATAAATGATAGCTTTTAAAGTGATAGCACTAAATATGCTGCTTGTTATAGATTTCCAAAAGAGACACATTAGGCATCAAAGAAACTTTCTTATATTCCTAGTTCTTTAATAGCTTTATCATAAATGGAGTTCCCGTTGTGGCGCAGTGGTTAATGAATCCAACTAGGAACCATGAGGTTGCAGGTTCTATCCCTGCCCTTGCTCAGTGGGTTAACGATCCGGTGTTGCTGTGAGCTGTGGTGTAGGTTGCAGACGCGGCTCGGATCCTGCATTGCTGTGGCTCTGGCTTAGGCTGGTGGCTACAGCTCCAATTTGACCCCTAGCCTGGGAACCTCCATATGCCGTGGGAGTGGCCGAAGAAATGCCAAAAAAAAAAAAAAAGGACAAAAATAATAGCTTTATCATAAATGGGCATTGGCTTTTGAATCACAGTCATTGATTTTCTAATATGAAATCATCTTCACAATGCTTGGTTAAACATGACTTGATTATGATGCATCATATATTTTAGTCATTGATAGATTTATCAATATTTTATAGAGGTTAATTATATGTATTCTAATTAATGAGATAGGCCTATAATTTTTATTTATTGCACTGTTCCTGTCAAATGTGGATGTCAAGGTTATTCATAATGAAAAGAACAGCTTTTCTTTAGCTTCTCTGAAAGAGTTTTGTTAGATAAGAACTGTATGTTCCTTGAACATATGTAAAAACAGAACTTTAGAAATCCTTGGTTAGGTCCCATTGGTTTATTTTTACTTTTATTTCTTATGCTTTGGGAGACTGACCTGAGAAAACATTTTGCCTATGTTCTCTTCCAGGAGTTTGATGGTGTCTTATATTTAAGTCTTTCAGCCGTTTTGAGTTCATTTTTGCGCATGGTGTGAGGGTGTGTTCTGTTTCATTGATTTGCATGTAGTTGGCCAGGTTTCTCAGCAAAACTTGCTGAAAAGACTATCTTTCTCCCATTTTATATTCTTGCCTCCTTTGTCAAAGATTAATTGACCATAGGTATCTGGGGTTATTTCTGGGTTCTCTATTCTGCTGCAATTGTCTGCATGTCCGTTTTGGTACCAATACCACACTGTCTTGATGACTGTGGCTTTGTAATGTTGCCTGAAGTCTGGGAGAGTTATGCCTCCTGCTTGGTTTTTGTTCCTCAGAATTGCTTTGGCAATTCTGGGTCTTTTGTGGTACCATGTAAATTTCTGGGTTGTTTGTTCTAGTTCTGTGAAAAATGTCCTGGGTAATTTGATAGGGATTGCATTGAATCTGTAGATTGCTTTGGGTAGTATGGCCATTTTTACAATATTAATTTTTCCAACCCAGGAGCATGGAATAGTTTCCATTTCTTTGTATCTTCTTTAATTTCCTTGATTAATGTTTTATACTTCTCAGCATATAAGTCCTTTACCTCCTTGATCAGGTGTGTTCCCAGGTATTTGATTTTTGGGGATCCAAGTTTAAAAGTTACTGTATTTTTGTATTCCTTTTTTAATATTTCATTTCTAGTGTACAGAAATGTGACTGATTTCTGAATGCTAATCTTATATCCTGCTACTTTGCTGAATTTGTTGATCAGTTCAAGTAGTTTGGGGTTGAGTCCTTAGGGTTTTCTATATGTAGGAAACCAAAAAGGAAACAAAAAGGCAACTTACAGAATGGGAGAAAATAGTTTCAAATGATGCAACTGACAAGGGCTTAATCTCTAGAATATACAAGCAACTTATACAACTCAACAGCAAAATAGCCAACAACCAGATGGAAAAATGGGCAAAAGACCTGAATAGACTGTTCTCCAAGGAAGATATACAGATGGCCAGCAAACACATGAAAAAATGCTCAACATCGCTGATTATAAGAGAAATGCAAATCAAAACTACCATGAGATACCACCTCACAACAGTCAGAATGGCCATCATTAATAAGTCCACAAATAACAAGTGCTTGAGGGATTGTGGAGAAAAGGGAACCCTCCTGCACTGTTGGTGGGAATGTAAGCTGGTACAACCACTATGGAGATCAGTATGGAGGTACCTTAGAATCTATCCATAGAACTACCATATGACCCAGCAATCCCACTCTTGGGCATATATCTGGACAAACATTCCTTAAAAAAGACACGTGCACCTGTATGTTCACTGTAACTCTATTCACAATAGCCAAGCCATGGAAACAACCCAAATGTCCATCGACAGATGAATGGATTAGTAAGATGTGATATATATATACAATGGAATACTACTCAGCCATAAAAAAGAACGACATAATACCCTTTATAGCAACATGGGTGGAACTAGAGACTCTCATACTGAGTGAAATAAGTCAGAAAGAGAAAGACAAATACCATATGATATCACTTATATGTGGAATGTAATATAAGGCACAAATGAACCTTTCCACGGAAAAGAAAATCATGGACTTGGAGAATAGATTTGTGGTTGCCAAGGGGGAGGGGGAGGGAGTGTGAGGGACTGAGAATTTGGGGTTAATAGATCCAAACTATTGCCTTTGGAATGGATTAGCAATGAGATCCTGCTGTGTAGCACTGGGAACTATGTCTACTTGCTTATGATGGTGCATGATAATTTGAGAAAAAAATGTATATATGTATATGTAACTGGGTCACCATGCTGTACAGTACAAAAAAATTGTATTGGGGAAATAACAATTTAAAAAATTAAAAAATAAAAGAGGTAAAAAAAATCCTTGGGTCTTGTACATATTTTGCAAGGAGCTGTGGTACTGCTTAGTGGAGTATTTTTAACTACAGATAAATATATACAACATTGATTGATTAAGATGTTCTACTTTTTCTTATGTTTAGTTATGTATATTTTCTAAAAATATATCTTTCATATGTAACTTTTCAAATTTATTGATTTTTATAGTATTCTTATGACACAATATTTCTAGCATATCTGTATTTGTTTCCATGTATTTATTAATGTTTAACTTTATTTTTCCTAGAAAAATCTAATCAGAGTTTTTCTCTTAAATGTTATGAGCTTTGAGTTTTGCTAATGTTCTTTATTTTTTATAATTTAAAATTTTTATTTATATTATTTATTATTTTATTCAATCTTATGTATACTTATTCCTTCCACTTTATTTGTATTTAATCTGTTATCTTTCTAACCTTCTGAGAGAAGTTCTTTTCTCAGTAGTTTCCAATTCTTTTTTCTAACATAAAAATTCCCACTAAGTGCAACTTGTACTGCATCTCACACATTTTTAATATGGGATGATTTTATCATCACTATGGTTGTGAAGTATTTTATAATTCCTGTTTTCTTCCTGCTATCTTATTATTAGTCACATCTACTATTATCACATTGTGCTAAAAAAAGAAAATATGTCCTCTATCTGACGTAAATTCTCTGGAAATCGTTGACCTTCCTAGGTGGCCTGATGTTTGCTTAGTGTGTACTACGGTCCAGATGTGCTTGCCCAGAAGGCACATTCTCTCTTTAAGGATCAGTTTCTCTTCTTTTGTTGCTTGCTCATTTGCTGTCAGTGTATCAGCTAAATTGTGTGACTCTTTACTAATTCATGAAAATTAATTTTTTTCTGCTGTTTTACCTATTTTTCTTCCTTACACATTTCTTATAATCTCTGATTCTGCAGTGAACAACAAATCCTAACGTTTTCCTTGCTTGTGCTGTCATGAAAGCCACCATGAGGTTATGTGATTGTATAGTCTCTTTTTTCTGGGTTGATATGAAAATAGGTTTCTACCTTCTTAGAAGGATTGTTCATCATCACTCATTTATGAAATTATTTGGGCATTAAATTACACCAACCATTTCTCAACTGGGAGGGATGACGAGGTTATGTGACACTTACAAGAAATGAAAAATAGCTAATATACTTGAAATGTCAGTGTTTTATTAGTATACTAAATCAGTTAAAAAAAAAAAACAAAGTTCAATTCCCCCTCTCCCTCAAACCACATCCCAAACTCTGTTAGGTCCAGATTAAAACTCTCAAGCACAATCTATATCACAGATGGGCATATGATGGTATGTAAATTATATATAATAAATATGAATAAGGAAAAAGGTATAGGTACAGGAACTAGGCCTGCCTAGTTTAGTTCCTGCCACACAGTGCCCACTCAATATCTGTTCAATGAATGGACAGCCTTCAGAAAGTGCCTGTGCTACCTGCAATTATATGCAAAGTTTTGTAAAGATGATCTCAAGAATCTCACATTGCAATAATGGAGATAATCATTAAATGGCCCCATACACTCATGGAATTAGTCATTTCATATTGTATCAATGATTCAGCATTAAGCCAAACTTGAGTGTGGGTACTCCACCAGGCCATCACATATAGACAGTTCCATGCAATAGTTCTCCACGCATCAAAATGGTGGAATAGAAGGACTGGAACTCAAAATCTCACCTAAAAACAACAAAATTTACAACCAGATACTGAGCAATATTCAACCAAATGGACTGGAAACCTTAAAAAAGATATCCTACTCCAGAAGACAAAGAGGAGGCCACAACAAGAGTCAGGAGGGGTGATTACATGATATAAACAACTCCATGCCTCCTGGGTGGGATGCCCCACAGACTGGAAAGTAACTGGTTCACAGAGACTCAACTATAGGAGTGAATGTTCTGAGCCTCACATGAAACTCCCACAGGTGGGGATCTGGAACTGGGAGAAAAAGCCCCTGGAGCATCTGGCATTGAAGGCCAGTGGGGCTTGTGCGCAGGAGCTCCATGGGACTGGGGGAAACGGAGACCCCATTCTTAAAAGGCACACACAGACTTTCACGTGCACTGGGTCCCAGGGCAAAACTAAGTCTCTTGTGGGAATGTGGGTCAAACCTGACGGCAGTTCTTGGAGGACATCCGGGGAAAACAGGGGTGAATGTGGCTTGCTGTGGGGGAAGGACATTGGAAACAAAGCTCTTGATAATATTCAGCAGCATGACTTTCTCTGGAGGTGGCCATTTTGGGAAAATCTGGCCCCACCCATCCACGCTGAGAAGCCCCAGGCCAAACAACAATTCTGGTGGGGTCACAGCCCCACCTCTCAGTAAACAGGCTACCTAAAGACCCCTCAGGCACACAGCCACCCCTAATCTCACCCAGAGACAAAACCCCACCCACCATAGGGATAGGAATCAGCTCCACCTACCAGTGGGCAGGCATCAGTCCCTCCCATCAGGAAGCCTACAGCAAGCCCCGGTACCAACTTCAGCCACAAGGGGGTCAGGCACCAGAAGTAAGAGAGGCTACAACTCTATTATTTCTAAAAAGATTACCACACCAAAAACCTATAAAAATGAAAAGATAGAGGACTATAACTCAGATGAGGGAGAAAGAAAAAACCCCAGAACAACAGCTAAGATATCAGTAGATTCTCAGCCTCCAGGAAAAAGACTTTAGATTGTTGATGCTGAAGATGATGCAACACATTGGGAATAAACTGGAGGAAAAGATGGATAATTTACAGGAAACACTGACCAAAGAGATACAAGATATAAAGAGATGCAAAATACAATAGCTGAAATAAAAAATTCATTAGAAGCAGCCAACAGCAGAACACAGGAGGCAGAAGAACAAATAAGTGAGGCGGAGGACAGATAATGGAAATCACAGATGTGAAACAGAAAAAATTAAAGAGAATGAAAAAAAAATGAAGAGAGTCTCAGAGTATTCTGGGACAGCATTAAACACACCAACATCTGTATTATAGGGGTACCAGAGGTGAAGAGAGAGAGAAGGGGGCAGAAAAAATATTCGAAGAGATAATAGCCAAATATCTCCCTAACATGGAAAAGGAACTACACACTCAAATCCAGGAAGAGCAATGAGTACCACATAAAATAAATCCAAGGAGGAACACACCGAGACACATATTAATCAAACTGATCAAAATTAAAGACAAAGAGAAAATATTGAAAGCAGCTAGGGAATACAAACAAATAACATACAAGGGAACCCCAGTAAGGTTATTGGCAGATTTTTCAGCAGAAACTCTGCAGGCCAAAAGGGAGTGGCATGATATACTCAACATGATGAAAGGAAAAAACCTCCAACCAAGATTGCTTTACCCAGCAAGGCTCTCATCCAGATTTGAAGGAGAAATCAAAAGCTTCACAGATAAGCAAAAGCTAAGAGAATGCAGCAACACTAGACCAGCTTTAGAACAAATACTAAAGGAACTTCTTTAGGCAGAAAAGAAAAGGCTGCAATCAGAAACAAAAATATCACAAATGACAAGGCTCACCAGTAAAGGTATATATACAGAAAAGATATGAAATTATCCACACACAATTATGCCGCCAAAATCAGAAATCGTGAGGAGGGTACAAATGCAGGACACTGGAGATGAACTTGCAATTAAGAGAACAACAACTTAAAACAATCTCTTGTATATATACAGACTCATATCAAAACTTCAGAATAATTGCAAACCAAAAATCTACAATTGATAAACAAATAAGAAAAATCAACTCAAATACAACACTAAAGATAGTCATCAAACCACAAGAGGAGAGAACAAGAGAAGAAGGGAAGAAAAAAAGAGCTACAAAAACAATTCCAAAGCAATTAATAAAATGGCAATAAGAACATACATATCAATAATTACCTTAAATGTTAATGGACTAAACGCCCCAACCAAAAGACACAGACTGGCTGAATGGATACAAAACAGGATCCATATATATGCTGTCTTCAAGAGACCACTTCACTTCTAGGGACACATACAAATCAAAAGAGAGAGGATGGAAGAAAATATTCCATGCAAATGGGAATCAAAAGAAAGCTGGAGTAGCAATACTCATAACAGACAAAATGGAGTTTAAAATGAAGAATATTTTAAGGGACAAGGAAGGTCACTACCTAATGATCAAAGGATCAATCCAAGAAGAAGATATAACAATTGTAAATATCTACACACGCAACATAGGTTCACCGCAATATATAAGGCAACTGCTAACAACCTTAAAAGGACAGACTGACAGTAACACAATAATAGTGAGGGACTTTAACACACCACTTACAGCAATGGACAGATCATCCAGACAGAAAACCAATAGGGAAACACAGGCCCTGAATGAAGCATTAGACCAGATGGACTTAATAGATATTTATAGGACATGCCATCCAAAAGCAACAGAATACACACTCTTTTCAAGTGCACATGGAACACTCTCTAAGATTGATCACGTCCTGGGCTACAAATCAAACCTAGGTAACTTTAAGAAAATTGAAATCATATCAAGCATCTTTTCCAACCACAATGCTATACAACTGGAAATCAACAACAAGAAAAAAACTACAAAAAAAACACAAAGATGTGGAGACTAAACAACATGCTACTAAACAACTAATGGATCACTGAAGAAATCAAAGAGGAAATTTAAAAAATACCTAGATGCAAATGACGACAAAGATACAATACTCCAAAACCTATGGGATGCAGCAAAAGCCTAAGAGGAAAGTTTATAGTAATACAAGCCCACCTCAGGAAACAAGAAATAACTCAAATAAACAAGCTAATTTTACATCTAAAGCAGCTTGAGAGAGAACAGACAAGACCTAAAGTTAGTAGAAGGAAAGAGATCATAAAGATCAGAGCAGAAATCAATGAAATGGAAACAAAGAAAACTATAGGGAAGATCAATGAAACGAAAAGCTGGTTCTTTGAAAAGATCAACAAAATTGATAAACCCTTAGCCAGACTTCTCAAGCAAAAAAGAGAGAGGACTCAAATCAATAAAATTAGAAATGAAAAAGGAGAAGTAACAATGGACATCACAGAAATATGAAGGATCATAAGAGACTACTATATGCAACTATATGCCAGTAAAATGGAAAACCTAGAAGAAATGGACAAATTCTTAGAAAAGTACAATCTTCCAAGACTAAACCAAGATGAAATAGAAAAGATGAACAGACCAACCACAAGTAATGAAATTGAAACCATGACTAAAAAAAATTTCCAGGAGTTCCCGTCATGGCGCAGTGGTTAACGAATCCAACTAGGAACCATGAGGTTGCGGGTTCGGTCCCTGCCCTTGCTCAGTGGGTTAATGATCCGGCGTTGCCGTGAGCTGTGGTGTAGGTTGCAGACGTGGCTCAGATCCCACGTTGCTGTGGCTGTGGCATAGGCCGGTGGCTACAGCTCCGATTCAACCCCTAGCCTGGGAACCTCCATATGCCATGGGAGCGGCCCAAGAAATAGCTAAAAAGACCAAAAAAAAATTTCCAACAAACAAAGGTCCAGGACCAGATGTCTTCACAGGTGAATTCTAGTAAACATTTAGAGAAGAGCTAACACATATTCTTATGAAACTATTCCAAAAAAATCACAGAGGAAGGGGCACTCCCAAACTAGTTCTATGAGGTGACCTGATACCAAAACCAGACAAAGACACCACAAAAAAGAAAACGACAGGCCAATTTCACTGATGAACATCAATGCAAAAATCCTCAACAAAATACTAGCAAACCACATCTAACAATACATTAAAAGGATTGTACATCATGATCAAGTGGGATTTATCCCAGGGATGCAAGGGTTCTTAATATCTGTAAATCAATCAGTGTGATACACCACATTAACAAACTGAAGAGTAAAAACCATATGATCCTCTCAATAGACACGGAAAAAGCCTTTGACAAAAGCCAACACCCATTCCTGATAAAAACCCTTCAGAAGGTGGGCATAGAGGGAACCTACCTCAACATCATAAAGGCCATATATGACAAACCCACAGTGAACATCATTCTCAATGGTGAAAAGCTGAAAGAATTCCCGCTGAGATTAGGAACAAGACAAGGATGTCCACTCTCACCACTACTCTTCAACATAGTTTAGGAAGTCCTAGCCAAAGCAATCAGAGAAGTAAAAGAAATAAAAAGAATCCAAATTGGAAAGGAAGAAGAAGTAAAACTATCCCTATTCGCAGATGACATGATACTCTACCTAGAGAATCCTAAAGACACTACCAGAAAACTGTTAGAGCTCATCCACGAATTTGGCGAAGTTGCAGGATACAAAATCAATACACAGAAATTGACAGCATTTCCATATACTAACAATGAAAGAGCAGAAAAGGAAATTAGGCAAGCAATCCCGTTTACCATCATATCCAAAAGAATAAAATACCTAGGAGTAAACCTACCTAAAGAGACAAAAGACCTGTACTCTGAAAACTATAAGACCCTGATGAAAGAAATCAAAGATGACACAAATAGATGGAAAGACATACCATGCTCGTGGGTTGGAAGAGTCATTATTATCAAAATGACTATACTACCCAAGGCAATCTACAGATTCAATGCAATCCCTATCAAATTACTAAGGACATTTTTCACAGAACTGGAACAAAATATTTTAAAGTTTGTTTGGAAGCACAAAAGACCCAGAATAGCCAAAGACATCCTGAAAAAGAAAAATGGAGCTGGAGGAATCAGGCTTCCAGACTTCAGACTATACTACAAAGCAACAATCATCAAAACCATATGGTACTGGCACAAAGACAGACATATAGATCAGTGGAACAGGATAGAAAGCCCAGAATTCAACCCATGCACCTACAGCCAACTCATCTATGACAAAGGAAGCAAGAATATACAATGGAGGCAAGACAGCCTGTTCAATAAGTGGTGCTGTGAAAACTGGACAGCCACATGGAAAAGAATGAAATTAGAACACTCCCTAACACCATTCACAAAAATACTCAAAATGGATTAAAGATGTAAGACCAGATACTACAAAACTCTTAGAGGAAAACATAGGCCAAACACTCTCTGACATAAACGACAGCAACATCTTCTCAGATCCACCTCTTAGAATCATGACAGTAAAAACAAAAATAAACAAATGGAATTTAATCAAACTTAAAAGTTTCTGCACAGCAAAGGAAACCCTAAACAAAACGAAAAGACAACCCACAGAATGGGAGAAAATCTTTGCAAATGAATCAACGGACAAGGGATTAATCTCCAAAATTTACAAACACCTCTTTCTGCTCCATATCAAAAAAACAAACCACCCATCAAACAATGGGCAGAAGATCTAAGCAGACAGTTCTCCAAAGAAGACATACAGATGGCCAAGAAACACATGAAAAGATGTTCAACATCACTCATTCTGAGAGAAATGCACATCGAAACCACCATGTGGTACCACCTTACACCAGCCAGAATGGCCATCATCCAAAAGTCTACAAACAATAAGTGCTAGAGAGGGGGTGGAGAAAAGGGAACGCTATTACACTGTTGGTAGGATTGTAAATTGGTGCAATCACTGTGGAAAATAGTATGGAGATGCCTCAGAAAACTAAACATAGAACTACCATTTGATCCAGCAATCCCACTCCTGGGCATCTATCCAGAGAAAACCATGACTCTCAGAGACATATGTACTCCAATGTTCATTGTAGCACTCTTTTCAATAGCCAAGACATGGAAACAACCTAAATGTGCATCGACAGAGGAGTGGATCCAGAAGAGGTGGTACATATACACAATGGAATATTACTCAGCCATTAAAATGAAAGAAATAATGGCCTTTGCAGCAACATGGATGGACCTAGAAATTATCATGCTAAGTGAAGTCAGCCATACAATGAGACACCAACATCAAATGTTTTCATTGACATGTGGAATCTGAAAAAAGGACAGAATGAACTTCTTTGTAGAACAGATACTGATTCACAGACTTTAAAAAACTTACGGTTTCCAAAGGAGACAGTTTGGGGATGTGCTGGGGGTGCGGATGGAAGTCCTATAAAACTATACAACTATAAATGTAATAAATTCATTGAGTAAATAAAATAAAAATAAAATAATAAAAATCAAAGAAAAAAAAAGTTCTCCACGCATGTATAACCCACAAATTGAAAGTAGAGTTCTGTGACACCTGCTATAGAAATGAACATAGAAGGGATGGATCCCCTGACCAAGGTGTAACTCACAAGACCCATTTCTTTTCACAGAGGAATAGGCATGGATCTCTTTTCATATGGGTCATTTGAGTCTCTGGCCTCATCATCTTCTTTTTTTTTTTAATGCTTTTCTTTTGCTGCACCTATGGCATGTGGAAGTTCCCTAGCCAGAGATCAAACCCACGCCAGGGTTGCAACCTGTGCCTTAGCTGCAGCAATGTCTGGCCCCACCTTCTAAAGTCTAAAGCCGTCAGCAGGTCTGTTTATCACAACAGCCACTACAGCATCACTACCCTTCCCCTGCTCTGTTGTGCTTTGATTCTCTCTCAATCTCTGTCTCTCTTATGGATTTCCCTTTCCTTGATGCTCAGTTACATATTTAAATTTCACTTTGATTATATTTTTGGAGGCAGAAGGAAAGGAAGCCTGTCTTCACTGGCTCAGTCTGCTGTATCCAAGCATACTCTTGGATCATGGTTATTAATCCATTCGATCTTGCCCATGTATGTAAGATGTATTTATTTACTGATCTATATTCAGTAATATATTACCTGCTACAGGAAAAAACAAAGACAAAAATAATAAACCTTTGATTTCCAAGAGCTCACAATCTAGTTGATAAAATACATAATCATACAAATGCTGAAGTCACATATGGGCACTATATACTAACTCCCCATGTGAACCAAGGCACTAGAAGAAATGCAGGAAAAAAGTCTGTGGAAAAGATTCGAAAAGTAATAGCCTGCCAGAAGAATCCTTTCAGATTCAAAGAGCAGAGGCCTATTAAAAAAGTAAAATAAATGTGTGATCTGGCAGGTTTTGGAAAACTGTCAATGCTCTCTCAGACATTACACCATATTGCTAAATCAGCAACACATTATTATTGATTTCACATGATAGTGTCAACCTGAACTAACGTTATAACATGGGATTGAATTGAAATTGATGTACCTGAGTAATTTAAGCTCTTATTATAAGTCAGCCATTTTTTAAAGAGCATAATCATTTTAAAAATGAAGGCTTCAAAAACACATGATATCACTTATATATGGAATCTTTTAAAATGATACAAATGAACTTATATACAAAGCAGAAATAGACCCACAGACAGAGAAAACAAACTTATGGTTACCAGAGGGGAAAGGTTGGGGAGGGATAAATTAAGAGTTCAGAATTAACATATACACACTGCTATATGTAATATAGATAAACAACACTTTATAGCCCAAGGAAATGTATTCAGTATCCTGTGATAACCTAAAATGGAAAATAATCTGAAAAATAATATATGTATGTGCATATATATATATCTGAATCACTCTTCTGTATAGCTGAAACACACTGTTAATCAACTATATACATATATATGTTGTGTGTATATAAAGATATATATGTGTGTGTATATAATATATGCTTTCAAAAATTTCAGCAACCCCTCAAAGTTAAAGCTTAAATTAATGTAAATAATGTATTCCATGTATGATCAAAGACACAGAATGATAGTTGAGAAATAAATTCATCACCCCAAATTGGGAGCATTATTTAAACAACACCTTCCATTTACTGACTTTAACTTAGGATGACCAATCAAGGCAATGAGAGTCTTTAACATTTTGTAAATGTGCTCGCTCAGAAAGTGTACAGGGGAACTGAGAAAACTTGCAAGAACCAGAGTGAGAAAATGACTCATTTGGTGAGACAAGAAAAACATGTTTTCCCTCTAGATTTTAAAAACATATCGCAGATACATTGAAAGCAGTTTTAAAGTTCTGAGAAGAAAATTGAGAATATCTGCACTTGGGGAAAAATTATCTATTACCATTTCAGAGAAGGAAGATGGAGACCAAGGCACAGCAGAAAGACTGAGCTAGGCCCTTAGCAGTTTTCTGAACAAACACAAGGCTGTTCTCACTGCTCCCTAACATTTTTTCTCATCCACAGTCAATCACCTTTGTCCATCTTGTACCAAGTCAGCCATCCTGCCCTTCTTTTGTAGGATTAGTGTTGCAAGGGAGTGAGAGTGAATAGCATGACACTGCTAAGGTCTGGACATTAAAACACTGCATGTGAATTTTTCTGTGCTCACTCCTCTCCCTGTGATCTAGAACATGGACATGGCTGCCATCCAACTCCAACTATGTCAATGAGGATAATGAGCAGAGACAATAGTAGAGAAGTAGGAAGAAAAGTAGCCAAAGTCATCTTCAAATGGAGCAGGATAGCCTGCCCATCCATTCTGGACTCTTTACTAATACAGAAATAAACATTTTTTGTCTTTAAATCACTATAAAATTGGATCTGTCACAGAGGCATAGCCTACCAAACACATCATCATAAGCCAGAAATGTGTCCAAGCTGTTTTGGACACATGAATTAGTAATAAGCACAAGAACCTCAAAGCAACATGAAGTACTTTAAACGCTTTCCTCTATTGCATGCCATTCTTGCCACTCACCAACAAAGACCTCAGATGCACTGGAAACGAAATTAGCTACATGGTAAAGATGGGGAACCACCAAGGTGAGAGAGGTAGCTTTTTAATCACCAAATTGTTCCAAAAGAATAAAAAATTAGAAACCAACTGTATGACTCACAGCTCTGTCCTTATATAGAAATGTTATTCTATATAAAATGTTTTATACACAATTACTGACTCATAAAATTCTGGATTATTTTGCACCAGAAAATCCTGAACAAGAGGTCAAAAGTACATGCATGATTCATATGCCCCACTCCTATCAACTTTACAAATGTATCTCTGTGATTGAATAGTGTTTTCCCATTAAACAACACTCTAATTTCCAAATATAATAACTCTTCTCCACCAGTGAGGCCCAGTTGCCTGAACACATCCAATGCAGTAACCTGGAGGCTAAAGCTAAAGACCTTCAGACTACTACACAGGAAATATTCAGCTAAAGGGACTGTGGTCATGACTATAACCATGAAACCCATTATCTTTTTCTACAATGAAATTAATAAAGATGTTATATATTAAAGAGAACATAAAATCTATTTACATAACAAAGTAAGAATAGTATTAAAAACTTCCATTTATCACCACTTGCTTCCTCAACACTCAGCTATGCCTTTTGCTGAGTTTAAACTATGAAGTTTAAAGAAATGAATTCCATTGACCTTATTGTATATTACAAGAAATACAACATCTTTACCCTGCTTGCTTCCCTGTTCGAAAATATGGTGTCTTTCCAATTTTGCAGTTTGGAGTTCATTTTTGCCCCCATGGGATCATCTTGACTTCCAGAAATCCAGAGTAGCGAGGATGCCTGAAAAAGAAAGACACAAAAAAACAAAAATGAAGTTTTAAAAGTTTATCTTAACTCCAATCATGATTATTTTATGCTAAAGAGCATACTAACAGTTTGCATTAATACAGAAAACTCTATTCCATCTTTGCTGAGAGACATGTTAGTGAAATCTTAAGATTCTGGTCTACTTTTCTCCCAAATCAGCGCTGTGAAATACCCCATCTGTCTTCTGCCATCTTTTAAAAAAAAATTTATTATACTTGATTTACCAAGTTCTGTCAATTTCTGCTGTACAGCAAAGTGATCCAGTTATACATACATACATATATATATGTGTGTGTGTGTGTGTGTGTATATATATATATACACACACGCAGGAATGTATGTATGTATGTATATATATATATATATATATACACATACATTCCTTTTCTCACATTATCCTCCATCATGTTCCATCACAAGTGATCAGATATAGTTCCTTGGGCTATACAGCAGAATCTCATTGCTTATCCTTTCCAAATGCAATAGCTTGCATCTACTAACCCCAAACTCCCAGGCCCTCCCACTCCTCCTCCTCCCTCTTTGCAACCACAACTCTGTTCCCCATGTCCATGAGTTTGTTTCTATTCTGTAGATAGGTTCATTTGTGCCATATATTCGATTCCAGACACAAGTGATATCAATGGTGTTTCTCTTTCTCTTTTTTACTTACTTCACTTAGTATAAGAGTCTCTAGTTAGTTCTATCCATGTTGCTGCAAATGGCATTATTTTGTTCTTTTTGTGGCTGAGCATTATTCCAATTTCCAGATTACAACCCCTCTTTTGATAACCTCAATATAAGGGCTTTTCAATTTGTATCAGAGGATTTTACATCTTTATGCACAATTAACTCGCATGACTTAAACTGTTTGTGTTCAGGACTTGGTGTTAGTCCCACAATTAACTATGTACATATCTCATATAAAATAACCTCACCATCAAGACAATGTTTTCAATTCATAATCAACATTAAAATAGTATTGTTTTCAATTGTAACTAAGAGTGATATAAATACATTATGAATAAAGTATTTAAAAGGCAATAATGACATACTTGATTTAAGCCCTAAACTTACCTTATGTAAGGGTTATTTTCCAAAGTTGAGACTCCACTGTGCTGTAATTTTCTCATGGCTTATTTATAGGTGTATAGAAGTACATTAAGAAAGCTCAGTGGTGGAGTTCCCATTGTGGCTCAGTGGTTAATGAATCCAACTAGGAACCATGAGGTTGTGGGTTCGATCCCTGGCCTTGCTCAGTGGGTTAAGGATTCAGCATTGTCTTGAGCTGTGGTATAGGTTGCAGGCGTGGCTTGGATCCTGCATTGCTGTGGCTCTGGCGTAGACCAGCAGCTACAGCTCCAGTTAGACCCCTAGCCTGGGAACCTCCATATGCCCCAGGAGTGGCCCTAGAAAAGGCAAAAAGACAGAAGACAATATATATATATATATATATACATTGAATTTTATATGCATAAAAAATTCATCCATAAAAAAGGAAATATTGGCATTTGCAACAACATTTATGAACCTCAAAGACATTATGATAAGTAAAATAGGTTAGAGAAAGACAAACACTGCATGGTCTCAATTATATGTGGAATCAAAAAAAGGCTGAACTCAGAAAGTTCCCATCATGGCTCAGTGGTTAATGAACCAGACTAGTATCCATGAGGACACAGGTTTGATCCCTGACCTCGCTCAGTGGGTTAAGGATCTGGTGTTGCTGTGAACTGCGGTGTAGGTTATGGACATGCCTCAGATACCAAGTTGCTGTGGTTGTGGCATAGGTTGGTGGCTACAGCTCTGATTTGACCCCTAGTTTGAATTATAGTTAACAATATTGTATTGTATATTAAAAGTTGCTAAGAGAGTAGATCTTAAACATTATCATCACAAAAGAAAAGATAATTCTGTTGAGTGACAAATGCATTGATTAATCTTATTGTGATAATCATACTGTAATACATGTTTATCAAATAATCATGTTTTATGCCTTAAACCTGACACAATGTTATATGTCAACTATATATCAATAAACTATAAACAAATAAAATTTCTCATAAGGGAGGCTGTGTGATGCAGATGTTAAGAGCATGACCCAGATAACTAACAACTAAGTTTAAAAACCTGTTCAACTATTTAATAACTATGCAATTTTAGATAATAAACTTTACTGATCCTCAGTCTCTTACTGGAAAAATAGGAATATTTATAGTACTTGCCTCGGTGGGTTACCTTGAAAATTAATCTACATGAAGCATTTAAGTGTTTAGCATGGTGTCTCGTACATAGTAGGCACTCTGTAGATAGTATATAAACTTAATTTTTCTACAAATCACAGTTGAGAATCTATCATTGTACATACCTATTTCTTATTAACATCTTATTGGGTACTTTAATTTTATATTCTCTACTCATTACACTCCCTTCACCCTTACATCTAGGTTAATATAGCAAATATTCTTAAAGCAACACTGTCATTCTCTTTAGTCTACAAGTCTTGTCATGAAACTCAATAGCCCTTGATTTATCACTTTAGTTTGTTTGGCTTTTTTTTTCTTTTTACTACACTGGGATTTACAAATTGGGATATACTTACATGGCTATTTTAAAAGCTATTCTGAACTCACCCTGCTTTTTGAATTTTCTAGAAGATATCAGAATTCCAGTCTAAGTTTCAACTATTACACCAAAGGCAATAAAATATGGAAAAGTGTGGCAATTCTAGGAATTAGCCATTTTCAGGAAACTACTAGATTGTTTGCTCCACCAAAAAGAGGGTGTAAAAGAAGAAAGATGACAAATCATTATATGTTGGGTCCCCAAGAAAAAAAAGAATTTGAGATGAAGAGATATCTACTCAGGAATGACACTGGAATAAACACCTGTAGAAGGGAGAGAAAGGATGGGCTGTGCTGAAAAAGAGGTTAAGTTGGAAGGCAGAACAAAGAAAACCTTCAGTGACACCATGGGGAGTGAGGGGGCTCAAATAGCCATTTGGAATTGTCCTGAATTGAAACAAGATGCCAGGCCTTTTAACTCCTGTATTAATCATACATGGTTGTGGTTGGCTCCAGAAAGGGATCTGGCCTTGGATAAGGTAACCTTCCAAAGCTGAAGCATTCCTGACAGGGACTGACGGGGAAGGCTATCTACAGACAGCACTTGCAGCAGCTAACACATCCTTCACTAAAAAAGAATCTGAGTGGTGCATCAAATGTACATCACACAAAAAGAGAAGCAATATATAAGTAAAGATAATCCCCAGGATAATAAATCATGAAGATATATCAGGATGACAACTATGCAGCATACCTAGAGAGCAAATACTCTAGATTAGAACAGAATGACCAAGGGCTCCAAGAAGGATCTCTCTACAGAGGAACCAAAATAAAACAATAAATTACTTGATATGTTTAAATTTATGGTAAGGGAAGTTACCATTATAACAGAGAGTTTAGGAATGAGTTCCTGGTATATACATAGAAGGAATACCAAGCAAACAAGTAAGGAGATAATTTATTAGCTCAGAAGGGAAAGAAAAAATTATGCAAAAAGGACAGTGTTCTCCTTGTACATTATTGTGTGGTTCATCTGCAAAAATAACTGCATATTGCAAATAATAAAAGTATTGAACATGAAGACTAAACAACATGCTACTAAAAAACCAATGGGTCAATGAGGAAATCAAGAAAGAAATCAAAAAAATACCTCAAGACAAATGATAATGAAGACATAACCACTCAAAATCTATGGGACACTGCAAAAGCAGTGCTCAGAGGGAAGTTCATAGCAATACAGGCCTTCCTCAAAAAAGAAGAAAAATCTCCAATCAACAACTTAACCCACCACCTAAATGATTTAGAAAAATAACAAAACCTACAGTCAGCAGAAGGAAGGAAATCATAAAGACCAAAGAGGAAATAAATAAAATAGGGATTCAAAAAACAATAGACAAACCCAATCAAACCAAGAGCTGGTTCTTTGAAAAGGTAAATAAAATTGACAAACCTCTGGCTAACTCACTAAGAAGAGGAGAGAAAGAACCCAAATAAAATAAGAAATGAAAAAGGAGGCGTTCCCGTCGTGGCGCAGTGGTTAACGAATCCGACTAGGAACCATGAGGTTACGGGTTCGGTCCCTGCCCTTGCTCAGTGGGTTGACGATCCGGCGTTGCCGTGAGCTGTGGTGTAGGTTGCAGACGCGGCTCGGATCCTGCGTTGTTGTGGCTCTGGCGTAGGCCGGTGGCTACAGCTCCGATTCAACCCCTAGCCTGGGAATCTCCATATGCTGTGGGAGTGGCCCAAGAAATAGCAACAACAACAACAACAACAACAAAAAAAAAAGACAAAAAAAAAAAGAAATGAAAAAGGAGAAATCACAGTAGACATTGCAAAAATACAAAAAACCATGTGAGAATACTATGAACAATTACATACCAACAAATTTGACAATCTGGAAGAAATAGACAACATTCTAGAGTCTTACAGACTGCCAAAACTGAATTAAGAAGAAATAGATCAACTGAACAGACCGATCACTAGAAATGAAATTGAAGATGTCATAAAAACTCCATACAAATAAAAGTCCAGGATCAGATGGCTTCATAGGCGAATTTTACCAAACATACAAAGAGGAATTGGTGCCCATCCTCCTTAAACTTTTTCAAAAGGTTGAAGAAGAAGCAACACTCCCAAAGACATTCTATGAAGCCAGCATCGCCCTCATTTCAAAACCAGACAAAGATACCACCAAAAAAGAAAAGTATAGGCCAATATCTTTGATGAATATAGATGCAAAAATTCTCAACAAAATTTTAGCCAACTGAATCCAACAATGTATCAAAAGATCGTACACCATGACCAGGTGGGGTTCATCCCAGGTTCACAAGGATGGTTCAACATATGCAAATCAATCAACATCATACACCACATTAACAAAAAAAAAGTCAAAAACCATATGATCATCTCAACAGATGCAGAAAAAGCATTTGACAAAGTCCAACATCCATTCATGATCAAAACTCTCACCATAGTGGGTATAGAGGGAACATTCATTAACATAATCAAAGCCATTTATGACAAACCCACAGTATATATATGTATACTGTATATATAATACTCAATGGAGAAAAATTGAAAGCCTTCCCACTAAAATCTGGAACAAGACAGGGATGCCCACTCTCACCACTGCTATTCAACATAGTACTAGAAGTCCTAGCCACAGCAATTAGACAAACAAAAGAAATAAAAGACATCCACATAGGAAGAGAAGAGATAAAACTGTCACTGTAGGCAGACAACATGATACTATACATAGAAAACCCTAAGGACTCAACCCAAAAACTACTTCAACCGGTCAACAAATTCAGCAAAGTAGCAGGATATAATATTAATATTCAGAAATCAGTCGCATTTCTGTACACTAACAATGAACTTTAGAAAAGGAATACAAAAACACAATACCTTTTATAATTGCACCCCAAAAGATCCAATACCTGGGAATACACCTGACCAAGGAGGCAAAGGACCAATATGCTGAGAACTATAAAAACATTAATCAAGCAAAGTAAAGAAGATGTAAAGAAATGGAAAGATAGTCCATGTTCCTGGATTGGAAAAATCAATATTGTAAAAATGGCCATACTATCCAAAGCAATCTACAGAGTCAATGAAAATGGATCAAAACAAAAATTACTGAATAATTGTACTGAGGAGTTTCAGGGAGGAATATCCAAACCAGAACATCTCAAAAGCATGGAAATATAGATCTAATCACCTGGAGAAATAAAAAATCTAACTGTATGGTGAGTGTTTGTTTTTGGACAAAATTAATAAGAAGATGGGAGTAGGAGAGGAGAGAGCTGTGTGTGTGTGTGTGAGAGAGTATGTGGTGGGGGAGGGAGGGAGGAAGAAAGGGAGGGAGTGATGGGCCACTTGGAACTTTACACTTTAGATATATGAGTTTGGTAAAATAAAAAAAAATTAAGTTAAAATAAAAACGTCCTCTCTCGAAATCTATTCTCTCTTCCCCATCATGGTGGCTGAGTTGTATTCCAAATGTGCTAGAGCAAAAAGACACAATTCAAATAGGAGTCAGAATACCTGAATATGTTACATATGCACAAGGCACATCCAAGAAAGAGAAGTCATATTTAACCCTGGGCCTTGGCTAAACCAACATAATTAGTAAAACTAGACTATGTAGTATATATTTGGCCATATGTAAAATCTCTTACTATGGATTGACTCTTTAATACCCCTGAAATGAAGTTAAATTATTGCCTTCTCTATATAATTATTATTGCCTAATCCTAGGAGCAGCTAGAGTTAAAATCCTCTTTCCTTGACAGTTTAAAGTATAAAAGAATAGAACGTATATTTGAACTAGGAGACAGAGTCTTTGTTCAAAAAACAAGTTCCCTCTACTATAAATATTGTTTGAAATATGAGATAAAGAGTCTGGCTCCATGATTAGAACCCTAAACATTATAGATCTTTCTTTCTTTACTATGCACACTCTAAATTTCTTGAAACCTAGTTGTTTCCTATTGACTTAAAGGCAACCCATCACTGCAAATACTTTTCAGGGCTCTGAACAGCACATAGTAGGTGCTCATAGAGTATGTCTCAGGGGAGTGAGATATCTTCTTTCTGAAGATAATTGTTAAGTGGAAGTGAATGACTTGAAGGAAAAAAATAGGTCCTAGAACTTAATACATGATAAACCCTTTGCCTGATGGGAGGGGGAGGGAGTGGGAGGGATCGGGAGCTTGGGCTTATCAGACACAACTTAGAATAGATTGACAAGGAGATCCTGCTGAATAGCATTGAGAACTTTGTCTAGATACTCACGTTGCAACAGAAGAAAGGCTGGGGGAAAAATGTAATTGTAATGTATACATGTAAGGATAACCTGACCCCCTTGCTGTACAGTGGGAAAAAAATAATAATAAATAATTTTAAAAAAATAAAATAAAATAAAAATAAATAAATAAATAAAGGAAACATAAAACAGGAACATATTTAAAAACTCAATATAATATCTGATACATAAATAAAAAGGAAACACTACCAATCTTATTTTTATAGCAGTCCAACAAAACATATTTTTTTTTAATATTTCAAGCTGCATTTCCTTTCTCTGAGAACTACTGTACATTGATGTGAATTGCACAAAGATTCAATACAAGCAAAGCTGGATAAACCATGCTCAAAAAGATATGAGAAGGCAGAGCTCTTTCCTTCCTCATTCAGTTAGCTGCAGTTTCAGGGAATGAACTGAGAAAATAGAGCAGAATGGGAGCACCATCTTTTAACACCTCCGTAAAGAGATGGAAAAAATGTTTCTCTTCCTGATGGTAACAGGAATGTCCTGGGCTACCCTGAATCTAGGCTCAGCATGGTGTCCCATTTAAAAGAAACACAAATCTGATTCCAAACAACATTGGAAAGTAGCCTGGGTTTTCCAGAGGCTTTTCTGAAGAGACAGGAGAAAATTTCAAAACACAATAGAGATATCCTTCCCACTCCCAATTTTTCATTTTTCATAACTGCTCCAATCTCTCTCAAGGTTTTTTCCTAATCCCCTTCCACTTTTTCCAGAAACTGCCAGTCTCCTTGGATTGTCTCCTCACAACTCCCTTCACTCTTAGGTCAGGTTCCTTTAGGTCCATTCCACACTCCTAATATTTCTTTGCTTTCTCCTCCAAGAAGCTCCAGGCAGAACTAGTTTACCTCTTCCCTCGGCTTCTCACATTATGCATCTCCACCCATTACCATGTCTGTCACACCAAAAGCTTGGAAGCCAAGAAATCCAAAAACTCTCCCTGGATGTTCAAGTGGAAACTGACAATCCTTAGGTGGTGGTATTTTTAATTAGCTTTGGTTTTCATTTTTATGCTTTCCCATATTTTATACATTTTCTATAATGGACACATTTATCTTTTGTAATAAAAGAAAAATTACTTAATATTAAATCCAACTAAGCCAGCAACACTTACTAGAACTGCCACGTGTTCATTTCGAACTTGTGATACTTTAAATGTTACCTTACCTTGATTGTCTTCTTTTCCCATTGTTGCCAGAGGAATGGTGGGATTCAGTCAAGTTTGGGGTCTAATGTAACTATGCCAGCTTCTCTAAAGCCATTCCCTGAATCAAACCAGTCATTGACAGGTAAATAAGTTGAATAGACTTATTTTGACTTCTATGAAATTGATTGGTGTGTGTGGAGGGGTCTTTTGTCTTTTTAGGCTCACACCCGGGCATATGGAGGTTGCCAGACTAGGGGTTGAATCAGAGCTGTAGTCACTGGCCTATTCCACAGCCACAGCAACGAGGGATCTGAGCTGCATCTGTGACCTACACCACAGCTAACAGCAATGCTGGATCCTTAACCCACTGAGTGAAGCCAGGGATGGAATCGGCGTCCTCATGGATGCTAGTTGCGTTTGTTAACTACTGAGCCATGAAGCGAACTCCAAAGTTTATTGTCTTAAACTGTGCACTTGTAACACTTTGAAACTGGAAATTCAATTCGGTGACATGAAATTCACAACATTTTGTGAACAGATGCTGCAAAGGTTCATTTCTACTGAAACACACAGGGGCTTAATCACATGGACTCACAGAGGTTTCTCTCAGACCTCAGTGCCGAAAGAAGTTGTGGTACCCCTCAGCAACTTCCATAGGTTATTTTATTTTTTTAATCATGTAAATCAGCATTTTTTTCCTCCTTACTCCAGATAACGTTTATAACCTATCTTCAGCAATTGAGTAGAACTTTCTGGTATGCTATGATATTTTCTTACTTCTAACTTTGTCTGGAAATACATTATTTTCTTTGATACTCTGTTTCCCTTTGTCCTGATCCATCCTTCTTAAAATTTTCTAAGTCTATTCACATGAATTAGCTGGCTCAGATTCTCAAAAAGATTAAACTGTGCCTCACTACATCATGGTATAAAGATATCCTAGAAAAGACAAAAGGGAGCTGATTCTCAAGAACATTTTTGAGGCAAACCATATACCAGAGACCACTACTTGAATACCTTAGCCAAGCTGCTCTTGATAGTAAATATCCTGCAGATATGCTTTATCATCTGGTTTCATCTCTGCACTATGATCTATGGGGAGGGTCCTGTCTATCATGCTTGTCATTTCTTTAGAGTGGGACACTCTGAGGGTCTTGAGTTAAGTAAGAACATGAGTCTTGTGATCTTGTTCTTTTTAAGGTGAAAACAAAGAAGCTACTTTTCAATCATAAAATACTGTTTTTATAGATTATGCTATCTCAGAATCTCTGATGGTTACACAAAATGGAAGCTTCCCTCTCAGGGAAAGTTTAAGTAAATAAGTCATTTTCAACACATGGGAATGATCACATTTATCACTGTTTATTGTGAAGCATCATATATGACATCATTGTATCATACCTAATTATGAATTATATATGTTATATATACATGTATATTACATATATGTGTATATTAAATACTTAACAAATATAACATTAAATATCACATACTATTATTTAATATCAATTGTCATTATTAATTTTTATAATTTGCTAGACATGTTACGTAATTTATTCTTCACACCAACACTAGGAAGCATACAGTCTGTACTGTGATAAACGTGTTATATATATATCATTTTACTTATGTGCCACAGTTACCTTTCAAGTTAGAAAATATTATTATTCACATTCTTAGAAATAAGGAATCTGAGGCTTAAGAAAGTTAAGTAAGTTTTGCAAGGATTTCAGATTCTCAGAGGAGGAGTCAGATATTGTAAACTATCTGTCTGACCCCAGAGCCTGCACATGAACCATCCTGTTACTCTGTCCCTTTCAGCTCATAAATGGAACAAGGTTCTGAAACCACATGGCAGCATAAAAAGTAAACATGAAGAGTTGTACAGAATAGAGGTTAAGAGAAAATTTAGATCTGGGTTTATATACCAGTTCTGACACTTAAAAATTGTATCACCTTGAGCAAAAGACTTTTTCAGCACTTGTTCCCTGACTGTCAAATGTGGATAAAAATGACTACTTTATAGAACTATTTGGAATTGTAAACAAGATAAGGCCAGTTCAGCACTAAGTGGTTTAATATTAAGAGGTAGCTATTAATTTTGCTGAGGTTCCCTTTTTGGATGACAAGTAAAATAGGCACTAAAGTGATAATACACAGCACTATTTTACTTTCATTTATTCAGCCATTCATCAGATATTTCTCACAGTCTTTCAACAAGTGAAAAGCAATAAAGTGGTAGTAACCAGAGCCCAGAACCAGTGCGTGTCCATTCCACTAGCCAGCACGTGCTCTTAACCCTCCATGTTGGCTACACATTCAGCAAACTATGTGTTTGTCTCCCCAGCAATCTGCTCTGCACGATGGACTATGATACATGTTAAAATGCAAAACCAAGGAGCATGCAGCCATCACCCTAACACTGAGGAATTCACAGATTAGCAAGGGAAGATATACATATGAACCACTACATCAGACAGAGTGAGAACTGTTTTAACGGGAACATAATTCAGTAAGAGCACAGTGGCGGGGGTGATTAATTTGAAAAGAAAGGGTAGGTTTTCAAGAAGAATTTATGTATGAAAAGGACTCGGGAAGAGAGAAAGGTAAGGGAATAGGCATTCCAGGGAGCAGGGGTGGGGGCAGTCTGAGTACAGGAACAGAGGAAAGAATGAGAATGAAATTCAAGAAAGAGATTTTGAATAGTTGAGTGAACTTAAAATAGCAGACTCAGCTCTCCTGAATGTATATGAAAACTAGAAGCAATCAATATGGTCCTTTAAATGGACAATGTGGATATCATGAGATTCACTCACAGAAGACCGCCTCGGATTTCACTCATAGTCTGGTTTCCATCTCTCTCCTCACTCTTTCTTTTTTTCTCTCTTCTTGGATTCTATCAACTTTAACCATCTTCTCACTTTCCATAGACACTTGGGAGGAGAAAACTCGTTGGGGGAAACCTGTACACACCACAACTGGCCATTGAGAGAGAAGTTCCAACAGGCTATTGAGAACAGATAGGGTGAAGAATCTTGAGATGGAGAGATGATTTTGCCCTGTCCAGGAGGGCCCAATCCTTAAAGAGAGAAGCAAGAGAAAGAGAAGTGAGAGAAACAGAGGTCAGAAGAGAGGGATATTTGAAGATTCTATGCTGCTGGATTTGAGGATGTAGGGAGAGAGGCATGAGCTAAGTAGTGTGAGAAGCTTCTAGAAACTGACATAGCAAGGAAACAGAATTTCCCCTAGATTCTCAAGAAAGGAAGACAGCCCCAATGATGTCATGATTTTAACTCAGGGAAACATATGTGGGATTTCTGATCTATCTAACTGGAAGCTAGTAAATTTGTACTGGTTAAAACTCCACATTTGTGCTAATTTGTTGCAATTGCAATTCAAAAGTAGTACAGGCTGTATTTAGTTCCACTGATAATAACTCCAAGGCATCAGAAAAATTTTAACACACATTTTTTCTTCTGAGAAGACAGAGATGCTTAGGATATATACCAGCTTAAATATAGCTTAACATTATGAACAAAATCAACTTTGTGAAATTTAAGTATTCAGAAAATTTTACTTCCTTGGATTATCTGACCAGAAAGGGTACCCATCAGTCTGTAGACAACATTGCATTGCAAACTACTTCTGTCTTGCCTCTAACTTTTAGATTCTTCTGAGAGGCAGGGAAAGAAAATGTTGAAATAAGTGATCTATGCATTCTAGACTATCTAAACATCTTTCCATTGCCCTATAATTGGTCAAGGAAAGTGGTCTCATTTCGAGTGCCAACTTCTTGAAAGCAGGTGAAGTTATTGAGCATCCCCTTTTGGAGACAGAGTACCACGGCAGATAGAGCTGTGTGGGCTTCAGGATCCCCTGCTCAGAGTGTCCAACAAATCTGGGGAGCTGTCAGGCTGTTAGGACTCTACGGAGAGACATGTCAACAAATTTGATTCAATATATGGGTGCGTCTGCATACCTTTGTGCTGAGTGGACACTCTATTCCTCTATAAAAAGCCTTCATGTTATATATTAAAGAGTTTTGCCCGCTAGTAATGCTGCCAGGGACCTCTGTAGCTGGTGACCTCTGAAAATGGCAACAGGAGTAAATGAATATTGCATCCCAGCTTGTTAAAAATAACATAGTTGTGTTCTTAATAAATACTAAGCTTTATAATATATCCCCAAAGATTTTTATGTTAATGTACTGGATGCTTATCATTTTTTTGTGACTGCTTCATTAGAAGTGAAAAATACTAAATGATTGCAAGCAAATAATCAGAGTCATGCTATTTTGTTCAAGAGCCTGGAAGCAAGAACTAATATTTTAAGTCCACACAAAAAATAGTCTGCAAAACTCAAATGTTTTGGGAGAAAGCTTTGACTCTCTGAATTACATCTCTTCAGAATTACTCTTCATGACATTTAGCATATTGTCCAAATGTCTTGGCAGGACATTCACAGCCTGATTTGATCTAATCACTGCTTAGCTATCAAGCTTTAGAAGTGCACAAGTAGGTGGAGTAGAGAAGTAGAAGTAGATGCAGGACCTCTCTCCCATCTCATCTCAGGGAAGGGCTGATCATTTTGCCATTCCCTCGGTGTCTCTCTCAACCCAACATCTCCTATATTTGTCTTTCTAGCCCTATTCCTGGAGGCAGGTCCTGTATCTGCACTGACCTTCTTCCACTATCTACCCAACCTATCTTTTGGCTCCTCTTTTGCAGTTGTCTCTGCATCTTAAATAACTTACTACTATTAACTCAATCTATTTATTCAAACCCAGAATCTTTACTTTCAAAAATCTCATTCCCCTTCATAGTTAGTTCATTTCAACATAGCTACAACCCTTCGTTTTCACTTCTATCTCCACCACTAAGTTTCCTAGCCTTTTAGCTGAGGCTTTGAACACCTTTGGCTTTTCTTTTGGCTGAAATTTAATAGACAGTATTTATAAAATTACATGATATCATTAATGGAATTGGACAGCATAACTTAGGGATCCAAGAAATGTTTGCAGGATTGCTTCTAGGGAAATACTGCTTCTGTTTCCAGATAAACAATTCTGTCCAGAGAAAGAGATCTTTTGCTTCCAGAGAACCAATTAAGATACAGTGAACTTTTTAAATAATTTTTCATAAACCAGTCAATATTTGTGATAAGATGAGAAAGATGATGATAACTAAGCATTACTGAGGGTCTTTGGTATACATGACACCAAGCTAAGTGTTCTGAATGCATTATCATAACGACACTTACTAGTACCTATCTTATCATTTCCAATTTGAGATCATGTAACTTTTACAAGCCACAAAAATGGGAGGTTTTGAGGCTGCACTGTGAACTGATATATTTTGTTCCAACATTGTATAATGCAACTACCAGGGCAGAGACTAGTCTGATGTACAGATATTTATTGAAAGAAGGCAGGCAGGCATGGATAGATGGATGTAAGAATGCATGAATCAAATAATCTGAGCATTGTATAACATCCTTTAAAATACAAAATTTCCTGTAACTCCCTTCCACTTCTCACAATACATCAAGTCCTACTTAAAATGTGTCAACCATTACAATTGAAATCACTAGTCTTAAATATATCATTTCACCAGCTAAAGTAAGTAGATGTTTGATTACAATATTTTGTTCACAGTGCAATGACTTCCTCTAAAGTGCTTGAAGCAGTATCTTTATTATATTTATGATATAAAGTATACAGTTTGGGAGTTAACTATGTTTAAGGAAAACTCCAAACTCCAGCACTTCCTGGCTATAATCATAAATATGCTACTTGGTGTTTCTGGGACTCAGTTTTCTCATCTGTGGACTAGCACCTACTTCCCAGTTTGAGTTTTTAAAAATATCTTTAGAGTTGGGTTTCTTGTAGCTAATATATAAAAGTTTTTGGCTCAGATCCTGGTACATTAAAATTGTTAGCTATTTATATTAATAGTGTTAATTAACAGAGAGAGCTTCTTTCATTTATCTTGTGACTTGTAATTTTCAAAGTGTTTTCACTGAAATTATCTCAATTGATCATCTAAGAAACCTGGACATAAGACTTAAAAACAGAAAATTTGATCTTCTAAGAAAATTAATATGTCCCAGGCTCTATGTGGCTTCTTTTAATTCTTACTAGAAAATTGACAGGTATGTGCTGGTATACAGATGAGAAAATGAGGTTGACCAATATTATTAAGTAACTTGCTCAAAGGTATTCAGCTAAGTCTGTAGCAGAACTCTCAGTCAAATGCACTTTCGGTCATTGCTCAATCACTGATCATGTGATAGCTTTATTCTTGAGAAAACAGTGAAGCATATGGGCACTACAGCCAGTGTGCTTGGGTCCAAATTCTGGCTCATTTACTTACCAGCTGTGTTAACACAGGCCACAGCTGCTTCATTTTTAAAAGGGAGATTATAATGGTACTTACTTCATAGGGATGTGATGAGATTAAATGAGATAACACATACAAAGCAATTAGAACAGTGCTGGACATGTATTGGTCACTTGGTAAATATTTACTTTCTGATGCAGATGATTAGGAATTTTCTATATAATTATTTAACCATTATAACCCATTGCTCTTTTAATAGACTCTGTTCTGGAATTAATGGGAAAAATAACTTTAAAAAATCTACATCATTTTATTAAGAGAATTATAATACAGAAACCCAGCACTACCATCTACCTCCGAACAACATTTTGGTGATGGGGTTAAGGTACCCATTTTATGCGTGGGGAGAATGAGATACCCACAGATCTAATGCCATTTTAAAAATATGTATTAGAGGAGGACTCTCAGTGGGCTAGACTCCAGTCCCAGTACAGGAGTACTAGTACTTACTAGACAGATAATTCTGAAAACACATTCATCTATCACTCCCTAATCCCCTCAGCATAATATAGACCCCTAGTTGCAATAGTGTTTATGTTCTATACATGGAAATAATTGATTTCTATGAGGTGTTCTGAGCATCAGCTTGGGAAGCAATCAAAATAATAATAGGTACGATTTAATAAGCATCCACAATGTTTCAGGATATGAACTAGGCCCTTTATTATGCATGAGATGTAAAGATAATCTGCACATCCAATGTGAAAGAGGTAGAAATTTCTTTGTCTTTCCATGACTTGGCTTAATTTATGTTTGTGGCCCACACCTACCAGGGTGGCAGAAATTGACTCACTCTCATGGAGGATTTTCTCCTGCTTCTTTCCTCAGCCTTGTGTCTGAATCACTCAGGGCTTACAACATGCAGAGTCAGCTGCAAACTAGGTTGGTGCAATGGTACTGGGATACGTTTCCCAGTGTCATCCATCTACTCAGGCAATCTGATACTTGCAAGAAACTACCGAGGCCTCCCTCATCTCTCCTCACAGACCCCTTCAAGTGATGCTTATCACTACTTCAGTGCCATAGTCATGGATCTGGGAACCCTTTTGCTGTCATTCCAGGCTGTGCTGTCATTCCAGGCTGGGACTGTGTGATCCCTGCTGGTCTATGTATGCCCTGTCTACTGAGACACCACAGAGAGCCATTCCTTCTATGGGATCTTGCCGTCTTCCTGTGTCTCCCACACAGTAATCAGAGCAAAGATTTCCTTGATGTCTTAGTACCTTTATCCTTCGTTGAGCACTGAGATGAGACCACAGCTGACATCTTAACCACAGCCTCACAAGAAACCCTGAGCCAGAGGATCAATCCAGCAGATCGATCACAGCAGATTTGACTCAAAGATATTGGGGAGGAATGTTTATTGTTTGAAGCTGCTGAGTTTGGGGAAAACTTGTTATGCAGTGATAGGTAACACGATACAAGAGAAATGCATTAAAATCTGTCTTTTCCTTTATTTGGCAACCAAATCTGGGAATTCCTCCTTTTGGGAAATGACTCTTGCCCTGTCACATCTTTTTACTAAGGCAAAGTATATCACAGTTCTTGAGGTGAGAGGAAGAAACCTGGGAGCTTATAAATTATGAGAGAAAGATGGTTAGTATTTCAAACTTACTGTTTGATTTTACACTACCATTCCAGGAGAGAGTTGTTCTAATACCCATTTTGTAATTGAGAAGATGAAAGCCAAAGATCACATAACCAGCTATCAATCACCAACCTTCATTTCTCTTTATTACATTTCACCATCAGTAGGAAAAAGTTTGAGCCAATATTCAAAAAGAAGACAAAATCAACCTTGCTGTTTAAATCTGGCATGCAAGTTTCTGTATATGAAAAATTGTATACTAAGTGAAAAAGATTCAGTTAGTGTAATATGAGGTAACAGTATAACAATGATACAAGTTGACTTTGGACTTTCTTGACTGCTTCATTATGAAGAACTAACACAGAGTGCAGTAATTTCTGCAAATTATGATGAAGTACAGAGGGAAAAATCAGATACTAAACCAACATTTTCACCTTCTTAAATTGTCACACTTATTCAATTCCTATCCTACATAGTCCTTTGGAAAGACATGATTTAATATTGCTTTCACCTATGAAACCATTCATAACATTTGGTTCTCATCACATTTCTCTTCTCATATATAATGAGTATTCATGATGGCATCTCTCTTCATTGAGCCTACAAAATTGAAATCAAAGCCAAGAAAATATATTCTGCTTCTCCACATTGATATATTGAATCTATGACTATCTTGGCAATGTGCAGCAAAAATTAGTGTACTCTATACAAAAATATATATTCATACAGTTATTCTGTATTAAACACAGATTGTTTGTGTTCCTTATCTATTCCATCATGGGGAGAATTTATTCAGCCTGAAATTTCTTCACTACAGCCTGGAGAATACAGACTGCTCTAGGATATTTAACAACTGAAAGCTCTTTCTTTAAATATGAAGGTGGGAAGGGAAGTGGGGCACAGTTAGATGCTTCTGAGTATTCCATAAAAGGAGGCCTTCAAAACATTTATTATACTCATTCAACACATATTTTCTTAGTACCTGACACTATTCTAAAGATGCTGTAAATAGTAACTCATTAAACTTTTTTGGAAACCAGATAGAGTAAATGCTCTGTATTAATTTTTTTTTGTCTTTTGTCTTTTTTGTTGTTGTTGTTGTTGTTGCTATTTCTTGGGCCACTCCCATGGCATATGGAGGTTCCCAGGCTAGAGGTCGAATCGGAGCTGTAGCCACCGGCCTACGCCAGAGCCACAACAATGCAGGATCCGAGCCGCGTCTGCAACCTACACCACAGCTCACGGCAACGCCAGATCGTTAGCCCACTGAGCAAGGGCAGGGACCGAACCCGCAACCTCATGGTTCCTAGTCGGATTCGTTAACCACTGCGCCACGACGGGAACTCCTGTATTAATTTTAAAATTGAGGAAACCAAGGCACAAGAATGTTAACTACATTGCCCAAGGTTGCACAGCTACTAAGCAGCAGAGTCAGATCAAAATTTGACCTTTCGGCTAGAAAGTCCACACCCTCAACCACTACACTGTGCCATATACAGAAAATGAATCATTTTAAGGATGTTTGAGGAATAGCATGAATTCCTTTAATAGTATATCAATAAAGTGAATATATATTTGATATCCATATATATGCTATGAATATTTCATACATATGTGGCCAATGCTACTGGACAGTCCCAATGATGATCCCTCTTGAAGTAAAAAAGCATAGATATATGATACTGACATATGGATATAATGGACAAAAGCATTGCTTTATCATAAGACCCCGAGTCTTGACTATGACTCATTGATGATGACTTCAGTAGATGAACCTGTATCAGCCCAAGTTTATGTTTGGCTCACTATTGCACCCTCAGCTCCTTGCACACTATGCTTGACAAACTAGAAGTACTTCATAATTTCATTGAATTGAATTGATGTTGGATGTTGTTTGATTATTTGTGGATGATCTGTTATGTCATCTGATGACTTTTATAATAGTAGATGCTCCCCTGTATTTAACCAAGGGTGAAATATTAATTGCTATGTGTGCATTATCAAATATATATATATATATAGTCTGTGTAGAGGAACCAAAAAGAAACAAGTTTTTTGTTTTGTTTGTTTTTTGTCTTTTTGCCATTTCTTGAGCCACTCCCACGGCATATGGAGGTTCCCAGGATAGGGGTCCAATCGGAGCTGTAGCCACTGGCCTACGCCAGAGCCACAACAAAGAGGGATCCAAGCCGCATCTGCAACCTACACCACAGCTCATGGCAATGCCAGATGCCTAACCCACTGAGCAAGGCCAGGGATCAAACCCGCAACCTCATGGTTCCTAGTCAGATTCGTTAACCACTGAGCCATGACGGGCACTCCAAGAAACAAGTTTTACAGGAAAAGTCAAACCCACATCAAGTTGAAGATGAGATTCCACATACCTTGGGTTTTGGAATAACAGACTAGCCCATTCTGTGCTGGAGATAAAATACTTTATAACTACCCAGGAAATTGAAATGGAAAAAGGCAAAACAACCAACTGGGTCAAATTATTACCTTGAAAAGCTTAAAGATTGGGCCTATAGTTCCAAAATACTGTGATCTGAAAGAATTCCAATACTTCTGTCATCAAAGAGACAAAAAAAGAGGAAGAAAAAAGGGGAAAAAGTTATTTTCCTTTTAAGATGCGTGTGTTTTTCTCCTGCTATCTGACCTTATCTCCACTTCCAGATTTTTTTTAGTCACAACTGTAGATATTTCTGTTGGCCTCAAACAGTGTTTTAAAAATATTTATACAATCAGTGCATTTTCTGTTTAAACCAAAACCCAGGTTCAGAAAGGGACGCTATCCTGGAAACAGCTGGTTTCTTATGTCATTGCTACTGCTATTATTAAAATTCTCCTCTGCCACCCCCCTCCTCTGCTCCCCTCCCCCTTTCCCCTCTTCCTTCCCCTCTCTTCTTCTCTTCTTTTTCTTCTTCTTTGAACCAAATACATAAAATTCCAAAATCAATACAGCTAACCTAAGCTAAACTTGCAAAATTGATTTAGGGCCTCTTGAAATATCTACCAAAAAAATGGAGATATTTAGAAGATCTTGGCCCTAAATGACAAAAAAAAAAAAAATGTGTCGGAAGCTTGATTTTGATCCTCTCACATTCAGATGGATGGTAAAATCTACTTTAACTAGAACTTAACTAATTGAGGAATATTTAAAAATTGAATGCAGGTCCAGGTGAAGTTTATTCATTTCATATATTTAGCAATAAAAATTAATAGAATTAGCACATGGTTTGCAAACATTCACTCTCATAAAAACCAGTAGGGTGCTCTTGACAGTCATGAAAGCTCTTCCTATCTTTAACCCTCCTTTGCTAGCCTAGATTTTATTTGTTTGAAAAAAGAAAAGCATTTCTTTCAAGTCTCAAAATTTGGAAACTTTATCCCTCTCTAAATAGTTTCCTTGTGATTTAGAAAACTGGCCTTACTTGCATTTGTTTCTCTTGACCATTCATTGCAGTATTGGAGAGGGTGCCCTCAAACTTATTTTCTTCCTCTTCAGTTGAGAATTCTATTTAAAAAATCCAAGCTACTTAAGGTCACTAAATATATTGTTTTTGGAGATGGTAAAGTTTCCAAGGTTTTAAGTTATTTATTTCTAAATAAACATTACACTCTAATAAATACAGCTTATGTAAGAAAATTGAAAAGAAAATCCCATGGGATTTTCTGCATTTCCCAAAAGTTACATGACTTTTCATTATTCACATGGATATTTATTATTCACGTGAATATTCCCACTACACAGAACGAATTGTCTTTAAAAGGAGATGGAACGGGGAAGGAATTCTACAAACCGCTTAGGTGCAGTTGTGATCACAGTTCACTCATGTACGGTTTAAATGAGAATATTAGAACAAAGACAGTCTCATTTTAAAGGTCTTTTCTTACAGCAAATTGAAGCAAACATGATTTAGATTTCCCTGTGGTGAGGCTGCAAACAGAGACATGCTTCTCCCAGAGACTTGTTCTTTTGTTCTTAAGTTAATGATCAAAAGTGCCTGTTTTTTTTTTTCCTCTTTAACACACTGTTTATGATGGCTCAATGGAAAAGTTGATGTGATTTTTTTTCCCTCGTTTCATCATTATTGTCCTTGCTACTGACAATGGGATTGCAGACCCAAATGGCTGACGATATAAAGCATTTATTAGTTTGGCAAGATGATCTTTGACTCTTAATGAAAAATGACAAATCAACTTAAAATGTTCATTAACAATATTATTTTGAGTTTATGGACTAAGATCACACAGAAATATATATGTAAATGACCCTACTTTGTTTCTTCTTCACCTAATCAGCCTCCAAAAATCTGAATTGTCTTAAGAGTGGTCCTAAGATAATGGGAATAGAGTAGTACACACTGTGACATCATTTTATATGACTGCCTCCAAAATACTAAATGTTTATAGAAATGAATTGTATTTGATGTCAGCCAAAAGAGTCACAGATGTATGAGATGTAAATTAAACATTCATATTTGAGGTATGATAACCAACACTTTTCATCTGCTAAAAATAAAAAATTCAACATTCACTACTATTCAGCCATAAAAAAGAACAAAATAATGCCATTTGCAGCAACATGGATGGAACTGAGACTCTCATACTGAGTAAAGTAAGTCAGAAAGAGAAAGACAAATACCATACAATATCACTTACTTGCGGAGTCTAAAATAGCAGCATAAATGAACCAATCTACCAAATAGAGACAGACTCACAGGCATAGAGAACAGACTTGTGGTTCCTGGGGGGAAGAGGGGAGGAAGTGGGATGGACTGGGAGTTTGGGTTTAGTAGAAGCAAACTATTACATTTAGAATGGTTAAGCAATGAAGTCCTGCTGTAGAGCACAGGGAACTAGGTCCAATTTCTTGGGATAGAACATGATGGAAGAATAATATGAGAAAAAGAATGTGTGTGCGTGTGTGTATATATATATATATATATATATATAATTGGGTCATTATGCTATACAGCAATTGACACAATACTGTAAATCAACTAATTTAAAAATTTAAGAAAGATTCAATATTCATTAAAAAACAAAGACATTTTCAACAAGGGAGCCAAGACCATTCAAATGGGGGAAAGACAATCTTTTCAACCAATGGTACTAGGAAAACTGGATATCCACTCACCCAGGAAACTAGCAAGAGACACACCTGTCCAAGCCCCCAACAGCAGGCCTGCTGACCTCATTCCTGAGTCAGCCTGAAAGCAGCCTTGGACCTGGATCCAGCCCCACCCTACCACAGTCCTAGAGGCAGTTCTGTCCATCCTGGGACCCACTGAGGAACCATGTAGGAGTTCTCTCAGAGACCTAGTAGAAGCAAAACCTTGTCTGTGTGCTTTCTAAGAGGCCCACTCTCTGTGGGCTCAACTACATGCTTGAAAGTGGCCCCATGAACTGCCTCCAGTTCAGCTCCAGCATGGTCCCAGAGTTATCCCATCCACACAGGGATCAGGCAGAAACCACATAGGCTCGTGCCCCTGGTGATAGGCCTGCCAATCATAAACTCAACAACAGCCATGTAACTCAGCTCCAGCTCCACTTGACTGAGATCCTGGAGATGGTCCCATCCATCTGGGTAGTCAGAACTGGTAAAGCTAAGTACATACTCAAATTCAGAATACTCTGATGCTAGAATGGTGGTGGTGGTGTATAAATCACATTTAACTTTTAGTGTTAGGTAAAAAGACAAAATTATTGAAGTGAATGCAACTACAAGAATTTATTAATAGATACACAATATAAAAATATGTAAATTGTGACATAAAACCAAAATGTGTGCAGAGGGTGAGAAAAAGTGTAGAATTTTTATATGCAATTGAAATTGTTACCAACTTAAAATAGACTGCTATAAGATAGTTTATGTAGGACTTCAAGGCATATAGATGCTGCTAATAAAGAGATATGCATGGGCAGAAATTTGCTTTTTCTTTTTTTAATTCCAAAGTACCCTTTTGCTGTCACAGAATTACTTAGTGTTAAGCAGCAAGTTTATATCCCTTTGAGAATATAGCTGTCCCATCAGAAACTCTGAAATCATTTAGTTTATATTGATTTTGATCAAATAAAGAGAGAGAAAAAACAAGGAAATGATTTCAACCAATAATCCTACTTTATTCCTAAGACTGGGATACTTTATGGATGACAGCTAAATTAAATTGGAATAAGAATTGCTTGCAATGATTAATGCTGCTGTTCATTCATAGTAACTAGAAAAGAGAAATAAAGTAATTTTTCTTTAAAGGAAAAAAATCAATGGGTTGAAGGAATGATCGATTACTGAAGACAAAATCCCGAAAAAACTCAAAGAGTTTCAGCTTCATTGTTGTCTTTGAGCTCATGAGGCTTTTACCCCCTAAATGTGGATTAAAGAGTCCCTAGAAACATCTGCCCTACTCACTACTAAATTTGACCCTGAAAACAGCTGGGAAGGTGTGGGTGTGCCTGTCACTCACTTTTGAGCTGCAGGCTGTGGTTCTGTTCCCCAGTGCCCTTAATAGCTAATACCCAACAATCCAGCCAGCCGGCCAGCCAGCCAGCCAGCCGCCCATTCATCCATTCATTCAAGAAATGCCTTCTGAGCATGTACTATGAGTTAAACAACAAGGTGAGAGAATCTCATCAGAAATTTTTAAAAAAAGAAAAACACTAAGGAAGACAACAACTCCTCCTAATTCAAGCCACACCCACTGTGTTCTGGGGCTCAGTGAACACCAAAGCCTAAGGGTATTGGCAGCCTTCCTAAGTCTGCATATCACTCTGTCACTGCTTGCCCAGAATCAGAGGCATTTCTGGTTTTGTGCATGTCTTCCTCATCTGCCTACTGTCTTGGCCCCATGCCATCATGCAGAAAGCAAAATCTATAAATATGAACTAGCTCTCTTGCAGCTGAGAAAATCTACAATGGAGACGGTGGTGCTAATAATGATAAATGTTCTTCTCCCTCTTATTCATAAAGTAATTTTACTTTAAAAGATTGGTTTTCTTTTTTTTTCTTAACACTGAACAGATTATGGGTCACAGTCCAGTTACCCACATAAGATACACATCTTTTGCTTAATATCTGCTTTTGTGAAAAAAATACCAGTAATGTCAGAGAAGTTTTTTATAACAATAGGTAAACCATCTAGAATTATTTTACAAAAAGGGAGGTCACAAAGCATGTATTCATATTTTTTTCTAAATAGGTATATTCATATCATTATATATGTTTGTATGTAATTACTTGGAAAGCCACAGTTCACTAGCAGTGAGAAAAAAAAGTTCATGGTATGAGATTAGCCAACTGGAGTAAAACTTTTTTTCCTGCTAGATTCTTTATATATACCAATGAACATATATAATGGTCCCAGTATGTACCCATAAAGAATTAAATAATAAGAACTAGTTGATGCTTTTATAAGTCAAATTCTGTAACATTTAAATATGGAATTTATAAACATGTAGTCTAATGTGTAGAATCTGGAGAGAGAAGTTTTGGTTTCAATTTAAGAAATGTTTAATGATCAAAACTGCCAAAATATATAATGGCCTGCCTCAAGGTAATACATTACTTCATACTATACTACTGGATGCAATGAAGGCATTGAGTATTTGATAAATCTCATCTTGAGTATGGAAAGAGAAATGCTTCAATACCTACTAAAGATGTTCAAGCATTAGCAAATATGTGGATAATTATGTGCTGTGGCTAAAGTTACTTTGGAAGAATATTCTAATTAAACACTATATAAGTAAAGACAAAAATAACTAACTAGTTAATAACAGGAATATACTGGTTAACAATAGCCCATGGGGAGTGGATTAGCAATGTTGAAACTATTGTATGCCATCACCAGAATTGAAGCAATCAGTATATATATTGTAGGAAAAACGAAAAGCAGGTTCTCAATGTCAGAAAAAGAATCTACAAACAAGGAAAGGGCAAATTCTATAATGAAAGCATAGTGTTGAACTAGAATTGAAGGTATTGGTATGAATGTGATTTTTAGTTAACAGATACATAGATACTAGATGTTTAGAAATAGATAGACATGTAGATAAATATTGATGTGTGTGTAGGTATGGGTTATTATACATACATTTGTTTCCAAACTCTGCTCACCGAGAAGGCCTAGATGTAGTGACACCCTGGTCACTGTGACCACACATTCTACACAGATATGGTTTCTAAATACAGTTGTCCAGTGGAAGGAACCAGAATTGCTTGGAAAAATAGGTGACTCTAGAACTGAGACAGAGAAAATACAAAATGATTCTGGAACATTTTATAGTGCCAATATTAGGAAAGTGCTCAAAAGAGGAAGAGGATCATTGAAAGGGTAGAGGCAACAACCTGAGAATTCCAAATGGATAAAACAGGAATAATTTCAATCCTTTAAATAGAATATATATATATATATATATATATATATATATATATATATATATGAGGCTTCCATACTGAGATAAATAGTTGAATAAATAAATAAATGCAGGAGAAGGAATAGCTCTTTCTTACTGAAGAATTCCAAACAACAAACATGGAAGAAATGAAGGAAGTAGAAAATTGCCGTTATAACACTAACTAACCATCATTGCAAGCAAGAGCCACCAGTGGATGCTAATTAGTGAGCAAAGTTTGAGAAGAAACAGGATATGTGCATAGTTTCAAATAATCACCCCTGAGATATTTGTTAATTACAAAGGGAATGGTTGTAATGTTGTACTGGAGAAATCCATTAGACACCACCTTAACAAAGTGATCAAGGCTAACATGCAGATAAATAAGGCAAGACATATCTACCTCCTCTATTCCCTGATTTGTCACACTGAGAAGGATACCTCATCTCTGTATTACTCTTCCTAAATCCATAACCATAGTCCAATCACAAGAAAACATGAGATACATCCAAATTGAAAGATATTCTACAAAATAACTGATAATTATTTTTCAAAACTGTTAAGGACAAGAAGACAAAAAAGGACTTAGGAATTGTCACAGATTAGAGGAGAATAAGGAGACATACAACTGAATACAATGTGGTATCCTACAATGCATCCTGGAACAAAGAAGGCCATCAAGTGAAAAACTGATGAAATCCAAATTAATTCTGTAGGTTAGGTAACAGCAATGTCTTAATGTTAATTTCTTAGTTTTGATAACTGTACTTTTATATTTATGTAAGATGCTAACATTAGGGGAAACTGACATAAGTACCAGTATGTGGGAGGGGCTGTGTATATTTTCACAAATTTTCTGTAATTCTAAAATTATTTTAAAACAAAAAAATTATAAAAATAAACATACACATTGGATCCAACATCACATCTGTTGGAACCTGGTATTTTCCCAATAATAATTTGATACACTCTTCATTCCATTGTTGTTTTATTTCTTTTCCTTTCTCTTGTTTCTCTTTTCACTTGTTTGTGTATCACTTTTCAAGTACATATGGGAAAAAAAACTTTCACTTTTTACAAAATATTAAATACAAGAGACAGCTTATCTAAAAGAGGAGAATGTTAAACTCTTCTAACTATACAGTATATAACATCACAGAATTACTTAATTCTTAGCTTGATTATCAGATATATTTTGGAAATGAAGATGGATAAATTCATCTTTAAAACACTGAAATGTTTTATTTCTAATCTATATTTTAAGTACAGCAATAGATATTTCTCATAAAAATTGACTCCTGCAGAGGACTTATGACCATAGAAAGCATTCATGACCTATGGAGCTTAAATAATGATAGCAATAACATAATATCAAATATTTAGTGTGCGCAGTGCTTTGATAAATTATATGTATTATTTAATTTACTAATAATAATCAAACTTATGAATTGTTAATAGATATTGAATATACCCTGTGCATCAGACTCTGCTAAATCCTGTATAAAATGTATTTAATTTGATTTTCCTCAGAAATTTGAGATAGGTAACATCACCCTCCTTGTTTTACAGATGAGGAAACTGAGGCTCAGTAAGTTTCAGGAATCTGTATAAAGTGACACATTAATGACTGGTAGAATGGAAGCTTCAACTTGGACAGTCAAAATTCAGAACATGTACTCTTAAACCTTATACAATGCTGTCTCCATAGAGTTAACAAGGCTTAACATGGGAGTGGCAGAATAATCTAAGAAATCCTCTAACTGTAGAACACAGATTTTCAAACTTGCTTGTGCACTGGAATTGCCTGAAGCTACATCACATACCAATTCAATCAGAACCTCTAGGTGTGAAAACAGGACAACAGATATTTCTTTAAAGCTTTTCCAAGTGATTCCAATGTGCCACCAAGTTATAAGAATCCATGCTCCAGAAAATAATTACTGCATAATTTTATAAAATGCCAGTGGGAAAGGACATGGTTAGGCAAGCTAAACACATGATATAGAAACTAGGAGTTAATGACATCAATGTTATTGTACAGAAGTTCTAATTATTAATGAAAGTGTTTCTTTTTTGCTTATCTCTATAAACACATTCCTCTGATGAAGAAATAGATTGCATATTCAATTATGACCATGTTTTTCTATAGTCTTTTAAGAAGAAAAAATAATTATAACTTACAAATAATTGAAAGAGAAGAATTACTAAAGGCATTAATTGTATATAGTCCCCCCAAAACACCATGTCTTTAATAACCTATTTCTTTTCCATTTGACAGTTAATGGAGTTGCATTATTGTTCTCTTTTATGTTTGTTTTCCTCTAACAAATCTAAATATCACTATATGAAATACATATTTTCTCCTTTGCCTTATATATTGGTGTGCTCTTATTGTTGAATGTCTTTGATATATAATTTTTAAAAATACCTTCTATTTCTAAACAATTTATGGAGAATTTGAAATGGTTACCTAAATCTTTCAAGGAAAAGAAAAAAGAATTTTAACGAAAATTTTCTGTATTCAACTTAGATTGAATACAACTCGGATTCTAGAAGTAAACTTTTGTATTTCTCATGAATATATCTAGACACAGTATACATTCATCTTGCAAATGCCTATTGTTAAGTACGTCCTTTATGGTTTTAACTCAATATATATGTTGATAGAGATAGGAAATGAACATATAAAGTGTTCTTGTTTGGTTACATAAAATTGTTGTGATAAATAAATTTGAAGGAGTTGAAAGGGATAACATTCCTGAGATAACCTGTGATACTCTGGACTTGAAGAATGTCACTCCTGGGCTTAGGTGACAAAATAAGATGACAATCCATGGCAAAGATGGCAAAGGTAAATCTTCCCAGCTCTGCAGAGAATCAAGCACCACTCAGGCTTCTTGTGAATTCTGGGATAAAACACTCTTGCTACAGATGATGTCTCTAGACAGACACTTTGATACTAGCTTCTTTAGGTCATGTCCTAAAATAGTGGCCACTGTCTAGAAGGCATGATAACACCGCAGATAGGTTGCGGATATATGCATGATAATTCTTTGTAGTTCACCGAAAACAATTGGGTGTATTTTATTTGGGGGATTCCTACACTGGAGTCAGTAGAGGATTGAGCTTTTGTAAATTAAGCACTAAATTTTAAAAAGAAATCCAGTGTGATCTCATTTTATACTCACGGCCTAGTGAAGCTTAGACATGCAAATTGTAGACATAAAACAAATCTGGTGCATGTACAGGAGATAATGTGTTGACTGAAACCTCTCTACCCCTAACTTCCACCACCTAACTTCCAAATGAAGCAATAGCAGTGCAGTACTTCATTGGAGTTTCAGAAAATAAACTAATTAGAATCTGTTCATCACATATTTATGGAATAAGCTATTGTTTATAAGACCTCATTCTACAAAGATGCCACAGAATGATTATGAAATTGTCCAGTCTGAAAAGAATTCATGTGAATGAGTTTTAGATTTAAAAGTGAGGTCTCAAAAAGTGTGCTTCTGATATAACCAAACAATATACTTTTTTTTTTTTCCAGGAGAAGCAAGGATTTATAACTTGCAGCAAGCAAGGAGAACACCAGGGATCTTTCCCAAAGTGGTGTTTCTGTGTCTGCCTTCCTTTTTTTATTGTTATTTCCCCAATATGATTTTTTTTCCTACTGTACAGCATGGTGACCCAGTTACACATACATGTATACATTCTTTTTTCTCCCATTATCATGCTCCGTCATAAGTGACTAGACATAGTTCTTAGTGCTACACAGCAGGATCTCAATAAACCCCTAGAGTGCATGGAGCATTACATTATGTTTGAGGATTTACTGATGCCTAGATATTGAGACACATGAGGAAACTCAATCTGTAGCTAAGACCAGAGAACACTTCCACATTGTGGAATAATACATAAGCACCCCTACCACCACTAATTAACAATACAGATCACAGGAGGAAGAAGGACAGTCAAAGAGAAGGAAGTAAACCATTAGGGGATGAGGATTTACCCAAAAATGATTAAGCTATGAAATAGACAGTGGCAAGGTTATATTACTTGATCCTGGCTTTCAAATTACTGAATTATATTGAATGGGAAAGAAAATAATAGATCTGTCCATTTGCTCTATGCAGATGTGGAGCTTGAAAGCCAAACTGAGTTGTGCTATATGTGTATATTGCATTTTACGTGCCCTGGGTTTTGACTATTCAATTTATTGCCAGCCAAATTGCTTCCAAAATATCAGTTATTTGCCAATTTAATCAATTTCTTTCTAACAGGATGTATCTAAATTAGTTTGGGAGGCATGCAAATAGAATCCTGCCCAATTGTCATGTTATGCTGAAAATCCAGTCATCACCATGAAGTGGGGGAGATGTTGTTTAAGGGCACAAACTTGCAACTAGAGGATGAATAAGTTCTGGAGACATAATGCACAGCATTGTGATCATAGTCAACAATACCATATTATAGACTTCAAAGCTGAGAAGAGACTAGACCTTAAATATTCTCATCACAAAAATGAAGTGATAATTATGTGATTTGATAAATATTAGCTAATGCTATTGTAGTAATCATATGGCAATATATAAATGTGTGAAATCAGCACACATACCTTAATTTTCCACAATGTTATATGCCAGTTATGTATCAATTTTAAAAAATTAGAAAAATTCCCTTGTGGCACAGCAGGTTAAGGATCTGGTTTTGCTGCAGCTGTGGCACAAATTGAGACTGTGGTATGGGTTCAGTCCCTGGCCTGGGAATTTCCACAAGTTGCAGGTATGGACAAAAAATAATAAAATAAAAGAAAATTTAAAAGAATTAATAGAGGCAGGAGGAGGGGTCTCTGCAGCCATTCAGCTGCCTATAGTAATGTCCTAACCAGTTCCTGACCTCTTCTAAACTTTTCTAATGTTTTTCACAGCTGTTTGCAAGTTTAGAAACAAATGTCTTTCCATGGCATTCACCTGCTTAAAACCCATCCATAGCTTTACTCTTTACTCTTTGAATTGAAAAAACAATTTCTACCCCAATCTATCTTTTCATAAGTCTTATGTGAGCAGAGTATGGCTCCTACGAAACTCACCTATTTCATGTTATACCTTTCTATTCAATGCCATCTTACTCCAACTATGATTTTATTTCATTTACTCAGCTAGATACATTCCTTACCATCTCAAAGCTTTCTCACAAGTTATCCCTTCTGCATAAGACACTCTACAACTGCCTCCACCCACAAATATGCCAGAGTTTGCGACTATTCATTCTTCAGGCCTCAAGTCCTTAACATCACAGATTATCTTGGATTCTCCTGTTTAGACTTTCTTACATAGCATCTGTTACAGTTTGTAATGATGTGCTTGAGTGAGTCTAGGTCAATCTGTATGCCCGTATCTGGGTTGCTCACCTTCATGTCCCTAAGTTTAGCATCCTGCTTGCTCTTAAGATATCCTTCCTAAGTGGTAGTTGAATGGATGAAGGAATTAGTGTATGAATAATGATATAACCAAGGGCTAGGCCAGTCCAAGGAGTCTTGCATGGGAAGACTTACTAATGTCACTGACTAGCAATGACAGGTACTAGAGAGTTTGGTGGTTCAGTGCATGACTTTGGTTCACAGCTCAGATTGACCATGTAAGAGATACGTGACTGTGAAAAGTTACTCTTCCAAGCCTTAATTTCTTCATCCTAAAATTGGGACTGGAGTATTTTCTACCTCATAGGGTTATGGTAGGATTAAATTAAATAGTAAAGTGCTTAGCATAGTACCTATTCCTTAGTAAGGGCTCATTAATGAGAATGACTATTGTTCTCATCGTTGTTATATGAAGTTTCATTAAGAAATGGCTTGAGGACTACTATATTTAGAATGGATAGGCAATGGGGTCCTACTGTATAGCACAGAGAACTATATCCAGTCCCTTGAGATAGACCATGATGGAGGGTAATATAAGAAAGGGAATGTATGTATGACTGGGTCACTTGGCTGTACAGCAGAAATTGACACAACACTATAAATCCACTATACTCTAATAAAAATAAAGACTTTTGTTCTTAAAAATAAAAAAGAAAATAAATGGTTTGATGTATATGGAATGATTGGCCAGTGGGTGCCTGCTGTATAGTATATGAAACTCTACCCAATATTCAGTGATAATCTATATGGGGAAAGAATCTGAAAAAAAGAATGGATGTGTATATATGTATAACTGAATCACTTGTACAGCAGAAATTCTCACCTACACTTCAATAAAACTTAAAAAGAAATGGCTTGAAGGATGGACATAGGGGTCAGCAGGAAGATTTAACTAGAGGCCAGCAATTCTAGGGGTGAGAAGATTCTTCCACAATGCTAAAACTTAAATCCCAAAGGGAGGTCTAAATAAAGCACTTACCTAGGGAGGAAGCATCAAGTGATGGGCTAATGTTCAGATAGTATGCAAGAAGTGGAAGTGAAATTGGTGGAGCAAAAATCCCCAGATTTCTTACATAATCTTTGAGCTATTGAGATTTTAGAACAAAAACTCCAGCAATGGAAGACAAGAATCCCACCCCTGGTGATTAGCAATAGGTGCATATTTACTACAGAGATGCCATTAATGCTGTTGAAGCATGTTACCTTTCCAAGGCCCCTCATGAGAAATTTGTCTCACCCCTAGTTTTGCTTGGAAGTTATGCTTCTCTTAGTAATCAATCATATAAGCAATCATATTTCTTACTTGCTTTGGCTACCAGGAAGTTCACAGGCAAATATATGGCTCACAATTAGCAAAGTGCAGTATGCAATTAATCAGTGAAGACTATAACCTCCAAACCAAAAAAGGCTATTTTATATGTTTGTATAATTACGCATTTCTCCATATTAATTTTCACAGATGCACATTTTCATTTATTTGTATGACTATTTGATGAATACTTGCCTCCCCACTAGAGAGTAAGTTCTTTGAAGACAGGAAAATTTTATCTTCTTTGACTCTATACCGCCTCGTTCATAGCACAATTCCTAACAAGATGTAGATGAAGAAAAATATTTGTCAAATAAATGAAGGCAGGTTCACAGTGACTTGTGGAATTTATTTTGTGTATTAACCTCAATCTTCATTTTTCATTTTCCTTCTCTAATTATCATTTTAACTGATTTCCTACTTCCTTTTTAAAAGAGCAGTTGTATTTTCATTATAATACCTATTAACTGCATTCATTCTAAAATACCAAAAAAATGTGTAAAGTAACTCATAACTGCTCTAATGACAACTTCTAATGAGGGGTATTGCCTTGCAAAACTTTGATTAAATATATATGAATGTATGTATATATGATTTTTTTTCATGTTTGTGATGTATGAATCCACTACAAAACATAATTGGTAGGGTTTAACTTGTTTTCTATGTACTTTTGTAAAATACTATAAATCATTTTTGGAACAAGTATGGAATAAAACTACATGAGCACTGGAAATCGGGGTAAGTCAGTTACTGTGGGTCAGACACAATATGAACTAGACACTTATGCACTGAGTTCCTAACCCCAGACTCTTTGTATTGCTTCTACCTAAGCCCAGGGTCAGTGCATGATCCTAAAACTATAATCTGGGTGTGAAATAGGCTCAACTTGCAGGGTTAGTGAGATGCTGGAGGGATCCATTTTCTGGGCTGTATTTTCTCGGCTAAGTAACAGATCAAGGATGGAGCATAACTGATGTCATAGGTGACAGAATGACATTACTGGCCATGGACATAGTTTTTCCTCTCCACCTGCCCATCCACCACATCTTGAGGTCACCTAACTTTCAAAGACAGAAAACTATGGTGTTGTTTTATTTTTATGTTTCCATATCTTCTCCCTCTGGGTGAAGCTGTCCTCTCAACCCTAGGGTTATGGAAACGGAAGGAAGAGAGAAGTGAGGATGGTTACTTCCTTTTCACCTCTGCATGTACTCATGATTAAACACATGAAAACTGGAAGTTTTCTGTTTAAAACCTGAACACCAACATTAACACCGTCAAAGACCTAGGTTTTGTTTTTCCTCTTTGATTTTTTAAAATTGAAGTATAGTTGACATACAATATTATGTTAGTTTCAGGTGCACAATGCTATGGTTCAGCATTTAATATACAAGTTGATCACAAGTCTAGTAACCATCTGCAACCATACAAAGTCATTACAATATTACTGACTATATTTCCTATGCTGTATATTACATCCTTGTAACTTATTTTATAACTGAAAGTTTGTATCTCTTAATTCCCTTCATCTATTTCACCCAACACCCCAACTCCCTCACCTTTTTCGGCTACTTGTTACTTCTCTGTATCTGAGTCTGTTTCATTTGTTTTATATATCCCACATATAAGTAAAATCATATGGTATTTGTCTTTTTCTGACTTAGTATGAGAATCTCTAGTTGTATCCACGTTGCTGAAAATGGCACAATTTCATTATTTTTTTATGGCTGAGTTATTCCATTGTGTTTGTAAATGTATCACATCTTTTTTTAATCCATTCATCTATTGATGCACATTTAGGTTGCTTCCATATCTTGGCTATGGTAAATAATGCCGCTATGACAATTGGGGCACATGTATATTTTCAAATTAGTGTTTTCACTTTCTTGGTGGAATTCATGGGCCATATGATAGTTCTATTTTTAATTTTGGGGGGAATCTCCATACTGTTTTCTATAGCAAGTGCACCAATTCGCATTGCCATTAACAGTGCACAAGCGTTCCCTTCTCTCCACATCCTCACCAACACTTGTCATTTGACAAAAAGCCATTCTGGCAGGTGTGAGGTGCTATTTCATTGTGGTTTTGATTTGCATTCCCCTGATGATTAATGGTGTTGAGCATCTTTTCATGTGTCTTTTGGCCATATGTATGTTTTCCCCAGGAAAAAAAAAAAAAAGTCTACCGAAGGCCTCCGCCCATTTTTAATAGGATTTTTTTTTTTTTTTTTTGGTTTCTGATAATGATTTGTGAGAGTTCTTTGGTATTTTGGATGTTAACTCCTTATCAGATACATCATCTGCAAATATTTTCTTTGGTAGGCTGCTGTTTTGTTCTGTTGACAGTTTCCTTTGCTGTGCAAAAGCGTTTTAGCTTGATGTGGTCTCATGTGTTTATTTTGTTTTTGTTGCCCTTCCCTGGGGAGACAGATTTAAAAATCTATTGCTAAGACCAATACCAAAGAGCACAGTGCCTATGTTTCTTCTAGATTTATGGATTTAGGTCTACATTTCAGTATTTAACCTATTTTAAGTTTTTTATATGGTATAGGAAAGATGTCTAATTTAGTTCTTTTGCATGCAGCTGCCCAGTTTTTCCAACACAATTTACTGGAGAATCTTTCTTTGCCTAAATGTATATTCTTGGTTTATCATAGATTAATTGACCATAGGAGTATGGGTTTCTCTCTGGGCTCTCTATTCTGTTCCACTGATCTATGTGTCTTTTTTATGCCAGCACCATACTGTTTTGATTACCATAGCTTTGTTGTATATAGTTGACCCTTGAACAATGCAGGGATTAGGGTCACTGACTCCCCATGCAGTCAAAACTCTGACTATAATTTATATTCAGCCCTTCAAATCTGTGGTTTTGTATCCATGTATTAAACCACAGATTGTGTGGTACTATAGCATGTGCTTATTGAAACAAATTTGCATGTTAAGTGGACCTATGCAGTTCAAACCAATGTTGTTCAAGGGCCAATTGTAGTTTGAAATCAGGGAATATAGTATCTCTAGCTTTGTTCTTATTTAAGATTGTTTTGGCTATTTGGGGTCTTTTGTGGTTCCATACAAGTCTTAGGATTTTTTGTTGTTGTTGTTCTAGTTCTATGAAAAATGTCATTGGTATTTTGATAGGAATTGCATTGCATCTGCAGATTGCTTTAGACTGTGTTTTTAACAATATAAACTCTTCCAATCCATGAGCATATCTTTCCATTTACTTATGCTGTCTTTAATTTCTTTCATCAATTTTTACAGTTTTCAGAGCACAGGTCTTTTATCTGCTTGGTTAAATTTATTACTACCTATTTTTTATTTTATTTTTTGATGTAACTGTACTGGGGTTGCATTTTTGGCCATGACTGCTGCATGTGGAAGTTTCCAGGCAAGGGACTGAACCCACACCACAGCAGTGACACCACCAAATCCTTAAACCAGTTCACTACAAGAGAACTCCTGATGTTTCACTGTTATCTTTGTGACAGCTTATTAGTGTATAGGGACAAAATCAATTTCTACATATTAATTTTGTAACCTGCAACTTGACTGAATTCATCTATTAGTTCTAATGACTTTTCATGGAATCTTTAGGGGTTTTTGTATATAGTATGTCATCTTGCAAAGAGAGTTTTATTTCCTCTGTTTCAATTTGGATACATTTCATTTTCTTGTCTGATTTCTGAGGCCAGGACTTGCTGTATTATGTTGAGTAAAAGCAGCAGTAATGGTTATCTTCATCTTGTTCCTGATCTTAAAAGTTTTGGCTTTTGGCCAATGAGAATTATGTTAGCTGTGAGTTTGCCACATGTGTCCTCTATTGAGTTATGCTTTCTATACATGAATTGTGAGTTTATATCATAAATGGATGTTTTGTCAAATACTTTTTCTGCATCTATTGAGGTTATCATGTGACTTTTATCATCTGTTTTATCAATGAGGTGTATCATGTTGATTGATTTGCAGATGTTGAACCATCTTTGCAATCCTGGAATAAATCCTATTTGATCATGGCTTACAGTCCTTTCAATGTATTTTTAATTACATTTGCTATAATTTTGTTCAAGACTTTTGTAACTATCTTCAGAGATATTGGCCTGTAATTTTCTTTTTTTTTTGGGGGGGGGGGGGTGGGTATCTGATTTTAGTATGAGGGAAATGCTGACCTTGTCAAGTGAGTTTGGAAGCATTCCTCCCTCTTCAGTTTTTTGGAACAGATTGAGACAATAGGTATTAAATCTTCTTTAAATTATAAAATTCCCCTGTGAATCCATCTCATCCTGCACTTTTGTGTGTTGGCGGTTAAGTAAGTACTGATTTAATTTCATTACTAGTGGTTACTCTGTTGGGAATTTCTATATATTCTTGATTCAGTCCTGGAAGATAGTTATATTTCTAGGAATTTACCCATTTCTTCTAGGTTGTCCAATTTGTGGGCATATAGTTGTTCTTATTAATCTTTTCTTCTCATTTTTTAAAGTTTTATTGAAATATAGTTGATTCACAATATTGTGATAATTTCTGCTGTACAGCCAAAGTGATTCACTTATACATATGCACATATCAATTCTTTTTCAGATTCTTTTCCTGTATAGGTAATCACAGAATATTAAGTAGAGCTCCCTATGTTACACAGCAGGTCCCCATTGTCCAGTTATTCTATATACAACAGTGTGCATATACCAATCCCAAACCGCCAGTCCATCCCTTCCCTCCCACCTTCAAAGTCTGTTTCTGTTCTACCAACGAATTTGTTTCTATCATTTTTTAGAATTCTTTGTTATTTCTCCAGTATCAGTTGAAATTTCTCTTCTCTCATTTCTTATTTATTTAAGCCCTCTCTCCTTTTTTCCTGATGAATCTGGCTATTTATCACTTTTGTCTTAGTTTCATTGATTTTTTTTATTCTTTTTTTTAATCATTTCATCTATTTCTGCTGTAATCTTATTTCCTTCCTTCTACTGACTTTGGGTTTGCCTGTTCTTGTCCTAGTTCCTTTAAGTGTAAGGTTAGATTGAGGTTTTTGTTTCCTGAGGTAGGCTTTTATCCCAATAAAATTCTATCTTAAAACTGCTTTTGCTCTTTGTCCCACAGATTTTGGAATGTTGTACTTTCATTTTCATTTGTGTCAAGGTATTTTTTTTTATTTCCCCTTTGATTTCTTTGTTGAGCATTAGTTGTTTAGAAGCATGTTGTTTGGCCACTGTGTTTTTTCTAGTTTTCTTCTTGTAACTAATTTTTAGCTTCATACCATTGTGGTTGGAAATGATGCCTGATATTATTTCAGACATCTTATATTTATTACGACTTTATTTGTGGCTTAACATGTGAGCTGTCCTAGAGAATCTTCCATGTGCACTTGAAAAAAACTGCATATTCTGTTGACTTTTGATCAAATTTTTTGTATATATCTAAGTCCACCTAGTTTAATGTGGCATTTAAAGCCAGTGTTTCCTTACTGATTTTCTGTCTGGATAATTTGTCCATTGATATAAGTAGCATGTTTAAATCCCCTATTATTATAGCATGACTGTCAATTTCTACCTTTATGTCTTTTAATATTTGGTTATATATTTAGGTTCTGAGAAGTCCAGCCATGACTGTTTCAGGTATGCAGATATGAGAGGCTGGCCTGTGACATGGCTGGCTGTAAGGCCTGGCCACAACTATTATATGCATGTTGGTGTGCAGGGCTAGCCCCCAGAGCAAGAGCCACATTTGAGGGGCAATATTACTGGCTGAGGCAGCCCACCAGGTGTGGTGGTGTGGGAGCTGCTTTGCAAGTGTGCTATATTTTCCTTTGATTGGTGAATGCCATAATATGCAGTAAATGAGTTGCAGAAAGCAGGTTTAAAAGTGGTGTGGCTATACATATCCCAACAGATTCACAGATTACTCCTCAAATGCATGGCTTTCAGCAGTGCCTACTTCTACAGAATGTTGAGGAACCATCACTTGATAACTGAATAAAATGTTATAAAATATTTCAAATTATTTTAAATGACTCACATCTATCTCACCACCACTCCTTTGAATGGATGGCTTGGGAAGTTTGTACGGGCTTACTTATTTCCTAAATGCAGTTATGAGTAGGAAGGACTCAGCCCACAGTAATAATGCAGTGAAGTCCCACGGATACACTGTAACATGGAGCTCTCACTGAAATATATAGAATTCCAGCTTCTCATCATGCCACTCACCTAGCCAAGCAGAATTAGCAGGGTTGCTAGCTTTTTTGTGCTCTCACCCATAAAATATAGATTTTTTCCCCTTCATGTCCAAGAAAATTAAAACACACACAAAGCTTTTATCCTGTGCTGTTGCTCTGAGCTCAAGGGATTTGTTTTCTTCAAAATGAAAACCATAATGACATCTGCAAGTCAAGCTATTTTTTTAAATTATTTTTTGGAACATGTGAATCTCTTAAAACTTAAACTTTTCCATCCCTGTGAATATTGTGGAATACATACAGCAATCATAAGAACAAAGACAAATCTAAGTTATCTTCTGTGTGAGGCAACCCTGATCTGTTGAATGGTATGTCAGTAGTTCAGCAATAGTGATGAATAAAGAAAAAAAGAGCTAGGACTCCAAAATAAAAGTGAGAATAAAAGTGAGAAGTAGGGCTGAAAAGAACACTCCTGTGGAAGACTTTGAATTCTAGATTTGAAGTCCAAGGGCTTCCTAGGCCAATAATAAGGTGCAAGAGTGTTTCCATGTCTTGCTAATGTGCCAAGTTCAAACTCTTGAGCATAGGCACAAGGTCCTTTGTAACTTGGCACCTGCCTACTTCCCCATTCATTACATTTCTTCTCCCAACACTGTATGTTCCAAGCATTCTCCAAATTTCCTGCTTGGAGGCTGTTCATGTACAGTTCTCCTCATCTCACATGTCATTCACACCCTCTTCATCTAAATAAGCTAAATTTCATCTTTAGACTTAGTTGTAAGTGTCACCTTCTCTGGGAAAACACCCCTGACACAACTCCCAGCTAGCTGGTGAATTGTCTTGCTTCTGTTATTTTGCAGCAAACGGAAAATATGGGTGCTACTTTTTTCACCTCAATAGATTATCATATATATGTGTGTGTGTGTATGTATGGATAATTATATATAATTATAACATAACATATATATATATATATATCCCTAATCCTGGTATAGTAGATATTCAGTCACATGTTTAATTAATGATTAAATGAATATATTCAAATACGTAATGGCTTTTATGATTTTGGATGATCAACCTATTTGGAGCAGGACCCCTAGAAAGCAATAGGCAATACTGAGAATTAGGCCTGCTATCCAGGGAAAAGAGATCAATAAGAGCCATCTAGGCCTCCAGCAAAGCAGTGTAAATTTCAGAATAGGATTCTAGGGAGGAGCCCAACTTTTCCAACATAATTAAGGTCACAGAAAAAGCAGCAGCGTGGTGGGAATATGAGTGATTATGACATTGGCCAGGTCAATGAAAATACAAATAATTTCAGACACCCCTTGTTGTTGGGGTTTCAAGGATCTAGTAACTCTAAAAAAGGGCAAGGACCTGTGCAAACTGGTGGAGCTAAAGTTGTAGGCCAGGCTTCATGACTAGAGGCTTTGTGACTAAAGAAGAAAAGCATTTAATGGAGGCGAGTGTGGCACCAAATAAATCTCAGGCAGACTTCTGAAGAGAAACTCAGGTCGAAAAATATTTTCATTCATTTAAACTTTACTTTCATCACCAAAAAAATGGAAATTAAGATCTGGGAGGGACAAGATGGCAGAGGAGAAGCACATCTTCTCTCATGAGCACACCAAAAAAAAAACTGCTGAACAACCATTTATTTAAAAAAAAAAAGAGAGAGAGAGACTGGAATCCAGCAAAAAAAAAAAAAAGATGTTTTACATCCAAAGGCAAAGGATAAGCCACAATGAGAGGCTAGAAAGGGTGCACTTGTGATATAATCAAATCCCGTACCACCCAAATGGACAATCCACAAAGTGGAGAACAATTATATAAAAGTTCTCCTGAAGAGGCGTTCTGAGCCCTAGAGCAGGCTCCAAAGCCTAGAGGAGCCCCCAGAGCAAGAGACCTTTTGGTAAATTGACACAGTTGAAAAGATCTTGTGTGAGAGATGTACGCAGAGAGACTCTGGGTTCCTGCAGAATCACAGGTTGCTGGTCAAAGTTCACAGTGTGGGCAGGAAACTCACCTAATACAGGTTTGTAAAATCGCATCAGTGGTGATAAGAAACTTGAAAAGTTAGGGTGAGAGTCACAATTAGTCTCCGGTGGGAGCAGTCCATCCTAGAGACGCTATACCGAACATTGATTCTTTACAATGTGCATGAAAGTCACCTGGGGCTCTTGTTACCCATAGATTCTAACTCATCACATCTGAAGTGGAGCCCCAGGCTCTCTGCCTTTCTAACAAGCTGCCCTGACATGCTGAAAGCCACTACACTTTGCTGAGCAAGCCCATAGACCTCCTTGACATAGGTTTAAAAAGGAAAAAAAATACAGTTGACTTACTGGATCTAAGTTATACACATAGGTGGCATTAGAACCTTTCAGCCAAGGTGCATGATCTTACCAGAAAAGAAATCATTTACAGAGAAAAAAAGACCAAGCCAGCACTGAGACTCAGAGTGTGAGGGAGATGGAGCCTGGGATTAAGGGATCTGGAAACACAAATGCAAATGAAGGGGGAGGGGAGGAGAATGGGAAGCATAGAAATAGCAGCAAAGTTGTTTCACTGAATAAACAATCCATGTTTGAAAAGCAGAGAAGAAGGTAGCCCAGTATTTGAAGTCAGGCCCGGAAATGCCAGACCCAGAACATTAGGCTCACTAGAACAGAAAAGGCAAACCTCAAAGTCTTAACAACAAGCAACAGAAAGAAATCAGTAAGCAAACCCGAAAAAAAGAAGAGTGAGCACAGGCTCACAATGTCCAGAAGGCACCCAGGTGGACTCCCAGATGTGGGAAGTGAACTTACCTGCTCATCTTCAGCCTGCAGAAGGAACTGAGCAAGGCAAATCCAAATGTCCTAGTCCCAGAGGAAATAGCGTGTCCAGCAAGGAATCCAAAAGGGATGAACTAAGGAAGCTGGAACTCACCAAAGGTTCAGCTAAGCTATCCACGCCAAATCGGACGTAAAGTGACGTAGTCACACTGAACCAATGAAAAGCCTGTATTCCTCCTACCTGCTTGGGGCAGAATCACTTGTGAGTTAAGCAGCTTCACCTGCGAAAATTGGCAAACAGTAAAGGCATGAGGAACTTTGTAGAGCCTGAAAGTCCCAGATCAGCAGTATCAGCATCACCGGAGAACCTGTTAGAAAATGTAAATTCTCCGCCCAGCTCAAGACCTACCAACCAGACACTGCGGCGGTGAGGCTCTGCAGCCCGTGTTCCTACAAGCCTCCAGGTGATTCCAATGCATGCTCACTGCAATAGAGTCTATTGTAAAGCTTGGCGGAGAGACAAGGCCAGGTGTGGCAAAGGATACTCAATATAAGCTGGCTTGATAAGGCACTTTTAAAGAGGTAGTGAAGACTAAAGCCTGTTTACAGGAAGATCCAGTGGGGATCGTGTAAAACTATAATTCATGAAACATCCTCAGTGATCAACAGAGCTGGACAATGATATTCCGTGAGAGAGTTTTATCAGAGTTGAGGAATCATCCAGCCACATGTAGGATGCTAATGTTTGGATGCTGATAGTGAGAGACGTCATGAGAGCCAAGAGGCGACCCAACTTACAATATGGGTTTGAAAATTCTTCGATGATGTATTCTTAAGAAACTCACTGAAGAGAAGTGCTATTTTGTGCCTGTGCTTGTGAAAAGATCTTCTCAGAGGGGAAAAATAAACTTGAGAAAAACAAACATGATGGTCTAATGGGATCTGTTTGACAAAAAAACTTAGAAAGATTTTTGCTTTAAATATGAACACAAGTGTGAGGCACAAAACCCCCCAAACATGTAGGAGCTTTAATTACAGGCACACCTTGTTTTATTGCTCTTTGCTTTATGGTGCTTCAGTGATACTATGTTTTTTGTTTGTTTTTGTCTTTTTAGAGCCGCACCCAATGCATAGGGAGGTTCCCAGGCTAGGGGTTGAATCAGAGGTATAGCCGCCAGCCTACACCACAGCCACAGCAATGCGGGATCCGAGCCGCGTCTGCAACCTACACCACAGCTCAAGGCAACGCAGGATCCTTAACCCACTGAGCAAGGCCAGGGATGGAACCTGCATCCTCATGGATGCTAGTCAGATTCATTGACCACTAACCACAACAGGAACTCCAGATACTACGTTTTTTAATCATTGAACGTTTGTGGCAAACTGGCATCAAGCAAGTCCATGGGTGCCATTTTCCAACAGCATTTGCTAACTTCCTGTGTGTCATGTTTCAGTGATTCTCACAGTATTTCAAGCTTTTTCATTATGACATATTTGCTATGATGATCAGTGGTCTTTGATGTTGCTATTGCAAAAAGATTGCAACTCGCTAAAGGCACGGGTTGTTGATGACCATTTTCCAACAATAATTTTTAATTAAAAAAGTAAAGAAGGGAGTTCCCGTTGTGGCGCAGTGGTTAACGAATCCGACTAGGAACCATGAGGTTGCGGGTTCGGTCCCTGCCCTTGCTCAGTGGGTTAAGGATCCGGCGTTGCCGTGAGCTGTGGTGTAGGTTGCAGACGCGACTCGGATCCCGCGTTGCTGTGGCTGTGGCGTAGGCCGGTGGCTGCAGCTCCGATTCGACCCCTAGCCTGGGAACCTCCATATGCCATGGAAGCGGCCCAAAGAAATAGCAAAAAGACAAAAAAAAAAAAAAGTAAAGAAGGAAGCAATCTGAAAAAGTCTAGATAGTTTAGGATTCCAGCTAAAACTATGAAGACAGGAAAAAGATCAGTGGTTGCCAAAGTTTATAGGGCAGGAAGGGATAATTAAGTAGGCATAGCACACAGGAATTTTAAAATAGTGAAAATACTCTAACAATACTGCAAGGAAGGATACATGTCATCATACATTTATCCAAACCCACAGAATGAAAAACACCAAGAGTGAACCATGATATACACTGTGGACATTGATGGTTGTGAGGTATATATGCAGGGTGGTCGATTGTACCAAATGTACCACTCCAGGGGGATGTTGATAATGAGAGACGGTATACATGTGTGGAGGCAGGAGGTCTATGGAAATCTTCATATCGTCCTCTCAATTCAATATAAAACTACTCTAAAAATAGTCTTTAAAAACTGAATGTGCCAGCCCCAGAGAAGGCTGTATTTCAGGCCATAGAAGCAATACATTCCTTGGTCTATATTATATTTTAATCTTGCAAATTTATATAATACTCATAACAGAAGTTTTCAAACTATCATATAATTTAATTTGGATATAAAACTACCAGTCCTAATGGTGGCATCCACCAGATTGCTATGAGGAAAAGACGTACATATTTGAACTGTGTTTTTACCTGTCAAGGAGAGTCTCCCAAAGAGACAAACAACAAAAAGGCACATCGATGGCAGATGACATCCTAGGAAAAGGCTGTGGTAACCAAGACTTATTGCACTTTCAAATGCATTGCCCACTGTAGATAAATCCAGAGTGTGTCAGGTTATATTTTCCTATCAATGATTGACAGTGCAGAGGTATTAAAATGACTGTATATCTTTATTAGATGTGTAAATGTAATTTAAATATTCTGAGTGCATTTTTTTAAGTGAGAAGAAAATTAGGTCTACAGAGTCAATCTGAAACAACCTGGAATGCATGGAATTATGAGCTACATGAACTCAATATGAATATTTATTTTATAAACATCTGCTTGAATACAAAATATGTGGCTTAAGCAGATTCAACATGGATAATATTGCAATTAAGACTAAAAGCATTTAAAAGGAACACTGTCTTGAAAGCAATAGATTTCATTTGCAGGCAGTTGATAAGGATAAAACAGTATATGGTTATATGGCAAAAAACCACAAGAGAAATAGTTTGCTGAAATTAGAAAATACTAATGAGAACTTTATAAAAATCATACATTCTTCTCTTCACATCAACTAACACTTAGAGCAAAAGATATTTAATTGAGTAAAAAAACAAACAAAACAAAAACAGCTAATGAAACAGACTGTTGGGGAGTTATTTCAAAGAGCAAATTCCCAGGCCAATTTTGACTTAAACTCCATCCCAAAATTGTTTTTGAGCTTGTAAAACTTACATTTTACCATTCGGGAATTTGATTTCTCCAGACCTTCATAAATCTAAAGTGTTTAATCTCGTGTCTTCTCTCTAAAATAATACATATTTTCTTAGGAAAATTTAAAAATATGGAGTTCCCATTGTGGCACAGTGGTTAACGAATCCGACTAGGAACCATGAGGTTGCAGGTTCGATCCTTGCCCTTGCTCAGTGGGTTAAAGATCCGGCGTTGCCATGAGCTGTGGTGTAGGTTGCAGATGCGGCTCTGATCCTGCATTGCTGTGGCTCTGGCGTAGGCTGGCGGCTAAGGCTCCGATTCGACCCCTAGCCTGGGAACCTCCATATGCCGCGGGAGTGGCGCAAGAAATGGCAAAAAGACAAAAAAAAAAAAAAAAGGAAAATTTAAAAATAAGATAGTACAAAAAAGGGAAAAAACTGGAAATAAAAGATCTCCTGCCAACTGTGTTTGTCAGCACTAACATATGTGTAAGTAGTTAGCATAGTTCTCAGTGCCCAAGAGACAGTCAATAAATGCTATTTTCCTTGACTTCTTTCCCTTCCTTTTATAAAAGTCACATTCACATACTTAAGGTACTAAGTTTGCTCAATATTTGACATTTTAAATGTTCAAAACATGGGCTCTTTCATAGTATCTAGAAAGAAAATGACATACTTTTTCAGCATAAAAATGAAGATTTCTCTCAGTGATAGTGACTATATGAATAAAGGTTGTTTTAGCCTCTTATCATTTCAATGAGTGAAAGCTTAAAAGGAATGGTATTTTTAAAGAAAAAGTTTACTTACATTTATTTCCTCTGGTTCCTGAGGGAATAACTAAGACTAGTGTGCAGAAGTCATGAGCAATAGATTTTTATTTAATGTAAGAAAAATCCTTTCTAACAGTATCTGGCCAATGATGGAAAGAGCTATTTTAAGACTTAGCAAGTTTTCAGTCACTACAAGTATTTGAGATGTGCCTGTGTGAAATTAGTCTTGGCATTTACTCACATATTTTAATCAGTTTCTTAGTTGTATCTCTTTCTAAAACTATGCCAATAGAAGAGACTTGTGGCTGTCTGATGGGAGGGGGAGGGGGAGGGAGTGGGAGGGATCGGGAGCTTGAGCTTAGAATAGATTTACAAGGAGATCCTGCTGAATAGCATTGAGAACTTTGTCTAGATACTCACGTTGCAACAGAAGAAAGGCTGGGGGAAAAATGTAATTGTAATGTATACATGTAAGGATAACCTGACCCCCTTGCTGTACAGTGGGAAAATAAAATTTAAAAAAATAAATAAATAAATAAAATTAAAAAATAAAAAAAATAAATCTATGCCAATAAACTTTTCTGTAAAATGTGGTTTTTTAAAATATGGTCTTATTTTTTAATTTTTAAAATAAAGTTGTATATCATTTTTCTCAAAATTGTATTTCATAGTCAAAAATTTGAAATTGTCAACAACAACAACAACAACAACAAAAAGAAGTGTCTGTATAAACAAATAGTCCTGGGGGCCATTGCAGAACAGCACCCTACATATTCAGTAAGACCCCCATTTAATCTGACAAACTAAAAAAATTATTATTACTATTACTATTATATATATTTTAGGAAACCCTGAATTCCATATGTTCCCAAACAAATCTTTCATTGATTAGCCCTTTGAAGGCAGGTATTATGTCTCATTTATCTTTACTTGACAGTAACAGGTGCCCAATAAATGGCTATTAAATTTTTAGACCACCTATTCTACCATAGCATTATTTTAACTCTTTAAAGAGCAAATTTAGTGCATTTAGGGGAGGTTAAGCTGATCCAGAAGGAGTTGGTTCCACCAAAGTACATTATTTCAACAAAAATTGACTAAAACTCCTTATTTGCAATCATCTCTAACTACAGAAACCCAAAGAGCACTACTGAATAAAAATTCTAAAGCAGCAAACTCAGATTGAATGTTTTTTCTCCAATACACACTGGGACAGCACATGCCAGCACATGTCTGGGTGTACACACATGTAGCCATACCGCAGCGTCTATACACTGGCACCACTTCAGTCTCAGAGACAGAGTTTTGGGTGAAGCAGAAAGAACAGCTTTATTGTTTGACCAAGCAAAGGAGGCTGCAGTAGGCTAATGCCCTCAAAATTGTGTCCTCCCTTGAGAGGGGATAGCAAGGGACTTTATAGGTTTAGCTTGACAAAACAGAGCTGTTGATAAGGATTAGGGTGCCTGCATTCTTATCCCTCCATAGATCATTTCAAAGTCATCAAGGCCAGAGTCAGGTGATCTGGTGACGGTTTCTGGTGGTTTTTGGGGTTATTGCACCTTGACCTTCTCTCTGCAGTGAAGATAGCTCACAAAAGGAAGGGGGTGTTAGGGAATGAGTCAAAGGAAAAGAAAAACCCATGTGCAATATAAGCCTAACTAGAAAGTAACCAACACTAATAAGTTAGATGGCCAAGGCAGGACATAGCATCTCGGAGACTCTTTTAACTAGTTTTTAGCTGTAACAATATTTCCTAATCACTACCCCTGAGTCAGCCTTTTGAGACTAAGGGGAAGCCTGGGAGGCCAAAGGAAAAGCCTTTTACTTCACAACACAAGGACTCAGGAGCTTGTACATGGTTTCACACACACAGTGCACATATTGACAGAAGGCCAGACTCTATAACCAGTATGAAAACTTTATAGCAAGCAGAAAAAGTACTATATCCTGATAAGCATGTCTTTGCTTTATGATAACAGATTTCTGGTGGTCTTAGAGGAAAATCTGAGGCTTCGAATGGAAAAGGTAGCAAATACACAGGGTTACCTTGTAAAGGTAATTCATAAGAGACATTGTCATCATTTCTTTCTGGTATAGTTACTAGGACTGCAACACTTATTTTATTTCCTTCGGTAAGATTTCTGAATATCTGAACCAGGAGGGCACATGTAGAAAACAACGAATGAAGTTGATTGACATTCATTGTCATTCTTCGGGCATCGAGAGAAATGAAAACTAGATAGAATGAAAATAATTTTATAGCTAGAATCCTGGTAACAAAAGCAAACACGCTCCCTGTAATTTGCTTGCTGGAATATTTATACTCAGTAAGAAAAAAAAAAAAAGATTATTAGTAAGACTGAAGAGAGAAGTATGGTGCTTTATAAGTACTGTGCCTCTCTTACGAAAGGATTTCTAGGAGTCTCTCCGAGCATATATTTTTAAACAATCAAAGAGTCTGCTGAGACAGTTTCAAATAAAAATGGCGTGTTCTGAGCATTCCACTGAGCAAGAACTTGGAATATTTTTGTGTCTTTAATTAATTTTTTAATTTAAAAATGGTGAAATAAGCTTTCTTCTATGAAATCCAAATGAGAAACTAACCCCCAAAGCACAAGGCCTATTTTCAGCTTCATCAGCTGTAGAATAGAAGGAAAACTCCTATTATGAAAAGGGGCTATGGAACTAATTCACCATGCAGACCATTGAAAACTGCCTCTGGTGTTAGGAAATAGCCTTTGGTGTTAGGAAATCGCCTTTGAGTTACACATGACTGCAGTTCTTTGTTTTTTCAATGCAATCTAATTTGATATTATAACAGAGCATCCATCCACACATTAAAAAAAAAATTCTCTAAGGGCATGGCTGTTTCCATTGGTTTTTTTGTTTGTTTGCTTTGCTTTGAGGTTTTTTTGTTTTTTTTTTTTTTAAATAAACCAGCTGTCAGAAAAGATAGATGAGGAGAAGGTGAAGCTGTAAACTTCTTTCAGGTAAAATGAGCACAGTGACATGAAAAGACTAATTTTCATGCCTCTTATGTATCCCTCTTAATTTTTATAAAATCATTTACTTACAATAAAATGATCCCACTTAAATTGTATATTCCAATGTTTAGTCAACTGTATACAGTGATAAAACCACATCATTATCAAATATATAGAAAATTCCCTTCACCCCAGAAAGTTCCCTCATGCCCCATTGAATTCAATCTCCATGATCCTCAGCCGTAGGCAACCATGAATCTGCTTTACGGTACTATAGATTGGTTTCGTGTCCTCTAGAATTTCATACAAATGTGACCATACAGTATGTCTTCTTTTGTGTCTGGCTTCCTTCACACAGCATGTTTTAGATTCACTCATGCAGTTATGCATATCGGTATTTTGTCTGTATTCATCTGTTAGGAGACATTGGACTTGCTTTTAGACATTGGACCAGCTAATATGAACAAAACAGCTATAAACAAATATTTACAAACATTTTATGGAGGTATATTTCCTTTCTTATTTCTTTCTTTCTTTTTCCTTTTTTTTTTTTTTTTTTTTGCTTTTTATGCATATGCAAGTTCCAGGCTAGGGGTCAGATCAGAGCTGACTTATGCCACAGACATGGCAATGCAGGATCCGAGCTGCATCTGTGACCTATAAGGCAGCTCATGGCAATGCCGGATCCTTAACCCACTGAGTGAGGCCAGGGATCAAACCCATATCCTCATGGATACTAGTCGGGTTCATTATTGCTGAGCCATGATGGGAACTCCTGTTTTCCCTCTTTTTAACTTTAGTGATTCTAGCAGGTGTGTAAGGGCAAATCATTATAATTTTAATCTACATTTTACTGATCGGTAGCTATGGATATTTTTTTTACCAGTTATGTGTTTCTTTTGGTAAAGATTCTGTTCAAATCTTTCCAATATTTTGAGGCTGTTTTTCTCATTATTGATATCTAAGAGTTATTTTATATTTTAGATGTACATTCTTTGTCAGATATAAGTACTGCTAATATGTTTTCCCACTCTATGGCTTGCTTCTTCATTTACTTAACTGTATATTTTCAAGAGAAATTTTAAATCTGATGAATCCCAACTACATTTTTTTTTGGTTGCATCTGTGGCATATAAAAATTCCAGGGCCAGGGATTGAATCTGAGCCACAGCTATGATTTATACCACAGCTGAAACAACGGCCGGATCCTTAACCCAATGCACAGGGCACGGGACCAAACCTGTGCTACGGTAGAGACAACACCAGATCCTTAAGCTGCTACACCACAGCAGGAACCTCCCAAATTTTTTGTTTGTTTATTTTAAAAGTTAGTGTTTCTTGATCTTGAGAAATTTGGCCTAAACTATGTTCATAAGAATTTCCTCAAGAGTTCCTGCTATGGTGCAATGGGTTAAGGATCTGGCATTGCTGTAGCTGCAGCTCAGATTCTATCCCTGGCCCAGGAACTTTCATATGCCAAGGTGTGGTCATTTTAAAAAAAAAATTCCTGTTTTTTTTTCTACAAAGTTTATCGTATTATCTTCGATATTTTTAAGTGTATGATCTATTTAAAGTTAACATGTTAATGGTTAAAGAAGTACTGATATTTACTTTTTCCTTTTGGATATTCATTTGTTCTAGCATCAGTTATTGAAAAGATTATCCTTTCCCCACTGAATGACTTTGTTACCTTTGTAAAAAAATTATCAAGGAGTTCCCGTTGTGGCTCAGCAGTTAACAAACCCGACTAGGATCCATGAGGATGTGGGTTTGATCCCTGGACTCGATCAAACCCTCAATTCTTAATCTGGCGTTGCTGTGAGCTGTGGTGTAGGTCGCAGACAAGGATCAGATCCCACATTGCTATGGCTATGGCGTAGGCCAGCAGCTACAGCTCCAATTCGACCCCTAGCCTAGGAACCTCCATATGCCATGGGTGCAGCCCTAAAATAGAAAAAAAAAAAAATCAATTGGCAATACATGCGTGGATCTCTTTCTAGACTTTTATCTGCTTTATTTATCTAGACTTTAATCTTAAACCACATTATTTTTATTGCTTTTAGTTAATCTTGAAATAACACAGTAATAGCCCACGAGATCTTTTCAGAATTGTTTTGTCTATTCTAGTTCCTTATATTTTGATATAAATTTTAGAGTCTGAAATTCTAAAAATGAACCTTTTACTATCTCAATTGGAATTCTATTTAATCTATAGATAAATATGAAGAACTCACATTTTAACAATTATGAGTCCAATCCATCAATTTGATACAGCTTTCTATATGAGTACGGCTTTAACTTTTCTCAGAAATATTTTGTGGCTTACAATGTTAAAGTGTTTATGTATTTTGTTAAATGAACCTTTATGTATTTCATATTTGTTGCTATTAAAAATAGTTATTTTAAGTGTTCATTTTCTGGAGTTCCCTGGTGGCTCATGTTCGATCCCTGGCCTAGGAATTTCTGCATGCCATGGACATGACCGAAAAAAAAGTTAATTTTCTAATTTTTATTGCTAATTTATAGAAATATAACTATATTTATATATATGATTTTTAAGAACTCATCTTGTATCCTGCTCTCAGTGACCTGACAGAAACCCTCTCAGACGCCCAATAGGAGCCATGGCTATTCACAAACTTGGAAAGAGTCCTGCTGTCTGCAGACTTAACTATGGTCCCTGAAGGTGGACCATTGTCTCAGACAGAGCCCCACTGACCAAGGTCCTAGAGCCAGTACTGTCTGCCTAATGACCACTCAGAATACATGCACACCTGAGCCACTGGTAAAAGACATACCAAGTGTAACCCCTACTGTGTACCTGGCACCAAACACGTAACATGACTCTAACCTACATGACTGAGACCAGAGCTAATACCATCAAACTGGGGACCCAAAATGTCACCTGTTGAAACTAGTCCATAACGACTGAAAGAAGTTTACTCCTGAAAATAAGCAGATACCCACTCAAGGCTACATGAATCATAAAGAGTCAGGCAAAGGTGATACCTTGAAAAAAAAAAGTAATATTGCTCTAGTAACTAACCCCAAAGAAATGTATATCTACACATTTCTTGGGAAATAATTTAAAATAACTATCTTAAAGAAGCTCAGTGAGATACAAGAGAACACAAATAGATAACTAAAGAAAATTAAGAAAGCAGTACTTGAACAAAATGAGGAACTTAATAAATAAATAGAAACTTCATTAAGAAAAAACACTGAAATCCTGGAACTAAAATCTTTTATCAAGTAGGTGAAAAATCTGTACATTAAAAACTATATGGCATTGCTGAAAGAAATTGAAGACACAAATAAATGGAAAGATACCCAGTCTTTATGGATTGTAAGAGTTAATATTATTAAAATCTCCAGAGTGCCTAAAGAGATCTACAGAATCCATGTAATACTTATCAAAATGCCAAAGGCATTTTTCACAGAAATAGAAAAAACAATCTTAATATTCATAAGGAAACACAGACTCCATAAAGTCAAAGTAATTTTGAGAAAGAATGAAGCTAAGGCACCACATTGTTTGATTTAAAACTATATTACAAAGCTATGTTAATCAAAACACTATGATAACTGGCATTAAAACAGACATATAGACTAATGGTACAGAATTGAGAGCCCAGAAATAAATCTGTGCCAAGAATAAAAAATGAAGAAAGAATAATCTCTTCAACAAATGATGCTGAGTAATCTAGGATATCGACAAGTAAAAAATTAAATTGGACACATCATATACCATACACAAAAGTTAACTCAAAATTGATTAAACAGATAAACTTAACTAAAACTGTGAAACTCCTAGAAAAAAAACAGGGGAAAATTTCCTTAACATTGTCTTGGCAATATTTTGGATATAACATCAAAACACATGCAAGAAGAAAAAAATAAGCAAATAGAACTACAATAAAGTAAAAGCTTCTACACAGCAAAGGGAAGATCAACATGAAAATGCAACCTACAAACATGGGAGAAAATATTTGCAAACTACATATTTGACAAGGAATTAATATCCAAAATATGTAAGGAACTCAAACAAGTCAATAGCAAAAAACCAAAATAATTAAAATTATTTGTATCTGTAGTTCTTAAGTATGCATTGGAGGATAAAATGTAATCATGTATGTTATGCTTAATACTGATTAAAATATGAGGAAACCACCCAGTTATGGTAGATTTATATTATTATTAATACAAGTACTATACAACTAGTTGGCACAATTAGATGTTTGGACTGCTTCCATTTTATCCTATTACAAATAAAGGTGCAGTGGAAATATTTTTCTGTAGAAAGCATTGTCCTCCTTCAGGGTTAATATTTTAAGAAAATTTCCAAAAAGTAGAATTGGAAGGGTAAATATATACAAAAAAATTTAAGGTACTTGATACATATTGCAAAGTAACTCCTAGGAAATTTGAAACAATTTATATTTGCACTAACAAAAGTTTAATATCAATATAGAAGAAATGAGAACAAGTTCCATCATATTCATTCAAATGTTTATGTTATTTAATGTCAAATCAATGAAAATATTGCTATACTTCCTAGAAGTGGAGAATTTATACTCAGAGCATAGATTATTGAATGTGTTTAGTGTTGCTATAAATTCAATGCTTATGGTCTTTGTTAAATGGCTTCTTCAGAGGGCACTGATAGTGGACTTCAGACTAATGTATTATATATCATTAACCATGCAGAAATATATGAAGATAATAGCCATGGCTAAATAATAGAAAATAATGACACTTGGACAGTTAAGTCATTTGATGCAACATAAAAATTTGTCTAGATCAATGGTTTTGAACTATGTCTGATTTTTGAAATCACCTGAATATACTGGTCCAAAAACAATATTCCCAAACAGCTTCTGTAGAAATTCTGACTCAGAGGTCATGAGCTAGCTTTATATGATGATTGTTACGAAGAAACAAGTAGAATCACTGTACTAAATGCTAGTAATCATAGTACTCCTTTGCCTCTTAATCATTTCCTATACTTTATCTTACTTAATTCACACAGGAAACTGAAAAGATAGGCAAACTGGTAATATTTTGTTTTCACAAAGATGGTGAGTTTCAGTTGGTCTAAGTGAATTACTCAAGATCAAAATTTTATCTAGATTTAATCAGCTTATCTCTCTCTAAGTCATAGGAGCATGAAATAACATACAGACTAAGTGGACATAACAACATGCACTCCATTGATGATGAAGTACACACCACTACATATCCAGAAAATTGTCTAAAAGAAGAAGAAAGACAGTATTGAGTATTGGTAAGAATGTAGAGCAGCCAGAGTTCTCATATACAGTTGATGGTGATGTACACTGGTAGAAATACTTTTGAAAACACTATTTACAAGTATCTAATAAAGCCAAATAGTTGTATACTCTATAACTCAAAAATTGCATTTCTAGGAATATGTCCAAAAAGAAATGTCCTGATAATTACCAAAAAGCATGTGAAAGAATGTTCACAGCATCACCATTTGCAAGATTTCCCAAACATGAAATCAAGAGTAGAAAGGATATTATATATTTTATATTTTGATGTGACCACACAATGGAATGTTACACAACAATGAGAGTACCACCTATAATTATATACAACAGTATGAGTGGACCTCACAAACATGAATAAGAGAAGCTCAACATAATAGCACATACTACTATTTATCAAAGACATACAAAGCAAACTTATAATGTTAGGGATCAGGATGTTATTTTGCCTTGAGGAGGGATGGGAGTGTGTAGTGACTGGAAGAGGGCACAGAGGAGACATTTGGGATTCTGGAAATGTTCTGGGTTTTTTTTGTTTTTTTTTTTTTGGCTTTTGTTCCCCCGCTTTTTAGGGCCACACCCACAGCATGGAAGCCCAGGCTAGGGGTCAAATTGGAGATACAGCTGCTGGCCTATGCCATAGCCACAGCAACGAGAAATCTGAGCCATGTCTGGGACCTATACCACAGCTCATGGCAATGCCGAATCCTTTAATCCACTGAGCAAGGCCAGGGATCGAATGCACATTCTCATGGATACTAATCAGATTCTTAACCAGCTGAGCCACAACAGGAACTCCAAGAAATGTTCTGTTTCTAAATATGGGCACGGGCTGTGTAGGTGTGGTCATTTGGTAAAATTTTATCAATCTGTATAATTATGATTGTGTAATTTTTGTTATGTATGCTATAGCTTACCAAAAGTTTTTGTATTTAAAGAATATAGACCATTTAATTTTATTTGATTATAGGTGATATACAATGTTAGTCACAGGTGTACAGCAAATTGAATCAGTCATACATATGAATGTGGAGCAACAGGAGATCTCATTCATAGCTGGTGAGAATGCAAGATGGTGCAGCCACTTTTTAAGATAGTTTGGTACTTTCTTACAAAACTATGCATACTTTTACCATATGATCCAGCAAACACACTTGTTGGTATTTATCCAGAGGAGTTTAAAACATGTCCATACAATAACCTGCTTGTGGATATTTATAGCAGCTTTATTCAGAATTGTCAAAACCTGGAATCAACCAAAATGTCGTTCAGGTGAATAAATAAATAGTGGTATGTCCAGACACTGGAATATTATTCGGCATAAAAAATGAATTATCAAACCATGAAAAGACCTAAAACGCATATTATTAAGTAGAAGAAGCCAATCTGAAAAAGCTATATGCTATATGATTCCAACTATACCACATTGTAAAGACGGTAAAATGTTGGACTCTGTAAAAAGATCAGTGGTTGTCAGGGGTTGGGGGCGGGGAGGGATGAATAGGTGAAGCACAAAGGTTTAGGACAGTACCACTCTCTATATTGCTATAATGGTGGATACATATCATTATACATTTTTCAAAACCTGTAGAATGTGCAATACCAAGAGTGAAACTTAATGTAATGTATGGACTTGGGTGATAATGATGTGTCAATATAGGCTCATCAATTGATCAATTATAACAAATGTACCACTCTATTGGGAGATGTTAATAGTAGAAGCTGTTTGTAAGGGAGACAGGGAGTATATGGGAACTCTGCACTTTCTTCTCAAATTTGCTATGAATTTAAACTGCTCTGAAAATAAAGTAAAATATGTAAAAGGGGAAAAAATAAATAAACCAATTAACTAACCAAAAAAAAAAAAAAGAATGTCCATCTGTCATCACTTTGTTATGGGAAGAGGGCAGAAGATGGACATGGAATGAATGGGAAGAAAATATTATCTGCCAAATGTAAACTTCATATTTTACTCTGTATTATCACAACATATCAATAGAAGGGTGGACAGAATACATATTGAACTACAACATACTTGTAGTACAATTCTTCACTTAAATCCAATATTCCTATTTTAGTCCCATCATATTAAATGCATACTTATCTGTAGAACATCTCTATTGATTTTGAGAGAAACATTCCAAATCTCATTTGCTACTATGTTGACTTTAATTTCTCATTTAAAATAGATTTTGGAACCTCATTCATTTTCCAACTTGAGTTGAAATGTTTGTTCGATTTTACACTGTGAATTGTTTCCATAATGGCTTACATGTTGGTGTTTCATAGAATGGGCACTTAATGATCCATTCTTCCAAAGAAAAACTGAGATTGATAAATTGTACAGAGTAGTCCTTTCATAGAGAAACTAGATTTTTCACCCACTTGGACAAACTGAAAGAAAAATCTACAATTGTTGACCAATTACAGAATTTCTAAAAACTTCATGTAATAATAAGAGCAAATATTTTAAAACAAAATTTGGGAAAAGGAAATACTTTTCTACTAAAACATACTTATTTATCATATCCACTTAGACTGAGGGAAGACATAAGGCAGAAGATCAGATCAGTAACATTCTAGATATGTTCAATTTTCACATTAAATCATTGCCTTTTCATTTGATAATCAGTACAATACTACTTACATGAGATTGTTGCTTTCATCATTTTGTAGGTGAAGGAATTGAGGTGAAAGAAGTGGCAACACCAAGGCAATGTGGTGTGATTGAAACAATATGGGTATAATAGCTGTTTGATCTTAAGTCATTGAACTTCCCTGATTCTCACATTCCTCAGATAAAATAGAGATAATAATACTTTATAACGTTGTTGTGAACATTTAATGAGAAAACTGTATTTCATCCAAATTGTAAAAATAATTGACATAAACTTGTTTATAATATTCTTTATCATACTTTTAATATATGCAAGATATGTGGTGATATCCCCTCATTCAATCTGGATTTTGGAAAATTCTTGTTTTCTCTCTTTTTATTCCTTAATATTGCTAAGGGCTATCAATTTTTTGAGGTAGCATTGGTTTAAAAAATTAATTATGTTTCATTTGTACAACATTGTATTTCAATTTCTATATACACAACAGTGTGCTCACTAGCAAAAGTTTAGTTTCTATCTTTCATATACAGTTGGCCAGTCCTCCCTCTACTCCTTCCCCTATGGTAACCATTACTCTAATCTCTGTAGCTGTGTAATTTTTCCTTGTTTTGTTCTTTAATTTTTTATTGACATACAGATGATTTTTAATATTAGTTTCAGGTGTACAACACAGTGATTATAAATTTTTATAGCTTGTACTCCATTTAAAGTTATTATAAGATAATGTTACATTTCTTTGTTCTATACAGTATATTCTTTTAATTTGTTTACTTTATACATAGTAGTTTATACCTCTTAATCCCCTACCTCTATCTTGTACTCACCCCTTCCCCCTCCCCACTGGTAACCATTATTTTGTTCTCTATATCTATGAGACATTTTCTGTTTTATTAATATACATTCATTTGTTTTGTCTTATTTTTTAGATTTCACATGCAAGTGATAAAATAGAGTGTTTTTGTCTTTTTCTGACTTATTTCTCCAAGCATGGTTCTAGGTCCATCCATGCTGCAAATGGCAGAATTTCATTCATTTATTCATTTTTACGGTTAAGTAACATTTCAGAATGTGTATGTCACGTCTTTATCCATTCATCTGTTGATGGACACTTAGGTTGCTTCCAGATCCTGCCTATTGTAAATAATACTGCTATGAAGATCAGGGTGCATATATCTTTTCTAATTAGTATTTTTCTTTCTTTCAGATATATACCCAGGAGTGGAATTGCTGGATCATATGGAAGTTTTTTGAGAAATCTCCATACTATTTTCCACGGTGGCTACACCAATTTATATTCCCACCAGCAGTGTAAGAGAGTTCCCTTTTCTCTCCATTCTTGCCAATATTTGTTACTTGTGTTATTTTTGATAGTGGACATTCTAACAGATGTGAGGTGTTATCTTACTGTGGTTTTGATTTGCGTTTCCATGATGATAAGTGATGCTGAACATCTTTTCATGCGCCTGTTGGCCATCTGTCTGTCTTCTTTGGAAAAATGTCTATTCAGGTCTTCTGCCCATTCTTTTTGGCTTTTTTTTTTCTTTTTTTGGCTTTTTAGTGCCGCACTTGTGGCATATGGAAGCTCCCAGGCTAGGGGTTGAATCAGAGCTGCAGCTGCCGGCCTACTCCACAGATACAGCAACTCGGATCCGAACCATGTCTTCGACCTACACCACAGCTCACAGCAATGCCGGATTCTTAACCAACTGAGCGAGTCCAGGGATCAAACCCATATCCTCATGGATCCTAGTCAGGCTCGTTAACCACTGGGCCACAATGGGAACTCCTGCCCATTTTTTGTTGTTGTTGTTGTTGTTGTTATTGTTGTTGCTATTTCTTGGGCCGCTCCAGCGGCATATGGAGGTTCCCAGGCTAGGGGTCGAATCGGAGCTGTAGCCGCCGGCCTACACCACAGCCACAGCAACGCGGGATCCGAGCCGCGTCTGCAACCTACACCACAGCTCACGGCAACGCCGGATCGTTAACCCACTGAGCAAGGGCAGGGACCGAACCCGCAACCTCATGGTTCCTAGTCGGATTCGTTAACCACTGCGCCACGACGGGAATTCCAACTCCTGCCCATTTTTTAAATTAATTTTTCCCTGGATTTGGTCTTGCCAGCTGTAACCAAGCCAATCATGAAGATCTGCATCTACTTCCTGAAGATCCTCAAAAAAGTGAGGACACAGTGAGGCCCAAGGCAGAGCCTGGGGGAGAGGATGCTGGTAAAGACATGGGGAACTGGATGGCCCCTGTTGTTGTTTTTGTTGTTTTGATAATGAGTTGCATGAGTTGTTTATATATTTTGGATATTAACCCCTTATCATTCATTTTATTTGCAAATATTATCTCCCATTCAATAGGTTGTCTTTTTGTTTTGTCAACAGTTTACTGTGCAAAAGATTTTAGGTTTAATTAGGTCCCATTTATTTATTTTTGCTCTTGTTTCCTTTGCTTTAGGAGACAGATCCAACAAAACATTGTTATGATTTATGTCAGAGAGTTTTCTGCCTATGTTCTTCTCTTCTATGAGTTTTATTGTTTCAGGTCTTACATTAAGGTCTTCAATCCATTTTGAGTTTATTTTGTGTATGGTGGGAGAAAATGTCTTAATTTCATTCTGTGGGCATCCTGTCCTGTTCCTAACTTTAGAGGAATATCTTTCAGGTTTTCACCATTGCACATAATGTTATCTATGGGTTTGTCAAAAATGACCTTTGTTATGTTGAGATATGTTCCCTCTATAGCAACTTTGACAAGAGTTTTTATCATGAATGGTGATGAATTTTTTCAAATGCTTTTTATGCATCTATTGAGATTATCATGTGATTTTTAATCCTTCCTTGTGTTAATGTGATGTATCACACTGATTGATTTGTGAATACTGAAACTCCCTTGCATCTCTGGAATAAATCCCACTTGATCATAATGTATGATCCTACTTATATATTCTTGAACTAGGATTGCTAATATTTTGTTGAGAATTGTTATGTCTATATTCATCAGAGATATCAACCTGTAATTTTCTCTCTTTTTTTTTTTGGTGTCTTTGTCTTCTTTTGGTATCAGCATAATTGTGGCCTCACAGAATTAATTTGGGGGTGTTCCATCCTCTTCAATTTTTTGAAATAGCTTGAAAAGGCTATGTCTTGGCTCTCCTTTATATCTTTGGTAGAATTTCCCTCTGAAGCCATCCTGTCCTGATCTTTTTTTTGCTGGGAGTATTTCTACTACAAATTCAATTTCACTAACAACAATCAGTCTGTTAAGATTGTCTCTTTCTTCCTGATTCAGTCTTGAAATGTATGTGTCTAGAAATTTGTCTATTTCTCTGATATTTACTATTTCCTTCCTTCTGCTGACTTTGGGCTTTGTTTTTCCTTCTTTTTTCTAACCCCTTCAGATGGTAGATTAGGTTTTTATTTGAAATTTTTCTTGTTTGTTGAGATAGGCCTGTATCACTATAGACTTGCTTCTTAGAATTACTTTTGCTGCCATCCATAGATTTTGGAAAGTTGTATTTCCATTTTTGTCTCAAATTGTTGTCTGATTTTCTTCCTGATTTCTTCATTGACCCATTGCTTTTTTAGTAGCATATTGTTTAGTCTCCATGTTTGTGATTTTTCCATTTTTCTTCCTATAATTGTTTTCTATTTCATACCATTGCACTTGGAAAAAAAGCTTAATATAATTTATATGCTCTTAAATTGGTTGAGACATTTTTGGGTCCTAGCATATCATTTATTCTGGAGAATATCCCATGTGCACTTGAAATGAGCATGAATTCTGATGTTTTTGTATAGAATATTCTGTAGATATCTATCTGGTCCAACTGGTCTATTGTGTCCTTTAAGACCACTTTTCTCTTATTTTCTGTCTGTATGGTCTGTCCATTGATGTAAGTGGGTGTTAAAATCCCTTACTATTACTGTATTATTTTCAATTTCTTCCTTTATGTCTCTAAATATTTGCTTTATATATTTGGGTGTTCCTATATTGGTGTGTGTATAGTAATGTGTTTAATGTCCTCTTCTTATATTGATCTTTGCCTGTTTTTGTCTTTTGTTAGAAACTATGATTTGAATATTGTTACCCCTGTATTCTTGTCATTTTCATCTGCATGAAATATCATTTCCCATTCCCTCACTTTGTCTCTGTGTGTCTTATCTCTGAAGTGAATCTCTTGTAAGCAACATTTATGCAGGTTATGTTTTTGTATCCATTCAGCTACTCTATGCATTTTGATTGAAACATTTAGTCCATTGACATTTAAAATAATTATTGATAGGTATGTATTTATTGCCATTTTATGACTTGCTTTCCTTTTTTTGGTAGGTCTCTCTACTTTTCTTCTTTTTGTACTTTCCTTTGTGATTTGATGATTTTCTTTAGTGGTATGCTTTTGTTCCTTTGTCTCTAGTTTTTGTATATCTATTATAGGTTTTTGATTTGTGGTTACCATGAAATTCATATATATTGACCTATAACTATATCTACTTGTTTTAAACAAGTAGGACTTTAAGTTCAAACACAGAATAAAAGATCTACATTTTTTACTCATTTCCCTAATATTTCATGTTTTTGATGTCATTATTTTATATCTTCATGTTTATCCCTTTACTGATTATTTTATTTATAGTTGATTTTACAATTTTTTGTCTTTTAACCTTTGTATTAGCTTAAGTGGTTGATCTTCAGCCTTTACTAGACATTTGCATATAATAGTGGAATTTTTTTTTCCCTATAGATTCTTACTTTTTGTTATAGCCTTTTCTTTTCCACTTCAGGAAAACCTTTTAACATTTCTTTTAGGGTAAGTTTATTATTGTTGAACTCTTTTAGTTTTTGCATATCTGAGAATTTGATTCTCTCTCAATTCTATATGACAATCTTGCTGGTAGATTATCCTCGGTGGCAGGTGTTTCCCTTTTAGTACTTTAAATTTATCATGCCACGCCCTTCTGGCCTGCAAAGTTTCTGCAGGAAAAAACAGCTGATAGCTTTATGGGGGTTCCCTTGTTTATGACTCTTTTTCTATTGCTGTCTTTAGAATTCTTTTACCTTTTGTCATCTTAATTATGATATGTATCAGTGTGGGTCTGTTTGGGTTAATCTTGTTTGTGACCCTCCGTGCTTCATTTCCTTGGATATCTGTTTCTTTCTTCAGGTTTGGGAAGTTTTTAGCTATAATTTTATCAAATACATTTTTAACCTCTTTCTTGCTTCTCCCTCTTGGCTCCTTATAATGCCCATTTTGGTATGCTTGATGTCTCTAAAGTCCTTAAACTGTTTTTGTTTTTTTTTGTTTTTTGGGTTTTTTTTTTTTTTTTTTTGGCTTTTTAGGGCCAGACCTGTGGCATATGGGGATTCCCAGGCTAGGGGTTAAAATTGGAGCTGTAGTTCCCAGCCTATGCCACAGCCACATCAGATCTGAGTTGCGTCTGTGACCTACACCACAGCTCACAGCAATGCCAGATCCTTAACCCACTGAGCAAGGCCAAGCATCAAACCTGTGTCCTCGTGGATACTAGTCAGGTTCATTAACCACTGAGCCATGACAGAAATTCCTATTTTCACTTTTTTCTTTTTGCTCTTTTTATTGGGTGATTTTCATTATTCTATCTTCCAGATACATATGTATGTGTTCTGTATCACCCAGTCTGTTATTAATTCCTTCTAGTGTGTTTTCATTTCAGATATCATATTCTTTGGTTCTGACTGGTTCTTCTTATATTTCCTAGTTCATTGCTAAAATTTTCACTGTGTTCATCTAGTCTTTTCCCTAATTCAATTAGCATTGTTTTTACTAATGCTTTGAATTTGTTATCTAGTAAATTATCTATTTCTGTTTTATTACTTGTCTTTTTATCCAGGGCTTTTCTCTTACTCTTTCAATTAAGACTAATTCCTCTATCTTTTCATTTTGCTCAACTTTCTTTTACTCTGTGAAATTGGGTGAAACAGTTACCTATTGTATCATAAGCAGTGCCCTTATGTGGGAGCATCCCTATGCAGTCTGCATGTACCCAGTGGTTTTGGTGGGAGAGCTGAATTTGATGTGAACGCAAGTCATGTTTTTTCTCAGGGTTTGCCAGCAGCCATCAACATGGTAGAAGGTTCGGCTGGATATGGAGGGGTCGGGCCAGATTCAGGTGTGAGCCAGTGCTTCCCATTTGCTCAGTGGCCAACATCTCACATTGCTGAAGCAGAATCCATGAGTTTAGTTCTAAGCTAGCTCTATTCTCTTTAAATATATCTCTATGCCCTTTGAGCACCAGGATTCTTGCCCCAGAATGGAGTAGTGCTGGAGCAACTTGGGCTGGTGTGTGTACTTGCATGGATTGGGTCACAGTTTGCCAACACCATGTTTTTTAAAGTTCATCTTTGGCCCAGTGTTTTCAGATGCCACATTAATCACATATTAAATTTTCATATGTATTTATGTCAACCTCTGGCATCTCTATTCTATCACACTGCATCTTTTATATGTCAGTACCATCCTGTTTTATTTAATTAGACTTTACAGTATGTCTTAATGTCTAATAGGTTTAGTCCCCTCTTGTAGTTTTCCTTTTTGAATGTTATCCTAGTTCTACTTGCATGATTGTTTCCTATATAAATTCGATTATGGCTTGTCTTTATTATCAACTTAGTAAGCTCCATTTAAATGTAAATAAGTATTTTTATTAGAATCACATTACATTTATAAATTAGCAGAGATAATAGACATCCTTGTGATGTTTATTCCCTCTTATCCTAGAATAGGGCATATCTTTCAATGTGCCCAGATCTATTTGTGTGTCTGTCACGAGTGTTTTACCATTTTCTTCATAGAAGTTTCATACTTTTCATATTCATTTTATTCCTAAAAAAGTAATTTTCTCTGATGCTATTATAAATGGTATTTTCTCTACTATTATTTCCCCTAACCAGTGATTGTTTTTATATATGAAAGCTAATAATTTCTGTATATTAATTTTATATCCTGCTATCTTGCTGAATATTTTTATTGTTTCAATTAGTTCTATCATTGATTCTTTAGAGATTTTTAGATATGCTATTATAGCTTTTTAAAATAAAAATAGTTTTACTTCTTTACCCATTATTACACCTCAAATTGATTTTTCTCTTTTGTCTAGTTTCATTGACTAATACCTTTAGTATAATGTTAAATAGTGTTGGAGAATCTGAACATACACCTCACAAAGAAATGCAGATAGCAAATAGGCATAAGAAAAGATGTTTCACAACATATGTCTTAGGGAAATGCAAATTAAAACAACAATGAAATGCTCCTGAATATCTATTAGAATGGTCAAAATCCAAAACAGTAACAATACCAATTGTTGACAGGGATGTGTAGCAAAAGAATTATCATTAACTGCTAGCAGGAATGGAAAATAGTGCAGCCTCTTTGGAAAAAAGTTTGGTAGTTTCTTGCAAAATAAACATACTCTTATCATATGATACAGCCATCACACTCGCTGGTATTTACCCAAAGAGTTGAACACTTATGCCTACACAAAAAAACTGCACACAATGATTGTAGCAGTTTTTCATTCATAATTGCCCAAACTTGGAGGCAAACAAGACATCCTTCAATAAGTGAATGGATAGATAATGGTAAATACATACAATGGAATACTATTCAGTGTTAAAAAGAAATCCATTAAAAGACATGGAGGAAATTTAAATGCATATTACTGAATAAAAGATAACAATGTGAAAAGGCTACAAACTGCATGATTCCATATTTGACATTCTGGAAAAGGCAAAACTATACAGACGATAAAAAGGTCCAGGGGTTTAGGGAGAAGCGGGGATGAATAGATGGAGAACAGGGAATTTTTAGGCAATGAAACTAATTCATATGATACCATGATGATAGACACATGTCATTATACACTCTTTTAAACCCATAGAACTTACAATACAAAGAATGAGCCAGAGACAGGAGGCCATAACCAGATGAACTCCTGAAGGTATATCCTGATCCTCTTCACTTTGATGGACCAATCTTGGGGTCAGGCACCCTAACCCCCAGATAACAAGTAGCATTGGGGATCTTTAGGCACTCCATGAAGGCTGCAGGATCTAATAATCCTTCTCCCATTTTCTGGGGTAGAGCCTGTGTTCAGCCAATCTATGACTGCTACTTTGTCATAGCACATAAGATGTATACATTTGTATTCTACACTCTTTTGTTTTGAGTCATAGTGTCAGTCTTTTTTCCTGAAGCTTTCCCAGTGATTATTCTCAAGAAGTACATATGGTTAAAGAATACCCTCATGGTCTCACATGTGTAAAGCTGATTTTCTAAAACTCTGATAATTGAAGGACAGCTTGAATGAACATAAAATCCTTGGTCACTCTTTCTTTCATTGAGATTTTTGAAAATATTTTGAGAAGTTGGATGTCAGTTTAGTTATTTCGCTCTTATAACTTTGTAAAATTCATCCTGCTGAATGTTTGCCTAGTTTCTTGAGTCTATAAGTTGATATTTTTAAACAAATTAGGAAACTGCTATTTATTTCAATAATTTTTTAACCTCACTCTCCTTTCTTTCCTCCTGGGACTCCAATTACATGTGTTCCTGATTTGACATTTTCCCCCAGGTCACTACAGCTCTGTTTATTTCTTTTCAGACATGAATTTCTCTCTATTCTGCAAATTTTATAGGTTCTACTCTTTTACCTCAAGCAATTGACCCTCTGTTTTCCTGTGACCAGTTTTCTATTAAGCTCATTCAGTAAATTTCTAAATTTGATGATTTTTTTCAGGTATTTTCTTATTTTTATAGTTTTAATTTTGTAGTTAGTATTTATTTTCTCTTCACTCATTATGGTAGTATTTTAACACCCTGGATATATCCATAGTAGTTTAATTTAAAGCCCTTCTATGCTGTCATTTCAGTTATCTTGATACTAGTTTTAACTGCCTTTTTCTTTGCTACTTTACCATTTCTTCACACGTGGAGGATTTATTTATGTATTTTGCTTTTTAGGGTTGCACCCATGGCATGTGGAAGTTCTCAGGCTAGGGGTCAAATCGGAGCTACAGCTGCTGGCCTATACCACAGCCACAGCAATGCAGGATTGGAGCCACATTTGTGATCTAAACCACAGCTCATGGCAATGCCAGGTCCTTAACCCACTGAGCGAAGCTAGGGATCGAACCTGCAACCTCATGGTTCATAGTCAAATTCATTTCCACTGCACCACAACGTGAACTCCAAATTTATATAGTTAGTAACTAGGTATTGTTGCTGATATATATTTTAGAAAATGTTGATTCTGTCCTCTGTATTTGAGGAATACTGATGCTTCTTCTAGGAGATAGTAAAGTTGAAATTCTCTCACCTCTCCCCTATATTGGAAAGTACCTAAAATCTCTGATTAGTTATTTCAGACTTGCAGCTGTTATTTTGTAGTCTCTCTCACTCAAATGCAGTTCAGCTATTAAAGAGATGTGAATGAAGTTTATATGAAGATTTTGGGACTCTCCACTCGGTGGCTCCCTCCCCTGTGACTGCCCCACTAAATTTGCAGCCATCTCAGCAGCCCCAACCTCTAACCTCAGTTCAGTCACACCAATATAACTGCAGCTCTTTGCTTATCATATCGCCTTCCTATGTAGCATGGACTGAGGTTTGCCTTTAGACTAAAAAACATGTGAATGAGTCTCCCTCCCTTTAGTTCCTCCCATTCAAAGGCTGAACCCTCTCCATTTTCTTCCTGCTCTTTTTGCTTTCATGGGCCTTGTGTTTGGCATAATAATCCTACCAAATGTCCATGTTCTAATAACTGGAACCTGGAAAATAGGAAAGGAAAATTAAGGATACACATGGATTTAAGGTTGTTAGTCAGCTGACCTTGAGATGAGATTATCCTGGTGGGCTTAGTGTATCCACAAGGGTCCCTTTAAGTGGAAGAAGAAAGCAAAGGAACCATAGTCAGAGAGATAGCATCTTTAGAAACATTCACCCAAACACTGCTGGCTTTGAAAATGCAAGAAAATCATGAGCCATGGAATTTGGGCAGCCTCTAGAAGCTGAAATAGGCAAGGAAATGGAAATCTTTCCTAGAGCCTCCAGAAAGGAACCTAACCCTGATCTCTAAAAGCATAAGAAAAATATATTCCTAATATTTTAAACAATATTTTATACTATTAATAATTACTGACTCTTTGCTGATTAGTGTGATAAAAGCACTTCTGCCAGAAGCAGAAACTTGAGGCTTTAAATGACTTATTTCATGCATATATTCATGAATTAATCCTTATTTTCAAAGAATCATCTCCCAAATCATTCAAAATCATTTAATTTGTAAAATATTTCCTACCTTTTTTTCTTTACACCTTAACTTGCTTGTGTAAGAAAATGAATTCAGTGAAAATGACCACAGGACTTCAAGTCAGAATTCAGAGTATGTTCTAACTCTCTTAGTTCCCTCTTCCTTAGAATGGGAAAAATAATACTTTCAATTAATTACTTGTTTGTGAACATGAAAGAGATACCAAATGTGACTGTTATACAAAGCACTGTAAAGATGTAAGGCACGATTGATGTGATAAGTTTGTGGCCTGTGAGTTAGAACATAAAGCTATAAAGCTATGTTGAGTGTGAAGAAATACAAAGAAATTAGGAGAATTGAATTAATTTTAACAGAAATAAAAACATCATGGATATTTCATAGTGAAAAATACAGTTTTAAATTTAAACCCCCAAGCAAAGGTCAAGGATGTCTAACTAGGCAGCAAACAGAAACATGGACCAATTCTAAAATATCAATTTTGTTAACCCAGGAACAATACTATAATTTCTTTAGAACCATAAAGCTACATAAATCACTTACCTATCTCTGCTCACCTAATTTTTCCATAGTTTCTCCATATATTGCTTTGCATTTCATTATTCCTAAATTTTATACTCACTGCTAACACCACTGTCAAGCTTTTCTAACTGGATCACTAGAATACATGTTCCTTGGTAGGCAAATTACCCTATACCTTACACTACACTGAACTACACTAGTGTGTGTGTGTGTGTGTGTGTGTGTGTGTGTGTGTATACCAGTAAATATATTCTATATCTATTTGTGTATGGATATATATATATATATATATATATATATATAGAATAGAATTAGATATACATGCAAAATGTATAAATATATTCTATATATATACATCTGTATATATTCTATAATATTCTTCATATATACTATCTCTCTATAATATATACCTTCTCTCTATATATTCTGTATGCATGTAATTTATAATCTGTATTTATATAACATAATATGTATATATAATATATTCTGTATATATTTCTGTAAATATTTATTTTGTATATGAATTATATATTTTGAGTAAATATGTATATCATATATCATATATAATGTATACATTCTGTATGTAGATGTGTATATGTGTACACATATACACGTACACACAGATTGCTTCTTTCACCTCTCTATCATAACAGACATTTGGCTCTCCCTTGGGGATTGAAAATTCCCTGCTGTTCTTCAGAGGTTACTCATTTTACAAGGTCCTGCAGCTATAAGAGTCAGCAATATTTTCACTTCTCATTACTAATTTCAGTCCAAATATTCTCTTTGTGTAAAACATTTTCATTGGAGTTCATTTTCTCTGCTATACTACACTTTAGCCTCTATGATTTAGCTATTTGCAGATACTCTCTAGGACAGCCTTTTTATATTCATTGAAACCTTTATTACTTACTTTACAACTCTCTGTAGTTCCATCATTTACAAAGTTGTTAATATCAAAATTGGATGACCCACACCTAGTACTTCATTCCTTCATGTCCTAAATTCCAATGACCTCATTTCATTTCAGCCAACCACTCCCAAGTTCATAATGTACCTTTATTTCTTTTTAGTCACCCACTGTGTTGGTCCAGATTCTCAAAAAGTCAGATGCTAATATGGAATAAATGTGCAAGAGCTTTATTAGGGCACATGCCTGTATGAAAGTAAATATGGAAGGGATGGGGAATTTAAGAAAGCTGTCAAATTTTATGCCAAGTTGGACCTCAGTTAAAGGATAGATAGAAATGAGGTTGGGTGAAAGTGACTTAGACTGCAGTGCATTCTAAGGTTTGGCAGAGCCATGGGGTCCTTGCACAAAAATTAGCTAATGAAAAAGCCCCATATCTTCTAGGAAAATGCCTGCCTTAGTATCTTCCTTAGTATTCAAACCCTTGGAGAAGTCCACTGGGAGTGGGCCTTGGTACACACACACAAGGATGGATTCAGAGTGCAGCAGTGGTGGGAGGTCTGAAAGATTCATTCTTTTTTGTTTGTTTGTTTTCTTTTCTTTTTAGGGCCATACCCATGGCATATGGAGGTTCCGATGCTAGGGGTCCAATCAGAGCTACAGCTGCTGGCCTACACCCTAGCCACAGCAACAGCAGATCCAAGCTGTGTCTGTGACCTACACCACTGTTCACAGCAATGTGGGATCCTTAACCTACTGAGTGAGGCCAGGGATCAAAACAGGCAACCTCATGGTTCCTTGTTGGATTTGTGTCCACTGAGCCAGGATGGGAACTCCATGATGCATTCTTATGGTTGCCACCACCTACCCCTTGGGCCACGCAGATCCACTTTTCCACTGGGCTTGCAGGGAGGCCCTGTGTAGTTGCCAGGGACATCTCCTTCTGAGGCAAAGCCCAGAAGAAAGTGGTCCATGGGAGGGACTCCAGCCCCAGCCATGGCGGTTGGTCTTGGGGCCACTCCCGGCTCGCCTCTGCCTCCCCGACTTGCATTCGGGATTGGCCTCACCCTCCGCGGTCCCCTCAGAAGGCCTCGGTCCTTCCCTGCGGATGTGCCCCGGCCTTCCTTCCTCAGCGCTGGGAGACCTGTCTGGGGTGGCCACCTTTCTCCCTGCACGATGACAGTGGAGGAAGGGAGCACCAGGAAGTCCCCACGTGGCTCACCTGCGAGCCACACACAGTCCTACCCCCACCCACCTTTGTGAAAAGGCCCCCCCACCCCTCCTCCTCCAGAACACGGATACCTGACCCTTCCCAGGACAGCGACACCTCTCACATTCTGGCCCCTGGGCACAAGGAATCTAAAGTGCCCTGGCATCAACTTGACTGGTAGTTCATTGGGACCCTTGCAGTGTTCTCTGGAAAGAGTGTGCCCTCCTTTGTGAAACAGGACCTCCAACCTTGCAGAGCTCTGAGGTGAGGTGACAGAGAGTGTATGTCCCCTGGTAGGTCATTAGAACTCACAGTATTTGTATGCCACTCCTGCTTCTAGCCTGTGGTTCCCAGACTCATGTGTCCTTAATGTTGGGGTGTGACACTAAGTAGATAGAGGCCTGCAATTTAACAAACACGCTGGAGCGTCAAGGTCTGCTCTCTGTTCAGCATGTTTCTCCCAAGCTGGCACTTCTGTCATACGTCCCGAGGGCCTTCCCAGTGTTCTTTGGGATCAGCAGCCTCTGTCTGGTTTGGTCTATCCTATGACCATTGGATCCCCTGGGCATTGGCCTACTCTGACCTCCTTTGCTCTAAGGAGTAGTCTGGTCAATGCTGGGCTGTGAGAGATATCAGGCCTGTGGACCAGGAATGTCATAAGCCCACAGAGAGTGGTGCTGGCTGAGGCTTTGCAATCAGGAAAGACAGACTCTTGCCTGGATAACTGCCTATCCCTGTGAGGATGAACTGCTGGCCCTCCTAGGATGGGAGGCCTCAATGTAATCAACTTGGCCAGTAGCTATCCTCAAGGAATACTGCTGTTCTGAAGGCTCAGTATTGGTTTCTGTTGCAAACAATCTTGATATTGAGAAGCAGCAGTAACTAGCAGTATCCCCCCTTAAGTTTAAGTCTACCCTGCTGAGCATAGAGGTACCTTCATTTCAGCCACTATGGATACTCTGTCCCTGTACAAATTGTGCCTATCTATGTGTGAATGTCCAATCATGAAGTCTGACTAAGATCAACTGGCTGAGTTATTTTGTCCACTTGGTTGTACAGTGCTTCTTCCAAGTCAGATGATTTCTGGTGGGTGTTAAATTGTGACACAAATATCTTCACATTTTGTCCTCATTCACAAATGCCCATCCACATGCCTCCACCACTAAACTCCTTGCCTTATATAGCTGTCTTTCTTCTTCCAGGCCTCCAAACTTATGACTATATCTCAGACATCATTAGTATACTCTAACAGAGATGCTATAAATGACACAGCAGCTATAATCAGGGCTTATACTTCCTCAGGTTTTTGGTAATCTACAGTTATTCTGCAATATCTGTTAATTTTCTACAGGAACCTACTAAGCGAATTAATTGTATATATTATATGAATTACTACTTCAATATATTTTATGCCTTAATAATTGTTATAATCTCTCTACCACCAATACTGTGTGTGTGTATATCTATTAAAATTTAATTTCTTGTCAGATGTGGATGGTGAACATTTTAAGTGGTTCCTACTTGGCCTTCCATACTCTGTTACCCAAGCCAGGAACCCAATGTAGGGTTTACTTGAAATTCCAGGCATATCCATCCTAATTATACTCTTAGCATCTGGGTAAACAACCACTGGGCCCACTGTGACCCAGATTTTAGCCAGAACCCTATTACTTGGTCTCTCTGAGGCCCTACCACACAGAGGAGCTACAATGATTCTTTGGGCCTCTTGGGTATTAATATCAACTTACATCCTGTGTCTAATAGTTCTTGAAATGTCTGGTCATTCTCATTTTATCAGTCACTTGAGTAAATGGCCATAGATCCCTTGGGGCAAGGACTAGGGAGATTTCATGGAATATATTTGCTGTGGTGTTACAGAGTCCTTCCCCCTAGAGATTCAAAAATCTCTTCAGTCAATGTATTGTAGAACTGATAATTCTCTCAGATCTGGGAACTGACATAGAGATTGTGATTTTTTTTATTAGGGTTACTTCTCTCAGCCTCCTGCTTCTTCATTCTTACTCATTTTATTTGTTGGGGGGCAGGGGTTGTAGATATTATGCAGCACTGTTGTTGTTCACCCTCTAGTTTGTCCTAGTTGCACCATGCTCAATTTACAATCTCTACAGATATCTGTGGGATGAATCCTTTCAGATACTTCTCATATCTTGCTGACAATTGTGCTAAATGTGACCTTTTGACTTCTGGTATTTAAGCATTGTCACTGAGCCTCTATTATATCATGGTCCCATCATCACCATGGCCATGAATGAGTCTAGCTCTGTAAGTGCCTTTCTTAATATTACCCCCAACTTAATGACAAAAGCCACCACTGAGACACTTACTGATGTTTGTGCTCCTGCCACCACCACAGTCTTGATGACCTTGGTGAATTGTGCATACTCTGACTCCTCCCATAGAATATAAACCAGTTGTGGGGGTTTGGCCTTAATATATACATTTCAGAATATCTACTTCCCTAAGCCTCTTTTTCCATCTTTCATGGAAATGTATGCACATCTCCTTTGTTGAACACTGGCCATCATTTTTTCAAGGCTTCTAAGACCCATCCTTACAGCAAGTTTGCCCTATTCCATGGAGTCCTTGCTATGATGTTACATCACATTCCCCAAGAAAATATACCCAAGTCAGTAAATTCCTCCTTACCCAGCCTTACTTCTGACCCCATGAGGAACCTCCAGAAACCAATCCCTGAGTCCTTCCCTGGTTCCTGTTGCTATGTGCTGGATAACTCTTTTCATTTTTAAATATCTTATTTCCCTTCTCAGCCAAGCTGGTCCACAGCCATATGATGCTGAAATTTGAAACTAGGTATAAGCCTGGTGGCCAGGTGAGCCAATGGGAGAAACTTCTAAAAGGGCATCAATTTCACTGAGGGAGAGAGGCTTCTGTAGCTTCTTGAATTATGGAAGAAGTGATATCTCTTACGTGGGAAGGACGGGTCACCCATACCAGCCTAGTATGTCTGTGTGTGTGGAGTGTGTGAGGGCTATACACTCAGGATAGCCATGCAGATGGGTCCTTTCAAGTTTTTAGGATACTTGGTTTTCTTTACTAGGGCCCTGACCTTCACATAGCAGACCTGCTTTGATGTCTCTGGAGCTCTACAACTCTCGCAATTAGTTCTTCGGACTGCTGTTTGATTGTGTCTGGCCTTCTGCTCAGGTGATAAGGGTCTTTTTATGTGCTACCACTAAGGCTCTCTGGTTCTTGCATTTGGCTATTAACTGCTTGTTAACAGCTCTAAGTCTTTCATTATCTGTATGCAGTGTGTTAACACAACTTAACATTACCCAGCCAACTCTATTGTCTTTGTAGGCCCCCTTCTCGTCATGTAGTCAGATGCCTGCTTCACTGCACCTACTACAGCATTTCCCTCTACTGAGTTATTTCCAAGGTTACAACGGAATAACTTTTCTGAGCCAAGGACTACCCATGGTACCAACTGAAATTTTGTTGTCTTCACCTCTAGTGTGTGCTGGGAAGGGGTGGAGATGGAACAGTGTATGAATCAGTTAGAAATCCCTATCTTACTACTGCTTTTGGACCATTCTGGATACCATTTATTTTAGCCAAGGTACTCCAAGAAGCAGATACTAAGAGAAGATTAAATGTACTAGGATTTTAGCCAGGGAAATGCCTGTGAAAAGAAATATGATGGAGCTCGGGAGGCTGGGAGAGGTATTAAATCAACAGCCTGAGATGAAGAAAAGGAGAGATGGTTGGTGGATGAGATCTAGACTGTGGGCAAATCTATCTGCAAGCCCTTGAACCAATCAAGTGGTCCTTTGTTTCCCAGGAACTTACCTCAGTATCATTCAGTCATTGGTGTGGAGCATGTATTGGAGGCATGGCCTTGGCACAAAGTTTAGATGGGGCAAAGCAGAAGCTGAGGCCTTTGATCAATTGTATGTCCTATTATAAAATGAAACTCAATAGGAAAATTCTCATTGCTGACATACCCAGAAATACCCAGTCCCCTCAAATCTTAAAATCTAAGATGATGAGTGATCACATTGTTTACTGTCTAAACCAAACACTTTTGAGAATAAAAAGGAAGGGGGTCTGTTGGGAATTACACTGGGATTGTTCCAGGCATACTATATGGTCACATTATCATTTGTTTTCAGAGTCCTTTTCTATGACTTTAGCTTTGTAATTTTCTTGTATCTTACCATTACAATTCTTAAACCTTACAGATTTCTCCCAATCTATTCAACTCCCTCATTTAATCTTTACTTGAACTTACCAATCAAAATTATACTTCATGGTCTGTCTATTAAGTAATGTTTTTTTTAACCGCTAAACTCTTCTGTCCTTTTACCCTTAATCCACAATCCTACAGAAAAATTCTCTGATTCCATTGAAATGGTTACTAAGCAATGCTGGTCAAAGTTACACTACAGTGCATAGTTATATCATTATGAATTTATGACCTTTAAAATCATCTTTAACATCAGCATAACTTCTGTTTCACCAAGAAGAGCCATTTAGCAAGATCCCCCTATAACATACTCAATGCTCTCTACAAATATTTTCATACTAGTAGCAACCATATTTGACTCTTTCCCTTTGGTCTGAAAGGTTTTCCTTCCTCTGGTACAGTGCTGAAGCCCAGTCCTTCTAGAATTTTATTCCATAGCTCATTTTCTATTCTTTATTGTCAACTTCCTAAATACTTCTAAATTTCTCCTTAACATATAGGCATTATTGTGTCTCTCTAATCCAAACAATAAAAGAAAATCTATCTGACCCTGAATCTTTTAGCTCTCACATTTTCACTCTCTTTCTCTTCACGGACACATTCCTGGAAAGTCTCTGTAAATGTAATTTTAACTTCTTTACTTCCATTTCAGTCTCCAACTCACTGAAACCTAACCCCTTTACTACATCATTTCATTGCATTTATCTCACTAAGGTCACAGTGCCAGATTCAATGGTCATAATATTTTTTCACCTTGATCCATTAAGAGGTGATTTTTTTCACCTTTTTGATCTGTGCTGGCAGTATGATTTTCTTTGACCAATAAAATGTGGCAGAAGTAACAAGCTGTCTCATGAGGCCTTGCAGCTCCCACTGTAGCACTTTTTGAATGCTTCCACAATGGAAAATAAGCCTGAGCCACCTTGATGGAAAGACCACATGGAAGACAACCAAAGCATCTTGACAACAACCTGAAAACCACCAAGTGTGTAGGTCAGGCTGTCTTACACAAAATAGGCCCTTGTTATTCTCACAATTGACTGCTGCCAAATGAATGTGTGCCAAGTGAGACCAGCAGAAGAATCATACATCTGAACTCAGCCCAGATTGCTGAACTTCAGGACCATGATTTCACAAATGGTCCTTATTTGGGACAATTAATTCTCAGGGTAATTGGTTACACACCAACAATTAATTAAAATAAAACCAATGATCCCACATGGAAAACATTACATGTATTATTTAATTTAAATCTTAAAATAATTCTGAAAAGTAAGTGCTATTTTCTCTGCTTTTAATTATGAACTATTGGAGCTTAAAGGAGTGAGTAGTTTGAAAAAAGTATCACAGCTTCCATGGAAGAGCCAGCATCTTTCATCAAATACTACATTCAACTGCAACTCTCAATAGAACCTGAAAATTATAACCACTCCATTTTTCTTCAAATTCAACTCTGTCAGCAACCACAGTTGTTAGACATTAACTGTATTTAATTCAAATGATTTTCTTTGGCACTCATTAAACACAAGGGTGAAAAAAATCCCTCACTCATCTAAAATCTAATTGCTTTGTCTGAATAATAGTCTTCACTTCCAAATATCGAGTTTGAGTGAAATTATTTTGTGATGGGTTCTCTGGAGATGTATAGAATTATATTATGCTATAAATATACATATATAAATATATATGCATATATTAAATCTTTTGCATATACACTCTGGTTATAGTATCTAATTTTTTTAAAAGTCATGTTAGTCTGTAATGAGAATCAAATATTTAATCTTGGTAGGCAGTTTTGTTTCAATTTTGTTTTCTTTTAGTTTATTCCAATAACCACTAGCAAAGATTGCAGTATGCTAGGACATCACAGCACTCATGTAGTCTCTCCAGATTTCATTCGATCTCTTCAACTGTTTTGAGATACTTGACTTTCACTTTAATCCAAAATATTGAAGCTTTTGAAATTTATTTGAAGATAAATGATTCAGAATATAATTAGTGCTTAAGAGTAGTACAATCAATAGTTTCAACAATGCCAAGAATATTTAGCAAGAAATGGTGTGTTCTCCTTGTTTATTACCATTCAGACTTCAGTCTTGGTCTCAGAAAAAAAATTGCCACTTAGAAAATGATACGAACAGAGTTCCCATTGTGGCTCAGCAGTAACAAACCCTACTAGTATCCATGAGGACACGGGTTTGATCCCTGGTCTCCCTCAGTGGGTTAAGGATCCGGCATTGCTATGATCTGCAGTGTAGGTCACAGAGTCAGCTTGGATCTGGCGTTGCTGTGGCTGTGGCAAAGACTGGAAGCTGCAGCTCCAATTCTACCCCTAGCCTGGGAACTTACATATGCCGTGGGTGCGGCCCTTACAAAGATGAAAAAGAAAAAAAAATACGATCAATTATCTACACAGATATCTCTAGGAACATGATTAAAATGCCCTCTTCTTGTCTTTTATTTAGCAAAGAGCCACTTAAGTTAGAGCCCGTATAGCCTCTCTTCTGTGATATAAAGTCAGCTTTGACCATGTGTGAGGTATTATTTTAGGTGATGAAGATGGAGATTTCAATGAGGGGAAAGACATGACTATATTTATATTGAAAGACTATTATTTTGAGTGCTATGTGGAGGATAGACTGTGCAAACACAAAATGGAAGCAGAAGGAACAGTTTAGACATTATTGTAATAGTCAAAGCCAGGGATAATGGTGGCCTACATACCAATGGAGGGAGAAAGTAATCAAAAGATTTAAGATACAGCGGACAATACTGGTTGAAGTAAATGTAAGGTTGAGGGAGAGAGAACTCAAGAGTAACTCCCATACTTTTCTTGACCATCTGGGTAAATGATCATGGCATTTCCTGAAATGAGGAATGACTGAGAGGGAGCCAGAGTTGGAGTGTGATTTAATTATTTTGACATTCCAGAGTCAGACATGTTATTGGAGACCCATGCACAGTACACACACACAAAGACATAGACATACACATGCACACGCACACAGAAAATTTCATAAGAAATGATGAGTTCAAAGAATTGAAAGGCAAAATTATTGGATACCTCATGACTATGCATGTAGAACCCACCAAGATCCGTGGCAAGAGAAGAGTTTTGGAGAAAACAGTGTGCTCCAGGCTAAAATTATGAGTGGATAAAGTTGAATGAACATGAATTCAGAAGATAACAACTACAAGGAAGAATATCATCTTACCATCTGAGGTCATGCCCTTTAATAGAGCAGGAGGCTTTAATCTAAGTATTCACAGAATGAAGAAGTAAGAATCCATAGCAATTGTCTAGAAGTAAAGGCATTAGGAAGTAAAGAGAACACCTACCCTAACTCCTGGTCAGGATTAGGCATATAGATATAAGATTTTTTTTTTTAAGTGAGAGAAAGGATAATAGACATCATTTGGCTAGACTACAAGGGGAAGTCTTATTACAGGCAGACATAAAGCTGAATTGAATCCCTAACATCTTTGGAGCAGTCATAGTCAGAAATCAGCCACCAGTCCCAGGCAATAAATGAAAACAGAGGCATACTCCGGAAAACAGATACTCAATTCTGTGGAAGTTAGGATTACATTTACAGTATCTGCTACGTGCAGACTCCTACGTCAACATTTAGCATCATAAAAAATCCAGAATTACAATGGAACATGAGCTTATTTAAAGAAAAGTACAAAATGCGTTAGGGAGAAAACAATCATGTTGGGAAACAGTTAACTTACAGCTGGTAGGGCAAAAAGGAAATCCATACCCAAGTATTTAGAGACAATAGAACACACTTCAAGGGAATTAAAATAGGTATATTAAGACATTTCAAAGAAACTAACTATAAAAAGAATGAGAGATTATGAAATAAGGAAATAATATTTTGAAAAGACAAAAGAGAAATATTAGAAATGCAAAACAGACTATATACAACTAAAATCAGGATTGTTAAATTTAAAAAAAAAAAACTGTCAAGAAACCACAAAATATTCAGTACAGTCATAGAGGGAGTTGAGAAATATCAAAAGGAAGTTAAGGAAAATAAAGGATAGAATTAAAAGGCTTTAATTAAAAGGAATGTATTTGTATAGTTATATATATGTGTGTGTGTATCCTATATGTTTATATGTATATATAATCTATATATGTAAATGTATTGTATACATATATATTATACCCAAAATATAGAAAATAGATTTCCTTTTCAAGAATAAGGGAACTATGTATGTGCACTTCTATGTCTGTGTATGTTTATGTGCATGTGTACTGTATTGATATACAATATAAAAAGACCACTTATTAAGTTCCAAAGTATACCTTACAAAGTACTGAAACATCAATGTCATATATATCATGTTTGAAAAAGGAAGGAAAACTCATTTCAAGAGTCAAGTATAACCTAAACCCCAAAAGTAATTACAAGAAAATAAATTTTCAGTTTGAAATCATTTGTGAAAATAAAGATTATAAATGAAATGCTAGCAAACCAAATCTAACACTTTAAAAAATGCCCTCATACAATCAAGGCAAGGATGATTGAACATCAGAAAGTCTACCGGTGAAATGCACCGTATATGTCGATGGACACTAAAAACCCAATTCTAAGCACCATACCTACAAGTAAGGGTCGAATATAAACAAAACACTTCTGAAAACAAGAACAAAGTAGAAAACTTATTTTATCAACTGTCAAAACTTATTTTGAAGTTTTATTTGTGCAAAGATAGATTTTTAAATTGAAGGGAATAGAGATTTCAAATTGATACAAATAAGGGTGGGTAGCATATGATTGTGTTAGCATTACAAACCACAGTAGAAAAAAAATGAATTATTCAATATACAGTTTGGGAGCAAATGGTTTTCCATATGAAAAAGTTGTACACACTACTATGCACAAAAATAAATTACAAATGAGTTTTAAAAATAAACATGAGAAACAAAACTTTAAAGGTATTAGAACTATTATGATAGATTGTTTTCATGACTTCAAGTTAGGAAAGTGTTTTTTTGTCTTTTTGTCTTTTTAGGGCCACACCTGTGGCATATGAAGGTTCCCAGGCTAGGGGTTGAATCGGAGCTGTAGCTCCCGGCCTACGCCAGAGCCACAGCAACGCGGGATCCGAGCCGCGTCTGCAACCTACACCTCAGCTCACTGGCAACACCGGATCCTTAACCCACTGAGCAAGGCCAAGGATCGAGCCCACGTCCTCATGGATGCTAGTTGGGTTCATTAACCGCTGAGCCATGATGGGAACTCCAGAAAAGTGGTTTTTTTTAAATACTACAAACAACATACAAAAATAAGAGTTTTTTAGAATGAAGTAAACAAACATTTTAAAAGAAAAATATCTTAAAAATCATACACAGACTATGAGTGATACTTTGCAAACAAAATAATGGAAAAATAACTAATACCCAAGATATGTAAATAATTTATCAAAAACAACAACAAAAGAACAACAGTGTAGGAAAGAAATGAACCAAAAAAATGAAGTCAGTTTCCTGAAGGGAAAACTGAATTGTCAATATTCATATGAGAAAGTGCTCATCTTAATTGGCAATCACAGAAGTGTAAATGAAATCACCAATAAAGCATTTCATCTGCAATGGATTGTTAAAAACACTATGTATCTCATGTACTGCTATATGAAGAATAAACTGGCTCATTATTTCAAACACTTTAGAGTCCAAATTAAGAGCAATTGCACTCCTGGGCATATATCCAGAGAAAACTATAATTCAAAAAGATACATGCACCCCAATGTTCACTGCAGCACTATTTACAATAGCTAAGACATAGAAACAACCTAAATGTCTATGAACAGATAAATGGATAAAGATGTGGTGCATATATACAATGAAATATTACCTGGCGACAAAAAAAGAATGATCTAATGCCATTTACATCAACATGGATGGACCTAGAGATTACAATTCTAAGTGAAATAAGACAGAGAAAGACAAATATCATATGACATCACTAATGTGTGGAATCTAATAAAAATAATACAAAGTAACTTATTCACAAAACAGAAACAGACTCAAAGATTTTGAAACCAAACTTACAGTTATCAAAAGAGAAATACTGGGGAGAGCGGCAAACTGGGAAGATAGGATTAACATATACAAACTACTCTACGCAAAATCAACAAGTAACATGGGCCTACTGTATAGCATAGGGAAATCTATTCGATACTCTGTGATAGCCTATATGGGGAAAGTTCATTATAGGAGTAAAGTCCTTCAGTAAGTAAGAAGAGATAGAATTCAGTGCCAGGCGTAAGGGTAAAATAAAGAGTTTATCCATAGAAACAGAAGGAAAGGCATAGACTGACAGGTAGGTAGATGTGATGAGATGAGCCTGTAGAGTTTCTCTTTTGATTGACTTTATTCTTCCAATGAAATAAAAAATATCATTAGCTGAGAGTGGAAATGGGAGAGCAGAAAGGAAAGGTATGGGACAGTTAGTTGAAGAGTAAAAGGATGGACAAGGAAATATTAAGTTTGTCAGATACAATGAAGAATCCACTTGAAGTTACTGATCAGAATTTAAAAGGAGAACAGAGAACACAGTTTGGGAAATTTATCCAGCTAAATTCAACTGTACAGGTGTAAGTGAGGAGTATAAAAGAAATGTCATTTTATTCAGAATTGGAGTTTTGCTAGAAGAGGAAAATGAGATGTGAAAGGGTCCAAACAGTTGAGGGTTAGAGGCAAAGGCGTGATCATAATGTTCTACGGTATTTAAGCTAGGTAAGAAAGAAAGAGAGGGAATGAAGAAGGTAAGGGACAGTGAAACATGGTAGGATCATTGAATTGGAGGTTTCAAAGAGATTCAAAACTTAGAGGAGTTGAAGAACTAGAAAAATGAACTGGCACGATAGGATGCGTGGTCAGAGAGTGGGATGTTCAACCATGAAGGACTCAAGAAGTTGCAGTAATTTAACAATAGCAGGTTCTAGGGTATGGCCATGGGAGTGAGGTTAGCTATGAAAGGAGAATGGAAATGACCATGGGAAGGGAGGAGGTAAAGGAGCCTAGAGAACACAATATTGAAAGTGTGATCTGAGTGCATATAGAAATGATGAGTAATTATGACAGAGGAATTGAGTTGCAGAGGGTAACAGAGAGCAAGGATTGAAAATCTTAGGGAATGAGTGGGGCAAACTCTGGGGCCTCTAGATATAATTTTTGATATTTATTGATATAATCTTACAAAGTAATATTCAAATACACACACACACATACACACTTTAGGGAGAAGAGAAGAAAGAACATAGAGGATACCTCCTTACCTTCAGCCCACCTTTATGATCTTTGTGCTTACAAATAATTTTTGTATTAAAAAATAAGTAAACAGAGAAAAACCCAAGAATCTTATGTAATCATGTAGAAACAAATGTATACATACAATATTTTTTAACTTGGTAAATTGTCTTTTCTGTTTTTTTCTAATTTCAATTTTATTTTTTTAATTATAGTTGATTTACAATGTTGTGCCAGTTTCTGCTGTACAACAAAGTGACCCAACCATTTACATATATACGTATGTATACATATACATATGCACATACATACATTCTCTTTGTTATATTATCTTCCATCATGGTCTATCCCAAGAGACTGGTTATAGTTCTAGAATACACCCTTACACCATGCACAAAAATAAACTCAAAATGGCTTAAAGACTTAAACATAAGACAAGACACCATAAAACTCTTAGAAGAGAATATAGGCAAAACATTCTCTGACATCAAACTTACAAATGTTTTCTTGGGTCAATCTCCCAAGGCAATAGAAATAAAAACAAAAACAAACAAATGGGACCTAATCAAACTTACAAGCTTTTGTACAGCAAAGGAAACCATAAACAAAATGAAAGGACAACCTGCGGAACGGGAGAAAATAGTTGCCAACAATATTTTTTTAATAGAAGAACTCAAATAATAACAACAGCTTGTTTTCTGAGAAAACTAGTAATATAAGTAAGTCAATAGCTAACTCTGGAGGCAAAAAATAAAGTTAAAGGGAAAAAATATCAATACAAAAAATAAGAACTGAGAATGATGAAAATCCAGGGTAATATTTTTTTTTAATTTCTAGGAAATTATTAGTTACCAAATTGACCTCAGAATAGTCAAAAGTTTTAAAATATCTATGATCATAAAAGAACTTTCTCAGGTTTTTGCTATGCTTAGACTGTTTCACATGTAACTCCAATATCATTTAAATTCTTCTGTGGCATAAACATAGCAGTGACGCTTAAAAATTATATTTTTATGAATATAGCATAATTTTATAGCAATCCCTCTAAACACATGATAATAAAAAGACAATACTCATAAACAATAATCAAAAATCCTAAATAAAGTATGGGCAAATAGAATCTAGTCACACAACAATTAATAATAAGAGCATAACAGGTAACATTTCTTGTTTGCAATCTGCCAGCCACTTTTCTTAGAGCTTTGCATGCATTTACACATCTAATTCTCACAAGTTTTATGAGGTAAGTATCAGAATCAACTCCATTTAATAGAGAAACAAGCACAGAAAGATAAGGAAAAACAACTATTTATTGACAAAACCGGGACTCAAACCCAGCAAGTCTGTTCCAGAGCTCAAACTCTTAATCACTGCGGTATATTGTCTTTTGAGAAAATAATGCACAAATTAGGCTCTTGCCAGGATGTGAAAAAGATACATTATTAAGAATTCTTACTAATTCTATTATACATTATTAAGAATATCTAATATAATTTCTACCATTTCAATAGATAACAGGAGGAAAATCACCTATCAACTCTATAGTTGCTTAAATGCTCTGGGAGGAAAATAGAATATAAATATCTAAAGACACTTCAATCATATAAAATATATTTTAAAAGAACAGAATAAATGGATACTTCCTCAATGCAAGTTTACCCATATCAAGCCAAAAAGCAAGAGCAAGCTTAGTGGAGAAACATAAAAATCATTCCCATTAAATGCAAAAACAAAGGAAAAAATATCCACCTTAAATCTGGCTATTTAATTTTGCTCTGAATGTAGTAGCCAATATAATGAGAGACTAAGTGAGCAAATCAAGTTACAATCATTAAAATGAGAAAGCAAAATATTATTTGTTTACGGTAATATACACATAAAATACACAAAGGAATCAATGGAAAGCTATTAAGTTCTCCAATTTTAAAATAGCACGGTAACAAGAATAGTTATCTCATTGTCTTTCAAGTAATCTTACCCTTCAAAACGGTAAGGAGAACCTTTAAAAATAATGCAAACTTCATCTTCAACGAAATTTGGAAATACCTATAATCCCAAAGCACGGTATATGAGAAAAGACTTTTGAAGAGTCAAGGTCAAAAAAATACGAGAAGACACTGAGCTAAGACTCTTGTGACTAAAGATCTCAGGCCACTGATAAGCATAGTTCTAAGTGTCCACAACCAAAAGAACAGGGAAGCTACTCTGAACTCAGCATGGCAAGGAGTTCTGAAAACTAGGGAGAGTGGGGCGGAAAAAAAGAAACAAGCAGGCAAGCCTGTTTGCAAAGTAGAGGAGTGAAGTGTCAGGTGGGTAGTTCTACCAGGCTAATGTCAGTCTATTGTGGAGAACAAAAGACTTAAGAATTCACTCAAACACAGAACTTTGAATCATAGGAGGGTTCTTGCCTTCTAGCCTGGAACATGGTCTTGGTCACTCCTTCACATTAATGTACTAGATTAGGAAGTTCAGGAAGAATTTATATAAAGATAAGTAATAATTTTTTTAATATCTACATAGGAAGAATAATCTATGTACCCTTTAACCAAGCAATCAACTCCCAGGGATTTATCTTACAGACGTAGACCCATAAATACGCAATGACACATTGGCAATATTTTCAGAGCAGGTAACAGGTTAAAGGACAATACATTAGAGAATGATTAAATAATGGTATGTCCACATAGGGGAATAAGTAATTTCCATATGTACCTATAGGGAAAAAATTTCTGAAGTGAAAAATTCTGTGTACACTGACTCAATTTATATATATATATATATATATATGCATATACATGACATTATGTATATGTGTAAATACATATATGTATATATATGCTTATACATTCATTATGCATATATGTATGTATATATATTACACATATTAGGTATTTATTTCTATTGTCTATTAGAATACACCTGGAAGCATACATAAAAATGATCAAAATTTTTGCTTCTGGAGAGTGAAACAGAGAAACAGGGCCTGGAGCTCAAGGGATTGGTCACTTATATTACTGGTATACAATATTGGAACTTTGAAACTTTCTGCCATTTATATTTATTTCATATTTTAAAATGAAAAAAAATTTAAACTGAAGAAATAATAGAAAGATTTCATAATGTGACTAGCTATAAAATTAAAATGTAAGAAGTAAGAACATTCCAAGACATAAAAAGGTTAGAAATGACTGTGACAGAGATTAGGAGTTTGGGGTTAACAGATATGCTCTACTATACATAAAATAGATAACCAACTAGGACCCACTGTATAGTGCAGGAAGCTATACTCAGTATTTTGTAATAACTTATAAGATAATAATAACTTATAAAAATAATCTGGAAAAGTATATAACTGAATCACTTTGCTGTCACTTGAAACTAACATGACACTGTAAACCAAATGTACTTTAACAAAAAAAAGTAAAAATAAAATAAAAAAGAACCACCCATATAACAGAAATCATTAAAAAAAAATGGAAGACAGGGCCCATTTACAATGGAAATACCGAACATTAAAAAATGTTCAGTATCAATGTGAATAAGAGTTTGAATTACCAAATACCTCAGAAATTTGACATAATTTGACATTGGCAATAAAAGTGAATAGTATAAAGACAAACTTATTCTAAAGTTCACATAAAAAATAAACTTTTAAGACTGCCAACTAAATTCTAAAAGACAATGAGAAAGAACTAGCCCTATCAAAATTTACAATACTATAAATATATTATAATATTAAACCTGATTGACATAGATTGATAGTACAAATGAAAAGAATAAATCCAAAAAGAGATGCAAATAAAAAAGTAAGTTACTATATAGTAAATGTAAAATTTTAAATTTGTAGGGTTTATTTATTAAATAGTGTTGGGAGTTGGTAACGGACTAGTTACCAAAATATAAAGCTACATCCCTATCTCACTCAATACACCAAAATTTCTGATGAATCAAATGTTTAGAAAAAAATAAAAAGCATAATGCACCAGGAAAAATGTGATAATTATTTAAATGATATTATAATGGTTCTTCTAAGCAAAGCCAAAGTCAGAGAAGCCCTAAGAGAAAAAAACATGATACATTCAATTATGTAAAACTTAAGTTTCTTGCATAGGCAAAATAATTTTCCCACATAGTAAAATGTTATAATCAAGCAAAACAACACTGACAAACTGAAAAAAATATTTTCAGCACATATTGTTAAAGAACAAAACTTGTTTAAAAAACAGCATTCTTAACAATAACGATAAAGTGGAAATCAAATTGACATGAAGAGGTAATTAATACAAGTAAAATAACTCTCATCATATGAAAGAAAATTAACTGCTCATAATTCAAGAAATGCAAATAAAATACTATTTTCTTCCATTAGATTGGGAAATAGCACCAGAGTAATATGGTAGGTAAGACTGCACACTATTTTGATGACCATTTAACATTGTGCCAGAAATTTTAGCTGGTGCAATCATGAAAATGTGTAAGGGTATGGGTGTGGGTGCATACATGTTTTAAAATAAGAAAATAAAATGCCATCTTTTTTTATGATACGATTATTCACCTGGAAAAAAATCTACAAGGATCAATGTATAAAATTAGATGTAATAAGAGTCCTGAAAATAAGCACAAAATGAGGGGAAACAGGCATGTATTATCGATAGATAAACAGAGGGATAGATGATAGGTAGAGATATATACAGATGAAGACATGCCCTTTGACCAATGACTTGGGGATCCTTCTTCTGGAAATGAAATTGAATAGTCCACATAGATATTATCGGTTATGTGCAAATATTTATTCATAAAATATGCAATGCATTGATGTCCATTGTAGGAAAAGATTAGAAACAACCTTAACACTGTCATTAGGGAAGTAGTTGAAAATGTTACCTTTTTATACTGTGTAGTTGACTAAATAATGGGCTTCCATAATGTCCACTTCCTAATCCCCAGATTCTGCAAATAGATTACTTTATATCACAAAATGTTCTTTGAATTTGATGTTAAGAAAAGGGGAGATGACTCTGGATTATCCAAGTGGGCATAATCTAATCTAAGCAGAGAGAGATACTATTACAGAAAATAAGGGTTAGAGTGATATGCTTTCAAGATGGAGGAAGGAGCCATAAACCAAGGAATAAAGACAGTCACTAGAACCTGAAAAAGAGGAAATCTATTTTCCCCAGAGAGTTTCCAGAAAGAACTAGCCCTGCCAACACCTTGAATTTAGCCCAGTGAAATTTATTTCACACTTATGACCCACAACCCCCAGCAGTATAAGAAAATAAATAATGTGAGAAAAAAATGTATATATGTATGTGTAGCTGGGTCACCATGCTGTATAGTAGAAAAATAATTGTATTGGGGAAACAACAATATTTTTTTTTAAAAAAAGAAAAGAAATGTGTGTGGTTTAAGCCATTAAGTTTTTGGTGATTTTTTACAGAAATAGAAAATTAATATGTTGGGGCAGATAAATATGTATTGATGTGATTTAGCTCCAAAGTAGGCTCAGTAAAAAGTAAGAAGAAAAAAGAAAAGTGTGGTGTATATGTGTATATATTATGTAATATTTTTATAGAGGTGACTGCATTTATATGCACATAAATAAACACATGTACACATGTATAGGGTGTCTTTGGAAGAAAGCATGAAAAATGTTAACAGTGGTTATCCTGGAAGGTGAATTGAGAGGGCTAAGACTAGGAGTTGAAGACTTATTTCCCCTGTCTACTTTTTGTGCTGTTTGGTTTTTTTTTTTTTTTTTTTACCATACAGACATATTAATTTTTTCAAAATAAGTAGGCTCATTATTTTTTGCCTTTTTAATGATTTTTATTTTTTCAATTATATTTGATTTACAGGGTTCCATAAATTTCTACTGTACAGAAAAGTGGCCCAGTCATACATACATACATATATATATATATATATATATATATATACATTCTTTTTCTCACATTATCTTCCATATTGTTCCATCACAAGTGACTAGATATAGTTCTCTGTGCTCTACGGCACCCCTCATTGCTCATCCACTCCAAATGCAATAATTTGCATCTACTAACCCTAAACTCCCAGTCCATCCCACTCCCTCCCTCTCCCCCTTGGCAACCACAAGTCTGATCTCCAAGTCCATGATTTTCTTTTCTGTGGGAAGGTTCATTTGTGCAATATATTTGATTCCAGATATAAGTGGTATCATATGGTATTTGTCCTTCTCTTTCTGACTTACTTCACTTAGTATGAGAGTCTCTAGTTCCATCCATGTTGCTGCAAATGGCATTATTTTGATCTTTTTTTATGGCTGAGTAGTATTCCATTGTGTATATATGCCGCATCTTCTTAATCCACTATCTGTCGATGGACATTTAGGTTGTTTCTGTATTTTTAAATTGAAGATTATGAAAATCCTGTTAAATTTTTTATTGTGGTATTGTTGAATTTATAGATTAATGTGTGGAAGAATTGACATCTTTAGAACATTGACTCTTTTCGTCAGAAATGTATTTTGTCTATTTATTCAAGTGATATCTTAAATCCTTCAGCAAAAGTTTTAGTTTTCTTCATCTGCAATTCTTATACCTTCCTGTTAGTTGTCTCATTATTTATTTATATATTTACTAAATTGCAACTTAAATCAAATTGTCATTAAAACTATATTTCTTTCTAATTTATTTGTTTTTATTTTGCTTCAATTATTTTTAGCTAGGAATTTTAGTGTGATGAGGAATGATACAGCAGGTCTTGTTCTGACATGAAAGTGAAAGTCTGTCACTTTACATATGCTTATTATAGATTTTTGGTAGGTATATTTCATATATTGTAGAATATCTAATTTGCTTAGAGTTTTTATGACAAACATCTGTTTGATTTACTGAATTCCTTTTTCTTTCATTTATAACATCATGTAATTTTTCTCCTTTAATCTCTTAAAGGTGAATTAGTTAATTTGCTTTACGTTGCAGCATCTTTTAATTCCTGAAAAAAGCACTTAGTCATTATACATATACTACTGGTTTCAGTTTATCAGTGTGTTCTTTAGGATGGTTGCGTCTATGCTTATAAGTCTGCAGTATTTCCTCCTCATACAAACTCTCATCAGATATAAAAGCCTTCTAGATTAGTAAAATAAGATTTCCTTTCTTTCATTTAAATGAAATGAAAATTTCCTTCTTTAAATGAAACAGTTACAATAAAGATGGATTTTCTGTTCCTTAATTCAGTTTCTAATTCTTCTCGAGCTGTTTTTCATACTTTACATGATGTATTTCAAATTTTCCCAAGTTGATTAAGAAAAAACTATTCATACTATTTTTATTCTTTTAAAAAACTCTACTGTTTAATTATGTTCCTTCTTATTCCTAGAATTATTTTCTTCTAAATATGTTTGCAAGAATTTGTCTATTTTATTCATTTTCCAGGAGCTAGTGTTAGTGTATTGAAGCTATTATTTATTTGCTATTTATTAATTCCCACTGTTAATGTTGCTCTATTTTTGTGAATTTCCTCTGTTTTTATTCTTCTAACCTCTAGAGTGAAACAACTAGCCCTTTAACTTTGTTTGTTTGTTTGTTTTTTTAACATTCTCTAGTAACATTTGAGGGTTCTAATTTGTCCACATCTTCATCACTATTTGTTATTGCTGGTCTTTTAAAATTTATTTTATTTTATTTTATTTTATTTTGCTTTTTTAAAGCCACACCTGCAGCATATGGAAGTTTCCAGGCTAGGGGTTGAATAGGAGCTACAGCTGCTGGCCTATGCCACATCCATAGCAATGCCAGATGCGAGCCACATCTGTGACCTACACCACAGCTCACAGCAGCACTGGGTCCTTAACCTACTGAGACAGGCCAGGGTTTGAACCTGCATCCTCATGTGTACCAGTCAGATCTGTTTCTCTCACGCCACAATGAGAATTCCTAGCCCACTAACTTTGTATCTTTTCTTTCATTTTCTAATATATGCATGTTTCAGCCATACTTTTTTCACCACTAAGTTTTATTTTGGTTGCCTACCAGGAATTTTTGATATGTAATATACCCTTTCTCAATATTTTATGTTTATTCAATATCCTTAATATGTAACATATTCCTTTAACATATTCAATATTTTATAATTTCCATAGTAGTTTATTTTTGACTCATTTGTATATTACCATTTCCAAAATATTTATGTTTTTATTACACATAGAAGTATCCATTATTTACTTCTTATTTTATTACACTGTACTGAGGGATTGTGATCTGTATATTTTAGATTTTTTAATATTCGTTAAGAATTCCCTTCTGACATGGTAGACAATAAATGTTGATATTTCATACATGTGTAAATCGAATCCATTCTATATATGATGCTTACAATAAACTTTCTAATTTTGTGGTTCATCTTCAATATCCCTAGTAACTTTCCATCTTTCTGATTTATCCGATTCTAGGAGAAGTTAAGACCTCTCTCAATCATTGTGGATTTGTTCATTTCCATGGAGACATATGGGGAGTTGATCTACATCTTATTTCTTTGTCTGTGAAGTGATTTATTTGGCTGAAGGCAAATTGTATGAGCTATCATCATCGTGTAAGATATTTCATAAATCTTGTATTACAGGTTAAATTTTGTCTCCCTCAAATGCATATGTTGAAGCCACAAGCCCTAGTATCTCTGAAGGTGAAACCAAATCTGCCAACATCTTGATCAAAGACTTCTAGTCTCCAGACTTGCAAGAAAATACATTTGTGTTGTTAAGGCCACCAGTCCTTTGTTATGACAGTTCTAGCAAAGTAACACATGTGGTGAGAGGAACAATGAGTGTAGATGGAAACTCCAAACTAAAATCTGCATTGATGGACAAAGTATTGTCCCCTCCACAATGGAAGGGGTACTATACAGTCCACCTATGATCTATGGCCAGGTAGTTCATTAATTCCTAATCATATAACCAAGATTGGTTATTCCTGTTGGAATATTGGTTAATCTATGGTGGTACATACTATGTCTACTTTTAAGTAAAGAAATTCCCTGCTGTTTAGGTTATACTTACCCTCCAATCTACCCAGTATTAAAACTTTTCCCATGAAATCACTGAATTAGATAGGGAAAACATATGAAATACTAACAAAAATTATTCTTCTGTTATATCTCAAAGGAATTCTCAGTATTTTCTTGTTTATTTTCCTAGAAGGAAAGATGGTCTTTTCTAAGATTCTACATAGTAGAATCATAAAGTGGCAGACATTGTTCTTGTTGTATAATCAGGGACCTGGAAGGAACAAACATGGTAGATCAAAGACAAAAAAAAATGCTAAAAAAGAGATATGTAGATGAAAATCAAATAATATCTCTAAGAGCCTGAGAAAATTCTTTTCCAACATGAATGTTCTGCTGGTTAAACTGCTCCATTTTTGTACACTGGGAAATCCATCCTCTATTGTCCTTCAGGGTAATTTCAAGGTGGGGCTGTAACAACTTAGAGTTCAATTTTGAGTGATGATGCAATATTGTACAAACATCTGTGAACCAGGCTCAAATGCTTTTTTTTTTTTTTTTTTTTTTTGGCCACAGCTGTGGCATGTGGAATTTCCCAAGCCAAGTATCAAACCCGTACCACAGCAGCCCACAGCAGCTACCTGAGTCACAGCAGTGACAATACCAGATCCTTAACCTGTTGCACCATAAGAGAACTCCTCAAAAGTTTGTTTTTAATTCTCAGTGAGCAGGTCCTGTGAAAATCCTCATAAGACCACAGGTGTCAGTTGAGGGAGAGATATAATTGTAGTCTAAGTAAGATTAGGACTGTAAAGATTAGGAGTGTAACATATGACAGTTATTTATGTCCTCAGGTCTATTTCCACTTGATGACAAAATACTCCTTGGCATGCCCAAGATTATATTTAGTTATCTCACATAAAATTCAATTATTGATAGGGATTTGGATGTTTCTTTATCTTGTTTTTTTTTTTTTTTGTCTTTTTTTTGCTATTTCTTTGGGCCGCTCCCACAGCATATGGAGGTTCCCAGGCTAGGGGTTGAATCGGAGCTGTAGCCACCGGCCTGCACCAGAGCCACAGCAACGCGGGATCCGAGCCGCGTCTGCAACCTACACCACAGCTCACGGCAACGCCGGATCCTTAACCCACTGAGCAAGGGCGGTGACCGAACCCGCAACCTCATAGATCCTAGTCGGATTCGTTAACCACTGCGCCACAACGGGAACTCCGTGTTGTTGTTGTTTTTTTTTTTTTTTTTTTTTAATGTTACTGGAGAATAGTTGACTTGGGGTTGTATTAGTTTCAGGTGTACAGCAAAGTGATTTAGTTACATATAAATCCACTCTTTTTCAGATTCTTTTCCCATATAAGCCACCACAGATTTTTGAGTAGATTTCTCTCTGCTAAAGAGTAGATCCTTATTACTTACTAATTTCATATATAGCAGTGTTTTCAATGTTTACCAGCAGCCAATAGGGACTCATCAACCGTCTCTCAAAGATTTTTTTTAAAAAGCTAGTGTGGCTTTGCTCCAAAATCTTCATGGTTTCCAATACAATTTGCTCTACCTGAGTTTATCATAGGTTCCATAGAGCATGCAAATATGCTAGTGGCATGTTAATCATATTTGGATATGTTGTGTCATAATGGCAACTGGAAGCAGCTTTCTCTTTTCTAGCCCTCACAAAATTTGTCAGCATAAAATTGCAGTGTTGCTTCCAAAGAATGAAGATGCTCATGCACTGTTACACATCTTTCTTAGGGTCATAAGCTCCTTCTCCTTCACCAGGAAGGAGATGGTCCTGACATAACTTCAGGTTAGTAGTTTCCTGGGAGTTTTGCTCCGTTTTTTTGAAATTCATTTTTTACATGTTTGCACATGTTCTCAGGGCATCCAGTGATCCTGCTAGTATTTGTTTTTCTCTGTCCTTTCAGTATGATATTAACAATGTAACGACCAAAAGGGGTGTCCTACAGAATGGTAAATTAAGATTTCTTTCAACTAGGCATAAAGAAAGTAGCATTAGTAGTTTTGATCTGCATGAGATTCCACATAACATTGTCTCCAATCAGTTATAGCAAAGGAGCAGGAGTGGTCACTATCCAAAAGCTGCTGGAACAAGTTCCTTAAGACACACCTTAAATGCCAATTCAGAGGTTATAATATATAAGAATAAGGTGCCAACCCCAGGGCATAGTTTATATCTTGAATCAAAGATATTTATATGATGCTAGTCATCTTTAGGAAGAATACTTGGGTCTGGAAACCAAGAAGTTCTTACCATCAGTCCTACAGACTCACTTATAAAATATACACATCTGGTACAATTACAACTCTGGGTGTTGCAGGTTTAGAGGACCTCAGTTCCAAATGATGAACATTTCAGCTAGGGGACACAGCAAGAAAAACATTGAATCATAACCTGTGACTGCTGTCTTGGCACTTCAGGCTCCTTGTGCAAAAGAAAGAGCAGACCAAAAGAGGAGTCAACGACCTGCCAGGGATAATTAACCATGATTAACAGGAAGTCATAGGGCTACTGAGAGACCCTGGGGACAGGGAGGAGTATGTCTGACCCTCTAGCATTCCTATTGGTACTTGCTTTCACCATTGTAATAATAAATGCAGTCATCTGGACCTGAGAAGGGAATAATGACAGAGACCAAAACTCCTTACAAATCATGGTCTGCATCATAACACCAGGTATGTCATCAATACCAGCAGAGTTTCTATTTTAGAAAGAGAGAGAGAATCTAGGATGGAGGTGGAGGAGGAAACAAAGAGTATCGGCTGTGACATTGAGACCAGCTGGGGCATTGGGAGTTGTTCATCCCACTAACCTTCTCCTAAGCTTCCTTCAGGAAGAGGAGTCCACCAGAATTCTGGAGGAGCTACATCTGGAACATATATAAAGTAAACCTAAGTGGCACAAGGGGAGGACTATGGTGGCTATGACTGTGATACTCCCAGATCCCTCTTTGAGGAAGGACTCTGATTGAGCTACTATATAAGGAAATATTCTTCAGCTGTCAATGCCTTCTGAGATTCCTTAGCTGCAGAGATCTGCCTCACCTAGTCTTTTAGGTTAATGGGTAGCTCTAGATATAGAATTACATCACTAGTATGGGAGAATGGGGAGAGGGGGAGGAGAGAGAGAGAGAATAAATCTCTCGGTTATCAATATTTATAACAATCTTTCTCATTTGAGCTATTATTGCATTCCCTCTAGAATCTCCAAAATAATGTCAAATTATAATATTCTCAGCAGGGTTTCCTGTCATGTTTTCTATTTTAATGTAACTGAATTTTGCATTCCACCTTTAAGATGACAGCATTTTTTTTGGATGACTTTTTACTCTTTTGATAGACTTATTTATATTTTATTTAGATATTTTATAAGACTATCTCCTAAAATATATCTCATATTTTGCAATTACTTATATTATCAATTTAATTTTTTTTGGTCTTTTCATCTTTTTAGGGCCACACTCACGGCATATGGAGGTTCCCAGCCTAGAGGTCTAATCAGAGCTACAGCTGCCGGGCTACACCACAGCTCACAGCAACGCCAGATCCTTAACCCACTGAGCAAGGCCAGGGATCAAACCTGCAACCTCATGGCTCATAGTCGGATTCATTTCAGCTGTGCCATGACGGGAACTGCTTAATTGTTATGTCTTGATTGTATCAATGTTCTCCAGGAAAACAAAACCAATAATGAGTGTGTATATGCACACACACCCACACCCACACCCGTGTGTGTGGGGGTGTGTGTGTGTACATGTGAGAGGGAGAGACAGAGAGAGAGAGAGTTTATTTTAGGGAATTGGCTCATATAATTATTGAGGCTGACAAGTCCCAAGATCTGTAGTAGGCTACTGGAGACCTGTGTAGTTTCAGTCTGAATCTGAAGTCCTCAGCATGAGCGCTGATGATCTAAGTTCTAGTCAAAGGGCCAGCAAGCTCGAGATGCAAAAGGGGCTGATGTTTGAGTCTGAAGACTGGAGAAAAAGAGCAATGTTCCATCTCAAGGCAGTCTGGCAGTGGATGTTCCCTTTTAACTGAGGGAGGGTGTGCCTTTTATTATGTCTAGGCCTTCAACTGATGGATGAGGGCCACTTGCATTAAGGACAGGCTCCTTTACTCAGTCTACTAGTGGAAAGTTAATTTCCTTCATAGATACACCTAACATAGTGTTTAACCAAATATATGGGTACCCCATGGCAAACTCCATTTGACAAATCAAATTATCCATCATAAGTCCACTTGTTGTCATCTTAGCATCTCCTTAAACCATACTTAATCTCAAAATAAAGACAATATTGAGGTCATACTTTCACCTAGCAACAATCCTTTGTACAACAAAAAATACACTATGCTTTCCTTACAAGAGGATATGAAGTCCTCAAGTGATGTTTACTCTTCTTGATATCCCACAACTTAAGTACTACGGAGTAAAATTAATAATAAATAATATAAAGTCAGTAAAGTCGATTCATTTAATGTTACATGAAAAGGGAATAAGAGCGGGAAGAAAAGATATTTGATATATAGTTAAATATTGATATAGATAGATGTCTACAGATATATAAACACACACAGGCAAACATTCATAATGAAATAAGGAGAAAACGCTCATTACAGTCCTCACTTCTGTAGATGTAATAGCTAGCATTTATAGTTACCTTCATCCATAACCCATTCCTTTAGCAAGTACCTCAGCTACTTATGGATCTTTACCTGGTGGGATGATCCAGATCTTTATTCCTGAAGAGTCTTGGCCATTAGTAGTCCTGCCTCGATTAGGTCATAGTAGTTATACACTGATGTTAATCACAGGGCATGGTAATGCTAAGAGATGCCCTAAAGAACCTCCTATATTCCATAGTCTTCCTTTCCTCCATTATAAGGTAGTGTCAATTTCATCTTGGTAGACAGGATCAGTCACCCTAGTCAGCACAGTAACTCCCTTCTTTGCCTATTTATTCAAAAGCATGATGAGTCCAAAGGGGACAGGAAGCAGTCTTAAGTTTCAGTTCAATGGAATAACTGCCATAACTCTTGGTGGACGCATTCCTCCTTTTGGAGCCACGATCTCTAGGTCAGCACATCATAAAGCCACAGGAACATAAAGCAAAAATTTTACTAGTGAGTTACTAGAGATAGTAATGAGTGGTATCACTCTCATTTTCACCGCTTAATTCCAGAACTTGTGAATCCTGGCTATTGGAGATACAGCACCATGTATTACATACTGATTCAGCCTTCTGGAGAACTTTGGCCCAGCCGTGCAAAGTCTTGCCACCTAACTAGTGTCTTCAAAAAGCCATTCCATCATTCCATCAAGCTGAATACTTCAGAATAGTGAGGAACATGGTAAGACCAGTGAATTCCATGAATATGGGCCCATTACTGCACTTCCTCTGTCACTGAGTTCCTCAAGCAGAAGCAATGCTGTGTAAAACACCATGACAGTGGATAAAGGTATTCTTTTTTTTTTTTTTTTTTGCCATTTCTTGGGCCGCTCCCGTGGCATATGGAGGTTCCCAGGCTAGGGGTCCAATCGGAGCTGCAGCCACCGGTCTACGCCAGAGCCACAGCAACGCGGGATCCGAGCCGCGTCTGCAACCTACACCACAGCTCACGGCAACGCCGGATCCTTAACCCACTGAGCGAGGGCAGGGACCGAACCCGCAACCTCATGGTTCCTAGTCGGATTCGTTAACCACTGCGCCACGACGGGAACTCCTGGATAAAGGTATTCTATAAGGCCACATGGTAGTTTTGGCATTCAAGAAAGGCAAATCCATATCCAGAGTGTCTATTCCAGCAAGAACAACATGCTGCATCTTCTATCATAGAAGTGATCCAATGCCATCAAGCTGCCACCAGGTAGATGTCTGAATGCCGTGGCAAAGAGTGCCGTCTCAGGGACTCTGTGTTGGTCTCTGCCACTGGCAGAATGGCAGCAGTGGTAAATGGAAGAAAAGGTTGCTGAGCCCATGTAAAAGCTCCATCCCTGCCACCTAAGCCATTTTGTTCATGAGCCTCTTACATGATGACAGAGTTGGCTGGGGAAACACCAACTAGCTTTCACAAGCAGGTCATCCTATCCTCTTATTAAAACCCTTCTTTGCTGTGGTCACCCTCTGCTGAGTTCTTCATGTGGGACACATATATCTTCACATTTTCTCCATACAAAGAGATCTACCCACATACCTCTTCCCCAAGTTTTTTTTGTTTTTGTTTTTTTTTGTTTTTTTTTTTGTCTTTTTGTCTTTTTAGGGCCTTACCTGTGGCATATGGAGGTTCCCAGGCTAGGGGTCAAATAGGTACTGTAGCTGCTGGCCTGCACCACAGCCACAGCAACATGGGATCCAAGCCACAACTGCAACCTACACCACAGCTCACAGCAATGTTGGATCCTTAACCCACTGAATGAGGCCAGGGATCAAACCTGCATCCTCATGGATACTTGGGTTCCTTAACCACTGAGCCACGACAGGAACTCCCTCTTTCCCAAGTTTCCTTGTCACCAATTTCCAATCACATTAATTCCATGTCCCTGACCATCCAGCCAAACCATTGCCCACAGATCATGAGGCCATAAATGTGAGCTGGGAGAGAGAGAAGGTGGTGTAATAGGAGTAGCGACCGTGGGCACTTGGGCTACTTCTTCATGTAACTTCACATGTACCTTCAGCGGTGACTCGAGCCCAATCATGTGTATATCACTTTCATTTGATGATGGAGTTCTGCTGTTCATGTCTGAATTTATGGCATGGTGGGTCAGATAACACTCAGTTCATGATGGGCACCTCAGGTTGCATGAAAACTTAGTGGCACATGTTAAACATTTATTTTCTACTAAGGCGCAGTAGCAAGCCAAGAGCTGTTTCTTGAAAGGGAAATCATTTTCCACAGATGGTAGCAGGGCTTTCCTCCAAATCCTAAGGGCCTGCACTGAGATTTACCTATAGGGGCTTGCCAGAGACTCCACAAAGCATCCCTATGTAGCACTGACACTTCAAGCACTGTATCTGCTGGACCATATGACCCAAGCAGCAGAGTAGTTTGCACAGCAACATGGACCTGTTGCAGAGCCTTTCCTTGTTTGGGGTTGCATTCAAAATTAGCACATTTTTGAGTAACTTGGTAAATGGACTGGAGTCACACATCCAAATGAGCAATATATTACCTCGAAAATCCAACAGGCACTGTGCCTCTCTTTTTGGTTGTAGGAGGGGCAACATACAACAACTTATCCTCTACCTTTAAAGAGACATCTCTTAGAAATTTCTGAGGTAGAAGGTTTCTGAACTTTTATTGTATGTATTGACCATTCTGACACATGAACGTCTTACCAATAAATCTAAAGTAGTTTCTAGTTCTTGATCACCAGGTCCAATCAGCATAGTATCATTAATATAATGGACCAGTGTAAAGAAAAAGGATGATCAAGACTGCTGAAAACTAAATTACAACATAGCCCTGGAGAACTGCTATATACCTAAGGTGAAACAGTAAAAGCATGTTGCTGCCATACAGCTTCTGGGGTTCCTTATTGACAGGAATAGAGAAAAGGCCATTTGCTATGTCAAAAACTACACACCAAGTACCAGGGAATGTGTTGATTTGCCCAAGCAATGAAAACACATCTGGGATAGGGGCTGTAATTGGAGCTACCATCTAGTTAAGCTTGTGAAAATCTACTGTCATGCTCCAAGATCCATCTGTATTCTGTGTAGGCCAAAGAGGGAGTTGAGTGGGGTTGTGGTGGGAACCACCAACTCTGCATCTTTCAAGTCCTTTCAACTATGAAGTGCAGAAATATCCCGGTGCCAATGGAGACTTTAATATTTAATTTAAATTCAGTAGGAGAAAATTGTTTTCATTTACAATGATACCATCTGGGAGTTCGCTGGTGGCCTAGCAGGTTAAGGATCCTATGTTCTCAGTGCAGTGGCTTGGGTCACTGCTGTGGCATGGGTTTGATCCCTGGCCTGGGAATTTCCACACGCCTTAGGGGTGGCCAAAAATATGATACTGTCAGATATATATATTGATTTCTATAAAAACAAGGCTGGAATCCCTACTTCATACCTTACAAAAAAGAAATTCAAATGGAAGTAAGGATTAAAACATGAAGCAGAGTCATGGACATATGGAGTAGGGAGTGAGATGGACTGGCAGTTTGGGTTTAGTAGATTCAAACTATTACATTTAGAATGGATAAACAAGGTCCTACACAGGGAACTATATCCAGTCTCTATCTCTTCCATGATAGAATATGATAGAAGATAGTATGAGAAAAATAATGTGTGTGTGTATATATATACACACATATATATATAGAGAGAGAGAGAATTGGGTCACTATGTACAGCAGAAATTGAGACGACACTGTAAATCAGCTATACTCTAATAAATATAAAAAAATTTAAAAAATAAAATGTCAAAAAATTAAGAGAAATATAAAAATGCTAAAGAGAGATTTAGGTTTGGGAGTGTTTTTTAAACAATGCAGAAACTTTAAAAGGGATAATAAACATACTTGGATTTTTTTCTAATTTGTACTCTTTCATTAATCTTATCTTTCCTCTTTAGTGATGAAGACGCTTTTTCCAGCTAAAAAAAAAACTGGAAAAGTTCTACATGAAAAGTTCTACAATTCATTCCCTTCAAGATATTTTATATATTCAGTACAGATTTCCTCTTTGATCTAAGGCTTTCTTAGTATGCTCTTTCTTAAGTAAATTTTAAGCATTTTTTCACTTATTGTTTATTTCAGACTTTACTGGGTTATCATCAGAGAATGTGACATGAAAAGGATTTTATAATCTTTGTTAAGGTTTCTTTTGTTGCTAAGTGATTATTTTTATAAATATTCATGAATATACCCAAATACATATTTTCTCATGAAGCAAGTTATATGATTACACATGCATTAATATATGTACATATTGTATATATATATGTACAAAGACATGATGTATATTATTATATTATCCAATCACTATTTTATTTATTTTTCATCTGATGGATCTACTTAATTATGGAAGAAGCACACTCCAATGTTCAAGTAAAATTGCATTGTTTTAAAATTCTCCTGGCATTCATAATAACCTTTGCTTTATTTAACCTCTATGTGATTTGATACATACATATTTTGATTGTCAACACTTTCATGTAAACTATTTTACTATTGCTTGATATGGCTTCCATTATTTATTATAGTTAAAATACTGATAAAATATTTTTTCATATTTACCAATACTTTTGTTCATCTCTTCATTTTTAACTTCTACTTTTTTCTTTGTTTTACCTTATTAAAGTTTATACACATGCACAAATGCAAAATCGTTAAGAATACAGCTCAATGGGTATTCATAAATAGAACATATCTATTCATCAGAGCCTAGATAAAGAAATAAAAACGATAAATTGTCAGCATCCCAGATACCTTCCCCTCAAGGAAAACTACTGTCCAGATCTGTAATATCATTGTTTACTTATGCATTTTTCTTTTTCTTCTTTTTTTTTTTTTTTGTCTATTTTCTAGGGCCGCTCCTGCGGCATATGGAGGTTCCCAGGCTAGGGGTTGAATCGGAGCTGTAGCCACCGGCCTACACCAGAGCCACAGCAACGCGGGATCCGAGCCGCGTCTGCAACCTACACCACAGCTCACGGCAAGGCCGGATCGTCAACCCACTGAGCAAGGGCAGGGACCGAACCCGCAACGTCATGGTTCCTAGTCGAATTCGTTAACCACTGCGCCACGACGGGAACTCCACTTATACATTTTTCACATTTAGTTCTGCAACTGATCAAAACTGAAAATGTATATGTGGGAAGAGTGTGTGTTTGTGTGTGTGTGCATTTCCAGTTTTCCCAGTACCATTTATTGAAAGATCACCCTTTTCCGATTATACTGCACTGACACCTTTCTCATAAATCAGTTGATTCTTCATGTGAATGTCTATTTCTGTTTTCTCTATACTCTTTCATTTGTCCATTTGTCTCTCCAACACCACTCTATCTTAATTATTTATTATAATAAGAGGACTTAATGTCTGATAGTGTAGGCCCTTTCATTTTTGTTTTTCTTTCTTTCTTTTTTGTCTTTTTGTTGTTGTTGTTGCTATTTCTTGGGCCACTCCCGCGGCATATGGAGGTTCCCAGGCTAGGGGTCGAATCGGAGCTGGAGCCACCGGCCTACGCCAGAGCCACAGCAACGCGGGATCCGAGCCGCGTCTGCAACCTACACCCCAGCTCGTGGCAACGCCGGATCGTTAACCCACTGAGCAAGAGCAGGGACCGAACCCGCAACCTCATGGTTCCTAGTCGGATTCGTTAACCACTGCGCCACGACGGGAACTCCCTGTTTTTCTTCTGATTATTGTTTTTTTCTTCAAAATTACATTAACTATTCTTGCATATTTCTATTTCCATATAAATTAACAGTTTTTCAGTTTCCACAAATTCTTTATCATTTTTACACCTTCTTTGAGGCATTATTTATTAAAAATATCATTAAACCATCTTGAATTTACAACTAGATGAGTTTTGTTAAGTGTATGCATGTTAAACCATCACAATAACCTGGTTTTAGAATACTTCAATCATCCTCAAAATTCCCTCTTGCACCTTTACAATTAATCCCCACCCTTATCTTGGCTCCAGGCAACCATCAACCTGGTTTATATCACAATAGTTTTGCATTTTCTAAAAATGTATATAAATGAAGGTAACAAAATTTTTCACAGCCCCTCTCCATTTGGGCACAGCAGAGCCCAAGGCCATGTTTGCCCCATCTTGGCCACCTGCTTGCTCAATCCAGGGGCTGCACCACTCAGGAAGGATAACCATATCAATGTCCAGAGAAAATGGAGCTAGAGATAGGCCTTTAGGCAGCTATTTTCCCCATATACATATTTTTTAATTAAAAAACCTGAAAACTATGAAAAAAGACACCACAGGATACAAATCTGCATGACTTCCTATACAATTATATAAGGCAGATTAATAGCTGCTATACATACAAAACTAAATCCATAGATGAGATTTTAATTTAACATTAGGTATCGCTAACAAGATACCTAATGTTATTGGGCTAAATATTTTTCTGGTGAATTGACAAATGGACCTAGAATACCCATCCATCTGGCTAACTTCAAAATTAATCTGAAGCATTGCTTTTGGGGGGGGATTTTTCTAATGTGACCACAATGAGTCGGCGTGCTTTCTTAATGAACATCACCATTGCCTTCACTATACTCTGTTACATCTTTCTACCATCTTTGTGTGCATATGTATCCATCCTCAGTCTCAGTATGTTCTTAACCTCAGCTGTGTACTAGAATCACAGAAGGAGCCATTGAAAAAATAATGCCTGAGTCTCCACCACAAAAGAACGTAATTTAACTGTCTGAGGTGTGACCTAGACATCAGAATTTGGAAAAGTTTCCAAGGCAATTCAAATTTGCCTTTGGGGCTTGAGATCTTTTCATACAGAAAGAGCACTAGTTCTCAAATTTGGAGGGGCATGAGACTAAGGATCTTCTAAAAACCGATGTCCAGATTCAGTCTCAGAACAATTAAACCAGAATCTCTGTGGGTAGGGAACAGGCATAGCTGCATTTTGTTGTCGAAGTTTCTGGGTTGTTTTTTGTCCTAAGTGAGGCCAGGAATCGAACCTGCATCTTCATGGATAGTAGTCGGGTTTGTTACTGCTGAGCCATGATGGGAACTCTGTTTCTCTTGTTTTGTTTTTTAGCATCTCAGGTCATTGTAGTATTCATTGAGGATTGAGAACCGTAGAACTAGCATTTAGTAACTTGTTAAAAATACAAATTTCTGAAGCCTGCCACAGATGACTGAATCAGACATTCCAGAGTGCTTCCCAGTACTCTATGTTCTGACCAGCTCTGGAGTTGATACAGACATACATCTAAAATTTGAGGACTTATCCTGTGAGCATCACTCAACTTTGACAATACATTGGAGGTACATGGGATGCTTTCAAAAGTACTGATGCGGGGTAACTCTTCTCAAATAGTCTGAGTTAATCGTCCTGGAGTGTGATCTTGACATTGGGATTTTTATAAATGTACTCCAGATGATTTTAATGTGTAGCCAAGCTTCAATACTTTCCCATTTCATAAACTCCTTGAAAATAGAAGTGATGACATAGCCAGCTTTGCAGGTGCTGAATTTGGCACAGGAGGAAACTTGAAAATGAGGGAAACCTTGATAATGGGCATGGGGCAGGCGAAGAAGGCTAGGGTATTTGGGTTTTTCTGTAAAAAATGTAGAACAACTGGAGAGTCTTCAGTGGTCACCCAGAGATTCTGACTTACTTCATATTAACGGAAATTTTCTTCATTTTGCTTTCCAAAAGTAAAAGGTATTTGTTCTATAAAGGCCATCTTTGGATAATATGGCATAGTATGCTACTCCTCATAAATAATCAGAATATAAAATATATTCAAATGCTCAACTATCTTTTAGGTTTAAAATATATACCAGGCTGATCATAACTGGAAACCATAAAGCACCAAATGGATCTGTTAGGAAAATAAGAAATTTAAAATTCATTCACCCCAGGAAAACATCAGTCAAAATAATCTTTAATTATTTATGAAGACAGCTGCCTTTCCTTTTTAAAATCGTCTTGCAGCAAAATCCTCAAATTTCAAATTGTCTTGAACCCAAGCAAGAAACAAGTATTTCATTATCTTCAAAAAGACAAAAAGCTTAATAATTAACCAAATTTAGGACTTATTGAAGATTGTCTAATTGAAATTTGATTAATGCTCAAACCAAGGGGGGGGGGGGTAAAACTTGTACTCTTTTTCTTCTCAATTTTGTAATATATTGTTCTATTCTTTGGCCCTTCCTTCATCTATTACCACAATTAGTATCAGAAGATTACATTGAAATGTGCTGTTAAAAATATAACATAATTTTCTAAATTATAATATCAAAACATTAGTCATGTTCAAACAAATACAGTGAAAACAATCAACTATAATGTTTTCCCATATAGTAATTAGCTTCATAAAAAAACAATAATCCAAATTTTATCAGGAGTTTGTCAGCATATCTAATCAAACAAAATTCTGTTTTTATCTTTTAAATTTTTCTCCCTTTTGTACTTGGCTCTCTATAGACCCCTCAAGATCCTGGATTTTTCTCATCACCATGATTTGCCCTTCCTTGATGCAGATAGATCCTGACCATGGAAAATGATTACACTTGGCTTCCAAGCACGATGGTATTAGCAGATAAGACGACACATAGAGACACCAGCTTGTACAATTTGTATAAAGTGGTGGATGATTTGGTTACTACAACAACAAATTATGTTATAGTTTTAATAAGGAACTAGATCACAACTGTCATCAGAATGCTAGAAGTTGCACTGATCATTGTCCTTGCAGTCAGACAACCACAGCTCATCTAACATTGCCTGCTTCTTAATTCAGGTGAGCTTCAGTATAGTCAATGTGCTTGGACATGAGACTCATAACGGGCAGAAGTATAACCACCATTCAATCTAATCTAACAATTTTCCCATGAGCGCATAAGTGGTTGGCACTCTACTACAAGAGTAAAGAGAGATCTGCTTAAATTTTCAGTCAAGATCACACTGTCAAAGGCCTTGAACACCATGCTTTTTAGCTTCTCAGTAACATCTTTCATGGTAGGTAGAAAATACCTTAAATCCTATGTTCTCCTCCTTGGGTTTATTTCTTCTCCTGAGTATTGGCCTTGTAATTCTTCATGGCCCTATTAGTTCCACTATGCCTTAAAACAGTTTTTTTAAAAAATTGTTGTCCAGACCTTCTAGTTGTTCCCAGCATTATTGCTGGTCTGAATTACCTGTTCTGCTTTTATTAAAAGAAGAAAGACGCATTTTTCTTTTATATTTGATTACTGTATATTTCATTTCTAGAAGTCCTTTTCTTTAGCAAACTTGCTAGTTCTCAGTTTATGCTTTCCTATTTCCTGACAGTTCCAAACTTATGTGTTATATCTTAAAATAACTATTGTTGTTCTATAATATCTGATCATTCCTACATAGAAAGTATAATATATACTCCATTCTGTTATGTCTGTTTATGTTTAGTCTTGTTCATAGCAACTTACATGTTTGGTTATTCTTTTTTTCTTTTTGCTTTTTAGAGCTGCACCTATGGCATTTGGAAGTTCAAAGGCTAGGAGTGGAATTGGAGCTGCAGCTGCCGGACTATGCCACAGCCACAGCAATGCAGGATCTGAATTGCATCTGCAAACTACGCCACAGCTTGAGGCAAAGTTCAATCCTTAACCCACTGAGCGAGTCTAGGGATCAAACCACATCCTCTTGGACACTATATTGGGTTCTTAACCTGTTGAACCACAACAGGAACTCCTATTATTAGGTTATTCTTTACTGTCTAATGCTTAATGACACTGAAAAAAAATTGTCAATATTGAGAATTTTGTAAGCAAAATGATGCCCTATCCATAATGATGTCCACATCCTAATCTTTGGAATCTATAATAGGCTATGTTATGTGGCAATGGGCAATTAAGACTGAAAATGGAATTAAAGTTGCTAATCAGCTGAACTTAAAAGAGAGATGTTACTATGATTTAATAAGGTAGACCTTAAAAGTGGAAGAGTGATGCAAAAGAAAATATTGAGAAAATGTGACTGTCAGAAAAGATGGTCAGAAAGAATGGTCAAAGAGATACAACACTGCTGGCTTTAGAGGTTCACGAGCCATGTACCCTCTAGCACATGGAAAAAGCAAGGAAATGGCTTATCCCTAGGGAGACCGGTGTTGGACTTCTGATGCATACACTGTACTCTATAGCTTCTTCTAGTCTCATCTAATCTATATAACTTTAAGATAAATCTGTCTAAGTTCGTGGTACTTTGATAAAGCAACCATGTAAAAGTAATACAGAAATTCCTTGAGATTTGGGGTAAAAGTATCTTGCTTCAGAACTTTCCATTGTGGCTCAGCAGGTTAAGAACATGACATAGTGCCTGTGAAGATACAGATTCGATCCCTGGCCTCTCTCCATGGGTTAAGGATCTGGAATTGCCACAAGCTGTGGTGTAGAGTGCAAATTTGGCTCAAATCTGGCACTGCGGTATAGGCTGGCAGCTACAGTTCTGATTCGACCCTTTGCCTGGAAACTTCCAAATGCCACAGATGTGGCCATAAAAAGGAAATTTTAAATAGCACCTAGATTCAGGGAATATTTATGTTTGCATCTGTCAAGTGGCTGGCCATACTACTAATGCTGGAAGTCCTTAAAGAAAGTTAATACTTTGGGATTCTCTGTATCATCCTAAGTCAATTTGCAAGTATGTGTGATAGCTTTATTTTTCAATGAGAAGAACCATTTCTATAGTTCCATGTTGTGGAGGAAGAGGAGATATGTTGAAAGCCATTGAACTGAATATTTTAAATCTGTGAATTGTATGGTATAGGAATTATATCTCCTTTTTAAAAAATGTGGTTTAGTTGTCTACACTTCTGTTTCTCTTACTAGGTTCCTGTTTTAACTCTAATATTGGCTTAAAAGTTCTCTAATTTTACAAAACGTTTCATGGATTAAGGAAAAAAATCATATATGAACACAGACATAATTTCATAGATATTGAATTTTTTTCAAATGTCAAAAAATAAAATAATATTTGGACTTCTGTGTCTGCATGTGTATGCATGTGTGTGTGTTTTTATAAACATGTATTAAAATGAAAGGTCTGGCCATTTCTATTCAGAAATCACTGAGATTTTGGTAAAGCACTAGGGAAAATCTTTCTGAGCATAGGAAGATGATGAATAATATTCATGCCCGGTTTTCACTAAGTTCCTACTGATATCTCTCAGGCAATCATTTCTAAAGAAAGTATACTGTGTATAAGTGATTCATTTTTAAATTCAGAGATTTTTTATTTATTTATTTATTTATTTATTGTCTTTTTATCTTTTCTGGGGACACACCCACGGCACATGGAGGTTCCCAGGCTAGGGGTTGAATCAGAGCTGTAGCCGCCGGCCTACACCAGAGATACAGCAATGCAGGATCTGAGCCACGTCTGCGACCTACACCACAGCTCACGGCAACGCCGAATCCTCAACCCACTGAGCAAGGCCAGGGATCGAACCCGCAACCTCATGGTACCTAGTTGGATTCATTAACCACTGAGCCACGACGGGAACTCCAGATGTTTTTTAAAGCTGTGTTAAGCATAGAGAACACTGAAGAGATGGTACAGGGAATTCCTCTATGCCTTCTTCCCCTGACAGTTTCCCCTATTATTAACATCTTCTATTAATGTGGTACATTTGTTACAATTGACTAACTGATACTGATACATTATTTTAAACTACAATCCATAGCTTACATTGGTGCTCACTGTTTGTGTTGTACATTGCTATGATTTTTGACAAATGTATAATCTCGAATATCTACCCTCATAAGGTCATTCAAAGAACTGCCCTGTGGTCCAACTAATTTATCCCTTCAGAAACCCTGGCAACCAATCACCTTTTTACTGTCTACAGTTTTTTTTTTTTTTTTCAGAATGTCATATATTTTTAATTCATTTCTTTTCTGAGAACACCCTTTGTGTGATTTGTGTTCTTTTATATGTGTTAAGGTATTTTTATGGCCCAGAACTCAGTCTATCATGGTGACTGTTTTATGTGAGCTTGTGAAGAATACGTACTGTCCTATTGTTGGATAAAGAATTCTATAAATGTCAATTAAATCCAGTTCAGTGCCTTTCAGTTCAACTATAGCCTTACTGATTTTCTGCCTGCTGGATATATTAATTACTGATAGATTAGTGTTGAAATCTCCAAATATGATAGAGAAGATATCTATTTCTCTTTGCAATTCTATCAGATTTTGCTACAAATATTTTGATGCTCTGTTGTTATGTTAGGTTCCTAACATGTTAAGGATTTTTATGTCTTCTTAGAGTTATATCTTCATTATGTTACGTTATGTCTTCTTAGAGAATTGACACCTTTGTCATTATGTAATCCCCCTCTTTATCCATGATACTTTTCCTTGTTATGAAATATGACTTGTCACAAATTAATATAGTCATTCCCAATTTCTCTTGATCTTCATATAACTTTTTCCTTCTCTTTACTTTTAATGTAGCAGTGTTTTCACATATAAAGCAGGTTTCTTATAACAACATGTAGTAGGGTCTTTTTTTTTGATCCACTCTGACAGTTTCTGTCTTTTAATTGGTGTATATTTTTGCTTTTTTTTTTTAGGGCCGCACCCACAGCATATGGAAGTTCCCAGGCTAGGGGTCAAATTGAAGCTACAGCTGCCAGCCTACACCACAGCCACAGCCACAGCAGATCCGAGCCACGTCTGTGACATACACCACAGCTCATGGCAACTGCCAGATCCTTAACCCACTGAGCAAGGCCAGGGATCAAAGCCACATCCTCATGGATCCTAGTAAGGTTTGTTAACTGCTGAGCCATGAAGGGAACGCCCTAATTGGTATATTTAACCATTTATATTTAAAATGATTATTGATATGGAAGTTAATGTCTACCACACCTGTCCATACTTGTAATGGTTTTTAATTTGTTGCCATTGTTCTTTATTTTTTATTTATTTATTTTTTGGCATTTCCCTATTTTTCTGCCTTCTCTGGTTTTAGTGCTTCTTTATTTTTTACTTATTTTTTTTTTTCGGGGCGCGGGGCGGGGGGGGGGGGGGGCTGCAGTGTGCAGTGGCTTAATGTGGGATCTCAGTCCCCAGACCAGGAACTGAACTTGGGCCACAGTGGTGAAAGCAGAGTCCTAACCACTAGAACACCAGGGAACTCTCTCTGGTTTTAATTAAACATTTAATATGATTCCATTTTCTGTCCTTCATATAATATCAATTTTACTTCTCTTTTTTTATATATAATGATTTTTATTTTTTTTCCCCATTCTAGCTGGCTTACAGTGCTCTGTCAATTTTCTACTGATTATCATGGTGACCCAGTTACACATACATGTGTACATTCTTTTTTCTCACATTATCATGCTCCATCATAAGTGACTAGACATAGTCCCCAGCAATTTTACTTCTTGTTTTAATTGTTTTCATTATTTTCCTAGAGTTTGAAACATACATTTAAAACTAATCTTACCCTGCTTTCAAATAATACTATACTGCTTCCTAGCTAGTACCGGTAACTTATAGCAGAATGTTCCCTAGTTCACCCAGCTATCCCTTATAATGTCTCTGTCATTCATTTTACTTATCCATCAGCTTTAATCATCAAATGCATTGTTGTTATTATTATTCTGAATGGGTGTGAAAAAGATTTTTAAGGAAGCTTGAAGAATACTAATTGATGCTTAGATAACGTAACCATTGCCTGCAGTAATATGTACCACTCAACATCATAGTCACTATTAATTGGACTATAATTTCACATTCAAAAAGATGTATGCATTTTGTTCACTACAAACCTGAGTGAATATTAGAATTAACAAAAACATCAGTTACTGAGCATTTGCCATGCTCCAGGCACAGCTTCAAGTGTCTTACACACATTATCACATTTCCTTCTCATAAAATCCTTTGTGCTCTTCCCCACTTTACAGCTGAATAAACTAAAGCACGAAAAAATTTAAATCACTCAGTCAAGGTCACAGGACTAGTAAGGTGTCATAACTGCAAAGGTAAGTTTTGAACATCTGCATTTTTTTAACATTATACTGCCTCCAAGTGTAGGAGAGGAAATACAAAATAATGCATGAAACTCAATATTTATTAAGCAGTTACGAAGTGCCAGAAATCATGCTGATTACTTTTTGCATTTCCTTTCATTTAATCTTAACAAAACCCCTGCAAGATTATTTTGATCACCATTTTACAGGTGAGGGAACTGAAGTTCCAAAAGATAAAGTAATGTGACCAGGGACACTGGCCAAAAAAGTGGTAGGGCCAGTATTGTAACTAAGTTCTGTCTGATTCAAATAACACAAATAGCCATGTTCCTCTTTTTTTCCTGGAAACTGACAATGGGGTCTTTACTGCAAAGTTGAGCTTATTATGGTTCTTACATATGAACAATTCAATCCCATTTTGGAAAATCACAGTCATTGTTTTTCTGGCAAAGATTATTTTCCTATATACACTTACTGAAAAATCACCTCAGATTTCTTAGTTATATTTGTAGGATACCTGCCAGGTTATTATTCACTTGAAAATAACAAGGGCATTAAAAATCTTATAACCTTGTGAAAAATACGAAGAACCAAGGCATACTAGCTGAAAATCATAGAAAAGCACTTAGGCCAGTGTCATCCTCATCATCAGCGCTACCATTATCTTCATCATTGTCATTATTGATTTGGCCAATTAAAAGAGGCTTAATTTCATTGTCCTCTGAAATATGATTTATGTAGTGACAGATTAAGCTTTTTAGTCCATTAGCAACAAAATATTTTTCTGAACTTGTTTTAATAAGCACATATTAAACACCATATAAATGACTGTGATCTTTTCCTCCTCTAAATGTAAATACTTTCAACACCTTTTTCCAAAGCTTTTAAAGCTTGATTTAATGATCACTAAATCTGTGATTTAAGTTGCGAGAGCTATTGACATGAAAACAGTTGAGGACATTTATTCAGACTTTAAGAAGTCTCAGTCTAGGACAGCCTTTGCGAGATCACTGGTTACACTTGTTTGTATTCACAGAAATGCTAATGAATTTTAAGCCAAGCTTTAGTAACTCATCCCATTTTGTCAGAAGCTGGGCTCGGCTATCCACTTTTTTGGTGTGAATTGCTGGACAATGGATATCACTTAGAGCCTTCTGCTAATTTTATCAAAGACCGATGATTAAAGGAATAGAGAGACTCACATAATTTGTGCCTAAGACTCAGCATTTGTGCAAAAAAAAAGATATATAATGTAACATCAATTTTGTGAATTTTCTTTAAACACCAAAAATAAAAACCCAAATGATAAGCAAAAATAATTATTTCATCTTACTATATATCATGTAATCATAATTACCTTGCCTAATCTTCACAAAGATTTATGAGGTAGCTAATTTAATCCCCATGTTATGAAGGTAGTTGAGACTCAGAGATTAAGCCTTACCCAAAGCAAAATTCTAGTAATTTATGCAGCTACAGTTTGAACCTGCATTTCTCTTTTACCAAAGTCTAGGCTCTAAATACCAGTTTTACTAGCCACAGTGAGTATGAGTATATAATCTTGGTTACATAATACAAGATCTCCTCCTAAAATAATAACTTTTGGTTCCATCTCTTTACTTATCTATGTGAAAAAAACATACTTTGTAACAGAACCTAAAAAACCGGTAAATAATTCTATTGATTGCAGGGTTAGTTTTTACATTGATGTAAAATTTACCCCTGACATTTTACTAGTTTTCTTGATATATAACATGATGTCCAAGAAGCCTTTCACATCACAAAGAACGCAAGACAGTAAGACTGGAAGACGCCTTTTGGACAGCTATTTAAGTTCTGCCCAATTCGAATTTCTTTTCTTTCACTGGGACTGTGGTTCTTACAAATATGTTGAAAATGAAATCCAGAAAATGATGTAAGCTGAAGGGAGAAAACAAAACAAAACAAAAAAACCTTATTTCCACTGATGATTTAAAAAATGCCTGAAGGAAGTATTAAGTTGAAATGTAAGGTAAGCCAATGAAAAAGCAGTCATACAAGGATGGTGGAGAGCAATGAGTCAAGAGTTTACCAATTCACTGCAATGTTTCATGAAAACTAGGTCAGTCAGACTCAGTGATCTTTGGTAACTCCTATCTCTGCAGACACAGGCATCTTTTTTGAATGTTAAACCACAGAGCAGAAATGATTTTCCAAAAAATAACATTTTCCTAGTTTTTATCCTTCTAGTAAAAAAAAAAAAGTAGTGTAAAATGGAGTCAGAATTTTAAAAAATGCTTGGTATGTGAAGTATTAAGGAGTAATATGCAACAATGACAAATTTTATGTCTAATAGACAATATAACCAACTTGTGAAAAGGAAAATTTAGAAAATTTCTGGCTCAACAATTCATCTATTTTAAAGATGAAAACAAGCAGATCCAGAGAAGGGTAGGAACATACCTAGAACCTTCTTTACAAAAACCCTATGAAGGAAATACTATTATTAGTATCATTAGCACTTAGGACAGGTGAAGGATCTGAACTAAAGAGGACGGAGTGACCTTTGCAAAGTCACTTAGCTAGGAAGTGGTAGCACTGAGATTTGAATTCAAGCATCCTGGATGCAGTCTGTAACACATAATGTCTTCACTCCATTGCTTCTGTATTCCAATTTGAACCTTAAATGTACTGGTATTGTAATCGAAAGTATCTCTGAGAGATCCATTATGGATGAACCTCAGAATGTCATTGCCTTTGTTTGGCCACTTATTAAATAGTGGACGTAAATATACATGGACACTCAGAGGGCTCTTCTATACACTCTGACCTTCTCAGTTGTCTTTCATGTGGAAATGAAAGCAAGAAATTGTAAATGACTCACCCAAGGCTATAGGATAAGAGAAAAATAATTCCAATCCTGGAACTCAGACCTTCCTACTAACCTGCAGACCAAGACCATGTACTCCCAAAACAGAGGTTTGTCTGGCTCAGGGCAGTACCACAGAAGTGAAGAGCCCTCTAATATGGTCAAAGGCCATGTATCTGAAAGCTTTTTACAAAATCTCTCAGCTCCTAGATATACTATAAACTGTTGTCTCAATAACTGAGAAAAGCCATTTTTTCAGGTGCTCTCCACTGGAAAAAGCATGGCTTTTGTAAAAGTCCTGTGAGGTCTGATTTTGTCATTCTTTCACTCACTATTTAGGACGTGAATTTGAGTCAGAGGGCGTTATTTATATTAATCAGCCATCAGCCTTATATTTAAAGATGAACGAAACCACAGTTTAGGAATATTCTAATTGCTCCTTTACATGCACATTCTCATTTGTGTAGATATTCTGGAATTTTAATAAGATGGATGTAATAAATATACCAAAATTTATCTATAGGAATATCCTGCCTTTCTGAATAGTTATCATGATAAATTTTAGATTAACATAAAATTCTGCATGGAAGAAAAATGTCTTCATTATGTCATGCTTATAAAACATGATATTTTATATCTGTATTCTATAGGCATCATGTATTCACAAGTGTCAGAGAGACAGAAGAGAAGAGAGACAGGCATTCTAGGAACAGGGAATTGAATATATATGTCTTTTCTCACTGAACCCTTTTCCCCATGCGACACAACTAAACTTTTTAAAGAATTTTGTGAAAGCCTGAGTCCAAAACGATAACTTTTTATTCTTAAAGAAATAATTTTTAAAACCCATTTATATGATTATCATTACTCCTATAATCTTCCCATTTCAGCTTGTTGAAATCTACCCACACTTCAACATAGCAATCAAATGGCATTTTTTCAAGGAATCCAGCCACCAAATCCAGCCACCATGATGCATAGCCATTTCAGATTTCCACATGAAATTATCCTTACTTTCTCCTCTGTCCTACCATATTACATCTCTCATGCCATCATTATACTACTTAGATGCTTTTAGATCAAAACACCGAAGAAATGTTCTCAGTGACAATCTCTGTTGGTCAAAGAGAAATCAGAGCTGATCACTTTCAATGAAAATTGAAAAAAAAGGAGCAGGAGAGCACAAGGCTCTTTTGGGTACCAACTCCACTACATTTTTTCCCTCCTCTACAAATAGGTTTCATTTCTAGCTACTAGCCCTGTTGGGTGGCATTTGACCTGTTTTATAAATTTCTGAGGTTAAGGTGCCAAAAGTTGCACTATTGCTATAGGGCCAGCCTGGTCCATTGATTTGAATAAAAGAGAAAGCTACTTTCTAAGAAATGTTTGTACACCTGCTGATTGCTGACTGGAATGGAACAAAGATCAAATCATTGCTAACTTAGGCCCTCCAAAACTGGTTACTTTTTTTTTCTGTCTTTTTGTCTCTTTAGGGCTGCACCCATGGCATATGGAGGTTCCCAGGCTAGGGGTTGAATCGGAGCTGTAGCCACTGGCCTATGCCACAGCCACAGAAATGTGAGATTCAAGCCGCGTCTGCAACCTACACCACAGCTCACGGCAACGCCAGATCCTTAACTCACTAAGCAAGGCCAGGGATCGAACCCTCGTCCTCATGGATGCTAGTCGGGTTCATTAACCACTGAGCCATGATGGGAACTCCCAAAGCTGGTTTCTAATGGTAAGTATGGAAACTTTTCATTTCCTGAGTTGCAGGTTGAGCAACTGGAAAGCAGTCATTATTTTCAACCAGGCTCCTTGCAAGGGCCCAGTGGTAACATGTAGGTTATCATGTCATCAGTTAGACTTTTTTTAACTGCAGAAATAATATAGAAGGCTAGCTTACAGAGCCTATAATACAAATTGTATATAAAGTTCAGTGAACAAGGTAAAATATTACATTTGATTTGGAGAATTAAAAAGGACAGTGCTTTATACATGCCACTGTTATAATTCGGGAAAATCAAGACTATTTCCAAAAGCTTTATTAATTACATATTAGCAAATGTGCCATTTTAAAAGGCTATGGCTTATTGTTCCCTATGATATAAATTCACTTTATAATACATCTACAAAAACTGAGGCTCACCTATACTTCTTCATTGGCATTAGAAATGACAACTGCAATTATTACTCACTTGAGCAGAACAGGGGGAGCCTGCCTATTTACTAGGTCACTTGGAAATCAATAAGCAATCAATACCAGTGGTATTTTTAACTTAACTCTAACAGATTTATGGAGTTATAATTGACATGCAATAAACTTCACATATATAAGTTGCATAATTTGATAATTTTGACATATGTGTGGATATTCACAAACCAAAATCATAAACAAGATAACGAACAGAATGATCACTGCCAAAAGTTTCCTCTTGCCCCTTTGTAAACACCATCTCCACCTTTCCTGCCCGTCATTCCCAGGCAATTACTGATATGATTTTGTCATTGTCAATTAGTTTCCATTTTTAGGAATTTTATATAAATAGATTCAATGGAATATTCTGGGAGCATCTTTCACACTATATATTTGCATTATGATTCTTCCAGGTTGTTGTGTGTTGAAGGATATTTTGGTTGCTTTCAGGTTAGGTCAAATACAAACAAAGCTGGTACAAACATTTGTGTACAAGTTCTTATGTGGACATATGGATGCATTTCTCTTGGCAAATACCTGGGAGTAGAAATGCTGCAATATATGACAGACATATGTTTAACTTTTTTCAGGAAACTGGAAAACTGTTTTCCAAAGTGGTTAAGACCACTTTGCATTCCTACTATTATTGTATGAGAGTTTCCAATTCTCCAGATCCTCACCAACACACAGTATTGTCAGTCTTTTCATTTTAGGCATTCTTAAAGGCATATAGTGTATATCCTTATGGCTTTGATTTGCATGTTGCTAGTTAATAGTAATACTATCTTTTTATGGGTCCCTTTATCATGCTATGCTGTTATTTCAGTGATTGTTCAAATCTTTTGCTCATTTTTAACTTATTTTATTAGTTTATTTTTAATTGTGGATATGAATCCTTTATAGGATATATTAATAGCAAATGTTTTCTGTCAGTCTGCGGCTTGTCTTTTTAAAATATCATTTAGTTATCTTTATTATTCATAATAATACTGTCAATACTGGCTTAGATTTAAGGCTCTAATTGTGTTAACACATTACACCAGGTTTAGGTAGCTTTGAGCTATACTGACTCAGTGAATTACCTTGAAAACCACAAGCCTGCAAATATGGGAGCCCCTTTGCCATATGGCAGAATTAAAGGTTCCCAAATTTGAAGTAAGCTTAGAGATCAAATCCAGGGGCTCTTAAGCCATTGACCATGGATAAAACAATAAAGTTTACTCTTGCTAGTTTACTCTTGCTTATGCTACATGTAAGTCTCTAGTTGGCAATGAGCCTAGAATATTATGTTTACCCAAAGATCCACACTGACACAGCAGGCACCCACCATCTCAAACATTCTTGGTTACTTTACCTTTGAAAACAGTCTTCTGGAGGGTGCCGTTTGGTAATTAAATTCTCCAGTTGGGAGTGATCATACATTACTTCCACTAATGACTCATTTATTACCCAGATCTAATGAGACCCTACTCAACCACAAATTTCATCCTACCATGTGAGCGGAAGACATTGACTTGGACATATTTGGCGAAGAGCATCAATAACCACTTTGCATTATACATTGTCCACAGTATATGATCAACTAAAGAAATTTTCATGTTTAAATAAACGGGCCTCATTTTAAAAAACAGAAACATATGGAACTGATTTACATGTCTCATCTTCAAGTTGGATACCTCATGTTCAAGTTAGATGTTCAAAGTTTAATATAGATTCTTTCTGTTCAAGTTAACATCTCTTAAAACAAAACGCGGGAGAGTACTTACATAGTATATGACAGTGACAGGAGTATCTGAGGAGTTGGGACATTCAAATTTTAGATCAAAATTCTCCTACTTGAAAAAATAATGCCTATATTCATTCCTAATTGGAAAAGGAAAACATTAACTTTATCTGGCTTTACAGAGACCTAATTATATGATGCTAATTAAATTTTATCTGAAAAGGGTTTTTTTGTTATCTATATAAAGAAATTTTTCCTTTTGTTTATAAATCTTTAATTGAAAAACATGAAAACAGCTTTTGCTTTCTTTTTGGATTCCAATACTGGACTCCTTCAAAAGGAACTGAAATACGAGAAAGTTGTTCTTAGTAGATTTTTAGCAGCACTTAAAAAAAGCCAAGTAGGAGTTCTCGTCATGGCTCAGTGGTTAATGAACCTGACTAGTATCTGTGAGGATGCAGGTTCCATCCCTGGCCTTGCTCAGTGTGTTGAGGATCCCGTGTTGCTGTGGTTGTGGTGTAGGTCGGCAGCTACAGATTCGATTGGAGTCCTAGCCTGGGAAATTCCATACGCCTCTGGTGCAGTCCTAAAAAGACGAAAGACCAAAAAAAAAAAAAAAAGTAAATGACGAAGAAGGAAAAGTTTATTCTTTTAGTCCTAGCCCCATCTCTGAAAAAAGAAATCTTCTTTTATGTGTGGTTATAAAACTGTTTTGAGAGTCTTTCAAAGCAAGATTTTTTTAATAGTTATTTCCCCAATACAATATTTTTTTTTCTACTGTACAGCATGGTGACCCAGTTACACATACATGTACACATTCTATTTTTGCACATTATCACCTGTGTGTGTGCATGTGTATTCCAAAACAAAAATATCATGTAATAATATTTACCCTAAATATATGAGATGCTTTTCTGAAATTCTCTATTGTATTTTAATTATACTAATGTAAATTTTTATTGGGACCCACTAAATTTATTTCACAATTAATTTGATGCTACTTAGAGTTTGAAAAAGCATTGAAGAGAACTGAAGCAATACCATTTGTAACTGGTTCCTCACCCAAGGATTGTTTAGAATGTGATATGTGGAGTTCCCATTGGTTCACAGCAGAAACAAACCCGACTAGGAACCATGAGGTTGTGGGTTCATTCCCTGGCCTTGCTCAGTGGGTTAAGGATCTAGCATTGCCATGAGCTGTGGTTCCTTACCCAAGGATTGTTTAGAATGTGATATGTGGAGTTCCCGTTGTTTCACAGCGGAAACAAACCCGACTAGGAACCATGAGGATGTGGGTTCAATCCCTGGCCTCACTCAGTGGGTTAGGATCTGGCATTGCTGTGAGCTGTGGTGTGGGTTGCAGACGCGGCTTAGATCCTGTGTTGCTGTGGCTCTGGTGTAGGCCAGCAGCTGTACTTCCGACTGGACCCCTAACCTAGGAACCTCCATATGCTGCAGGTGCAGCCCTAAAAAAAGACAAAATGCAAAGAAAAAAAAAAGAATGTGATATTTGAATATTGGAAATCAAATTCAAATATTAAAGTTATTAATTGACCAGGGAGAATAGAGACAGGTCTGATTTACCACCATCTTCCATATCTAGTAGAACATTTAGATAGGATAGGGCCCCATTGTTGAAGGAAGGAAGTGAGGGGAGAATATTTTTTCACCATGCACACTTTTGGGGAGACAGAAATATAAATTATTGACAGTTCCTCAAAAAATTATATATTGAATTATCATATAATCCCAGAAATTCCACTTCTAGGCACATACCCCAAAGAATTGAAAGCAGAGACTCAAACGGATACTTGTACACCTATGTCCAAAGCAGCATTATTCACAATAGCCAAAAAAGGAAAACAACCCAAATGTCCATTGAGAGAGAGTTGGATAAACAAAATGTGGTGTTTCTATACAAGGGGATTATTCAGTTTTTAAAAGAAAGTTCTGACACATGATACAACTTGGATGAACCTTGAGAACTGTATGCTAAGTGAAGTAAACCAGGTCGAAAAGACAAATGCTATGTGATTACATTGAGATGAGATTATCAGGACTAATCAAATTCATAGAAACGAAGTAGAATAGTGGTTATCAGGGGCTGGCATAAGGGGTGAGAGGTGGGAAGCTATTGTTTAATGGGTACAGAGTTTCAGTTTGAGTTGATGAAAAGTTCTGGAGATAGATAATGATTGCATGACAAGGTGAATGTACTTAATGCCACTGAACTGTACACCCAAAATGGTTAACATGATAAATTTTAAATTATGTATATTTAACCACCATAAAAAGATATTAATCATTATTACTGCCTGTAATAATACCTCACCTTTGTCACAGATCTTTAAGGATTCCAAAATGATTTAATATGTTATCTCACTTGATCCTCCTGAAAACAGCCCTGTAATACACATGGTCTAGCTCTTAGCACCCCATTTTGAAGATGAGAAAACTGGAGCTCAGAGATAAGTGTATCTTTGGGTAAGTGACTTATCCAAAGATACACAGCTAGCAAGTGGGAGAATAGAATCTTAAACTCATTCCAGGTCTTCTCATTTAAATCTAACACTTTTATCTAATGCTCTATTCAGCTAACTATTGATAATCTTAAATCTGTCATTTTTTTTTAAATTCCTAGTTCTAGTTTAAATGCTTACCACAACAATGCCTTCAGGTAACTTCCCTTTAAAATTGAAACCCCAGATCACATAAAAATCTTTGGAAGAAGATAATGAGTCCATCCTACCACAAGACAAGGAGCTGGATTAGATAGCACTAAGACAACTTTCTGCCTAATAAACATTTGATTTTTCACTCAGAATAAACTAGTAAACCTCTGCCTCCCATAAGCCTATTCTGGAACACATCCAATGTCTTCTTTTATTGCCAACACTCCTTCCCTCATCTGGGCGCAGATGCTTGTTTATTTGACCAGTGACGTTTGCTTCATTTTATTTGTATGTTTGTTTTCCCTGCAATGAAGATGGGAATGAGAGAGATGCAGTGTATCCCAACTGCACGTGGGTGTCAGGAAGCGCATTTCTATTTGCGAGTCAAACCCACAGCAAGAAAACAAAAACCGAAAAACGAGACCAGAATATGATCATATTGTCTGCTCCATACATATCCAACATATATTAAGTCAGCTTCGATCTCTCTCTAAATTCCAGCCTTACTAGGATATAAAGTCAGCTTTTCCAAACTTGTCGAAATGCAGCAGATACATTTGGAGATCTTTTTGAGTTAATTCTGAAACACATAATTCACTGCTCACCCATCACTTCCCCAGGAACACAGTGCAATAGTAACATGGATGATCAGCAGAATGGCTGCTGAAAACTGTCAAAATGATCTCCTCTTGCTTTTAGTTCCTGACAGATTTGACAGGTACAATTTCTTGGAGCTTCTTTCATTATTTCAGAACAGAGATGGGCTGGAATGAAATCCCCAATCTGTCTGGCTGCCTGTGGCACATTCCAAAAATATCTAGCCTACCTCTAGGTTTGCAGGGAATTGAAAAGAAGAGTGAAAGTTCTTTTGGATTTTCATACAGATGTCTTCTTACAGATGCTGCCTTACAAACTGCACCTGTCAACTGGCATGGCCCCTTGGTGGGAATCAAGATGGCAGTAAGCTTCTTTTTTGAAGGCTTCTTTCTATGAAACAGACCTGTTCATTCTTCTTAGACCTTGCTAGAGTAAATAAGAAAGCAGTATCTTGCCACTTACTTCATTATTTTTTTTTCATTACATAAGACTTCTGAGTAATAAAGCAACAGAGATGACAGGACTTATATATTTACCCACAAGCCATCCTCCAATCATTTCTCACTCCCAAATCCATCTCCAGTGGCTCCCATAACACACTGAGCCTCTAAATGCATTTGGTAATATCTGAGCAGTATTACAGTTCTTCTTAAACCTTCTTATGAAGCCTATCAGTCTATCACAATATCAGCTCCTCTGTGTATTCCTAGTGTTTGGCACATAATAGGTATTGCAAAAATTTTTGTTGAGTTAGGTTGAATAAAGTAAAATACGGGGTCCTAATAAGTTGCCTAAAGGATGTGACTAATTCTCCACACACTACTTATCATAGGTTAACTCCTACATTGATTTAAAGAAAATGTTATGAGTGTACTATAAATGAAGTTGGAGGCATCCTAAGATATTCCTGGGTTGGAGAAAATATGAGAACTAATTATTACTTAAAAATAAACTGCAGTTGATTTCATTTCTTACCATTGCCCTTCCCCTGGCTCAGGGCGCTTGCTTTCAAACTTATTGAAGATTTCCACGCCATTATACTTTTTTACTTCCTGGGATTCCCACAGAGTCAAATGAGGAGTCAACAGTGGGATAACCTAAAAGTTAAGAAGGATAAAAATGGAAAGTAAGGTGAAAGTTTCATGGTATAGCTGATTCCAGTATGTGATGATTAGGATACCTGAGATCTACAACAGGTCTATGTGACTTTGAATGGAGGCACTGAGCTGAAAGGTATATAAGAAATAAGCTCTTTTATTACAAGAATAAATATCAAATCTTTCTTTATCATCTTTGAGAGTTTCACTCAGATGCAATCAATACACTTGGACTCAAGTGTGCTGGACAGAAATAACTAAAATCTGATTCTATTCTTCATTTCCTCATTCTTGGGTAGTCTCATTGGAAATATCTGAGGATATACATAATATCGTCTAATACCTAGAGGTATCAGAATACTAGTGAACTTTCTCAGTCATTTCTTTACCAAATAGAAGTGGAATCTTAGAATGTCCCTTGGGGGGGGGGGGAGACCCTTTATTTCAATATTTCAATTGTATTTTCTTCACATTTCCTATCCAAATACACACACACACAAACACACACACACACACAATATATTCGTTGTGGTCTGAGCACACCATAGACTTCCTCATCATAGATTCCCCCAATTATACTAAATCTATATCATCACTGGACTGTTCATACATCATCCAATTCTTTCTGCCTTCTCTCTCTTCACATTTCAGATCACAGACTAGTTCTTCTGTGACTATCTTTCTAAATACCCCTTATAGCTTAGAGTACTCCCCTAATCTGCACCCTCAAAACACTTTTGTGCTTATTATATAAATTACAGCATTTTGACCTTAAAACATATTTATACCCTACTAAATCTCTTTACCCAGCTCCACTTCGAGACACACTTAAGTGGGAACAAACTTGATCACTTTTGCATTTCAATTGTAATTAGAACCTTGTACTACAAAAACTAGTTGTTCAATACAGTTTAAATAATATTAAATAACCATGGTTTTAATAGTACAAGGCTCACATTCCCCAATTGTATCAACTCTGATAAACAGCTTTCCTTTTTTTTTTTTTTGTATCCTTCCTTATGTCCTTGCTATCCAAAGAGTGTTAGCTACTTCAGAATATCCTGAGACTTGGCCCTGTGAATAGTATCTTTACTCCCATTATCCATAATCCAACCAAGTCTCCTGTGAATGAAGCAGACCAGTTCCAAGAGGGGCATCTACCACCAGAGTTGGGCCTCATGTTTATACTGTGTAGAAGTTAATAGATCAAACTTTTATGCAAGTCTTCTGTGAACTTTAACGATTAAAACGATCTGATTGCCATAGAGAAAATGGCATAAAATGCATAGCAAGGGAGATAAATGAGTATTTAAAAAGGAGAACATTGCCCCTTTAATAGTCTAATATCAAGCTAATGGCAGCAGAAACTCATTACAAGAGTCTATGCATTATTAACAATTAGGGATAGCAGTTTTATGCTGTAGATTATGTGTTCAAATACTGTCATCAGTGACATCCATGGACTCATGCCCTCATGGCTTCTAATTGTAAACTTGTTCTACCCAGTTGTGTGGAGGGTTTCTTGCCCTTTTTGGAGGTTTAAGTTTTCCTGCCAGAGTTCAGTATATGCTCTGTATGAATCGTTCTACTTGTAGATGGGGTTTTTTTTTTATGTATTTGTGGGAGAAGGTGAGTGCAACATCTTACTCCTCCACTAAAACCAGACAAAGATTCTACTAGAGAAGAAAATTATAGATCAATATATTTGATGAATATAGATGCAACAATTCTCAACAAAATTTTAGCCAACCAAATCTAACAATGTATAAAAAAGATCATATACATGACCAAGTGGGATTCATCCTAGGTTCACAAGGATGGCTCAACACACACAAATCAATCAATGTCATATATACCACAGTAACAAAAGAAAAGGCAAAAACTACGTGATTATCTCAATAGATGCAGAAAAAGCATTTGACAAAATATAACATCCAATCATGAAAAAAATTCTTATGAAAGTGGGTGTAGAGGGAACACAACTTAACATAACAAAAGTCATTTATGACAAACCCACAGCCAATATAATACTTGACGGAAAAAGCTGAAAGGCTTTCTGCTAAAACCTGGAATAAGACAAGGATGCCCACTCTCACCACTTTTACTCAATATAGTATTGGAAGTCCTAGCCACAGCAATCTGACAAACAAAGGAAATAAAAGGTAACCAAATTGGAAGAGAAGAGGTAAAATTGTAACTGTATGTAGATGACATGATACTATATATATAAAACCCTAAGTACTCCACACAAAAATTACTCAAACTGATCAATGAACTCAGCAAAGTAGCAGGACACAAGATTAACAGTCAGAAATCAGTGGCACTTCTGCATACTAACAATGAAACATTAGAAAAGGAATATAAAAATACAATATCTTTCTGTATACTAACAATGAAACACTAGAAAAGGAATATAAAAATGCAATACCTTTTAAAATCACACCCCCAAAATTAAATACCTAGGAATAAACCTGACCAAGGAGGTGAAAGACTTATATCCTGAGAATTATACAACATTAATCAAGGAAATTAAAGAGGATTCAAAGAAATGGAAAGATATTCCATGCTCCTGGGTTGGAAAAATTAATATTGTAAAAATGGCCATACTACCCAAAGCAATCTACAGATTCAAGGCAATCCCTATCAAATTACCCATGACATTTCACAGAACTAGATCAAACAATTCAAAAATTTATATGGAACCATAAAAGACCCAGAATTGCCAAAGCAATCCTGAGGAACAAAAATCAAGCAGGAGACATAACTCTTCCAGACTGCAGGCAATATTACAAAGCCACAGTCATCAAGACAATGTGGTATTGGTACCAAAATAGACATACAGACCAATGGAACAGAATAGAGAACCCAGACACCTATGGTCAATTAATCTTTGATAAAGGGACCAAGAATATAAAATGGGAAAATGATAATCTTTTCAGCAAGTATTGCTGGGAAAACTGGACAGCCACACATAAAGCAATGAAACTGGAACACACCCTCACACCATGCACAAAAATATACCCAAATGGCTTAAAGACTTAAACATAAGAAAAGGCACCATAAAACTCCTAAAAGAGAACATAGGCAAAACATTCTCTGACATCACCCTTACAAATGTTTTCTCAGGTCAGTCTCCCAAAGCAACAGAAATAAAAGCAAAAATAAACCAATGGGACTTAATCAAACTGACAAGGTTTTGCAGAGCAAAGGAAAACATAAAAAAAAGACCACATAAGGAATGAGAGAAAATACTTTCAAAAGATGCAACTGACAAGGGCTTAATCTCTAAAATATATGAACAACTTATACAACTTAATGGCAAAAAAAAAATGAAAAATGTGCAAAATACTGGAATAGACATTTCTCCAAAGAATATATACAGATAGCCAACAGGCACATGAAAAAAGGCTCAACATCACTAATTATTACAGAAATGCAAATCAAAACTACAATGAGGTACCACCTCACACCAGTCAGAATGGATATCATTAACAAGTCGACAAATAACAGTGCTAGAGAGGGTGTGGAGAAAAGGGTACCCTCCTATTCTGTTGGTGGAAATGTAAATTGGTACAACCACTATGGAAAACTGTATGAGGGTACCTCAGAAAACTAAATATAGAACTACCACGTGACCCAGCAATCCCACTCTTGGGCATACATCCAGACAAAACTTTCTTTGAAAAAGATAAATGCACCCCTATGTTCATCATAGCACTGTTCACAATAGCCAAGACATGGAAACAATCTAAATGTCCATCAACAGATGAATGGATTAAAAAGATGTGGTATATATACGGAATGGAATACTACTCAGCCATAAAGAACACAATAATGCCATTTGCAGCAACATGGATGGAACTAGAGAATCTCATACTATGTGAAGTAAGGCAGAAGGAGAAAGGCAAATACCATATGATATCACTTATATATGGAATCTAATATATTGCACAAATGAACCTTCCCACAGAAAAGAAAATCATGGACTTGGAGAACAGATTTGTGATTGCCAAGTGAGAGGAGGAGGGAGTGGCATGGACTGGGAATCTGGAGTTAATAGATGCAAACTATTGCATTTGGAGTGGATAAGCAATGAGACCCTGCTGTACAGCACAGGGAACTATAACTAGTCACTTGTGATTGAACATGATAGAGGATAATGTGAGAAAAAGAATATATATATATATATATGACTGGGTCACTTTACTGTATGGTAGAAATTGACAGAACACTCTAAATCAACTACAATGGAAAAAATAAAAATCAGAAAGGAGTGAAAAAAAATAAACTTGTAAACGTCATGGTAACTGAGGTGAGAAAATAGTTTTCAAAGCAAAACACTGAGGAACAATTGATTAGCATTCTCAAGCTCGGATACCAAAATAACTCTTACTCAGCACTACTCCCCTTTTTTAAAATTGATTGCCCACACCCCAGACATGCAGAAGTTCATCCCAGGGCCAGGAATGGAACCAGAATCTTAGCTGTGACAACATCTCATAGTCATGCTATAGGCCACCAGGGGAGTACTCCTTATTTCCAAGTTATTCAAGAGTCAAAAACAGATAATAAAACAATTTCAAAAACTCCAATGCTTATCAACTGTTCCTGTTAATATAATAAATATATGGAATGGGGTTGATATTTTGTAAAGATTGGTGTTTCATTACTTACACTAAATTGTTAACGTTTTTCAAACATTCAATTTCATTGCATTATTATTAAATTAATATCGGTGCATAATTTTAAATTCAAATCATTTTAAAGCTTTTACCAAATAGCAATCCCATCTCCCAACCATATTCTTGCCTACCCTTGACTCCCACTCTCTAAAGCTAACCTCTTTCACCTATTATCTATTTTTCATTTCTCCCAGCATATTCCTCCATATTTAAAATAATACCCATATATTAAATTTTTAAGGTTTTGTAGATATTAAATATATTCCTTTGCTACTCTACTACACAGAGAAAGAGTTTATCAGTCTTACTTCACCACACTTATCCATCACCCACCAAACATGCTTTTAATCACTATCCATTTAAATAAAATTACACAACCTTTTATGGTTAAATAGATATTCAGTTTTCAAATTATTATGAATAATATATAAATATTTTTCCACCTGTACTATTATGATCATATTTTCTTTCTTGGGAAAGATTTCTTTTTTCTAGGAAGTTGATTCTTATATTTCTTGTTTGTTTTTTTGCGCACTCATCAAATTTCCTATCAGGAATGGCCCTAACACTCCTAGAGCAATGTATACCCTTCTTCATACAAACAAAATAGATAATAGGTTAAACTTGTTATACTGAAGTGTTTTCTCAAGTGGTGTTCTGTCCTCTCATTCCAATGAACTGGTTAATCTCTGGGATTAGCTATAATGCTAAAATATTTTTTATACTCATCCCAGAAATTTACTTCATCTTTTTCCTATGTTGGGTCCTATTTTTTGATTATTATATTTTTCTCGTAGTATTTGCCTTCATTTTTTGTTAAAAATATCTTATAGTAATTTAAGGAAGGATATACAGGAAATACACTTTTGAGACCTGAAATGTCTTAAAATTCCTGTATTTTACTCTTCATAACAGGATGAAAGTTTCTTCGTATGGAATTTTTGGTTGGGTATATATAATTTCACTTACAAAAAAAATTAATAGAAAATGTAAACTACTGTATTATCAGTTGTTGTTCAGGGGGAAGGAGGTGGGAAGATGTATGGAGGAAGAAACAAAGGACTGGAAAGAATTTGAGGATGGTAGTGGCTATGTTTTCTATGTTGACTCTGTATGTATGTATGTAATGTTATCTATCTATCTATCCACCTGTCATATCAAAAGTTATCACCTTGTACCCCTAGGAGATATGCAGTTTATTGTATGTCAGTCATACCTCAATAACACTGTTAACAGTGTTGCTAGGCAGCCTTTAATTGTAGAGTTCTATGGCTTCTAAACAAACTGCATCATACTCAATGTGTGCAAGGCTCTATCAGTTATAAAACTTTTATTGGTAATTGCCACTGGGAACTGGAACCAGAGAGGGATTAAGTTACAAACATGGGATATAGAATAGAAAATAATTCATGTTTTGATAGTCATTTTTTGTGACTTAATTGATAGATTGTACTTTTAATTTCTGATGAAGGTGGAACTCTTGAGAGGTCTAGGTTTTTCAGATTATCTTCATTTTTTTTTTGGTCTGAATAACTTGCTGGAGAACAGCGCATTTACCCAGAAAAGGGTGGCAGGAGAAGCAGGCCTTAGAGAGAAATTTATGTTTGCATTTTGTGTTTAAAAGAGAGATTTCTAGTTTATCCAATGGGCAAATGGATGTGGAAAAGCATGATGTTTGGCATGAGACCCTGGGGATTCACGGTGGGATACGCCACATTATCACAGCATATCTGTGGATTTATTTAAACATAATTAGCAAGTTTTAGTTTCCTTATATTTAATCCAGTTAAAAGTGATACTAATCTCACAGGGTTGAATGTGAAGATTGAATGAAATAATGGCTAGAAATAAGTATAAATAAATAAAAATAAATTTACCAGTGGCTGTAAACTGAATTTCCATGTATGTGGTGTAATAGAGAGAGATGACAACGGTATAGAACAGAAAATATATCCTCTGATAAGATCTGGATTCAGAAAACAGATTTGAATCCTAGCTCAGTTGTACAAACTCAGACAATTCATGGCTTTCATGGCAAAGTCCAAATCAAATTCCTTAACAGATCAGGCTGGACCCTTCATAGTTTGCCCAAGCCTGCCTTTCTAGACTCATCTACTCCAACTTACATGACCACTCCCCAACCCAGAAAGTCAGCCTCCCCATAGCCACATTCTCTTCATCCCTATTCCCCTTTCAGACATACTCTTGGAGTTCCCTTTGTTTTTGTATTAGTTCACATTTGGGAACTACTGTAACCTTTCCTAAACTCCATAGTGAATGGATACAATGCCCAGAAACAGGTGAATTGAGGACTTCCATAAATCCCCCCTTAGATTTTGAGCTCTACGTCTCATTTGTTCACTGCCACATTGCAAGCATTCTTCACAGTGCATGACACATTATATATTGTTGAATGAATCGATCAGAAGAATCCTATCTCTCAAAACTTCAATGGAAGGAGATAATGATAGGCACAAGTGCCCCCCACCTTACGAATACTGCGCTAAATACACATACACATATACATACACTTTAGTACCTGCCCTAGATATCCTTGGATATGTTTATTGTCTGTATGCACCACAACACTCTAAAATCCATGAATATATAAATTCTATTTTACTTAGCTTTTTACCCTCAGTATCTAGCTCTGATACTAGTACATAGTAGATGCTCAATAAATATTTATGGAAAGAAAAATGCATAAGTAAAGAAAGAGTTTTTTACATATATAACTATATGATGCAAATAGAATTGTGTTTACAGAGGTAATTCAAGGGAAGGTTTGTTATACTGAGAAAGTTAAAGTTAGATACCACCCAAAATAATCCCTATCAAAATCCTCCCTATTAAAATCCTCCTGACATTTCTCAAAGAACATAAACAGGGAGTTCCCGTCGTGGCGCAGTGGTTAACGAATCCGACTAGGAACCATGAGGTTGCGGGTTCGGTCCCTGCCCTTGCTCAGTGGGTTAACGATCCGGCGTTGCCGTGAGCTGTGGTGTAGGTTGCAGACATGGCTCAGATCCCACATTGCTGTGGCTCTGGCGTAGGCCAGTAGCTGCAGCTCTGATTCGACCCCTAGCCTGGGAACCTCCATATGCAGCAGAAGCGGCCCAAAGAACTAGCAAAAAAAAAAAAAAAAAAATTAAAGAACATAAATAATCCTAAAATTCATATAAAACCACAAAAGGCCTCAAAAAGCCAAAGCAATCCTAAGAAAGAAGAATGAAGCTGGAGGAATCAGGCTCCCCAACTTCAGAGTAAAATACAAAGCTACAGTAGTCAAAACAGCATGGTATTGGCACAAAAACAGACACATTAATCAATGGAACAGAACAGAGAGGCTAGAAATAAGCCTACACACTTATGATCAATTAATCTATAACAAAAGAGGCAAGGCTATACAATAGAGAAAAAAATCTCTTCAGTAAGTGTGCTGAGAAAACTGGACAGGTACATGTAAATAATGAAATTAGAACATTATCTAACACCATATAAAAATAAATTCAAAATGGATTAATGATCTAAATGTAAGACCAGATGCTATAAAACTCCTAGAGGAAAACATAGGCAGAATACCCTTTGACATAAATTGTAGCAATCTTTTTTTTTTCCTGATTTGTCTCCTAGAGTAATGGAAATAAAAACAAAAATAAACCAATGGGACCTATTTAAACTTAAAAACTTTTGCACAGCAAAGGAAATCACCCATAAAATGAAAAGATAACTTATGAAATGGGAGAAAATATTCGCAAATGATATGACTGACATGGGGTTACTATCCAAAATATGTAAATAGCTCATACAGTTCAATACTAAAAAACAATCAACTCAATTTGAAAAAATGGGTAGAAGACCTAAATCGATATTTTTCCAAAGAAGATAGACAGATGGTCAACAAGCACATGAAAAGATGCTCAACATTGCTAATTAT